>NC_090826.1:38224211-38527242 GCF_028021215.1 Eschrichtius robustus
TCAGTATACTAAATAGTGCATTCATTGTGTGCCTGTTTTGTTTCCTTCATTGTTAGACTATACATCATCTCAGTCAATCATTATGACGTTGATGACAAGTAGGTGTTATCTGCATTTTCAGGTGTATCCGTAGGTTGGATGGGTTTCAGAGTTGGGTAATCTAGAGTCTTTTGCTCAGCTTCTCTGCTGTATATTGGCTTCTTTTTCAAACTGGCTTCCTACTTATTAGAAAAAGATCCGTAGTGGTTTCAGCCTGCACATTCACACACTACAGCATCCCTGGGTCCTTTTAGACCTCTGGGAGATTCTGTGAGCATGTTTCCTTAAAACTGGAGGAGTCTCCATCCTGTGTAGGGATTGACGACATCATTTTACTTGAAGAGCAGTTGAGGTTTGGGTCTTCCATATGGTAAAAATTGGCTCTCATCCTACTGCTACTTTTGGAGCATCTGCAGTGTGAGATATTTGAGACTGCAGTCCTTTGTGAATGGAAGAAGGTGCTTTTATATTTGCCCTATTTCCCAGTCAACTTTATGGGAGATTATTTTAACTTTGAAGGGTCACCTGACCACCATAAACAAACTCTTATTATCAGCTCTCTTAGCGCCATCATTTCTGCATTAAGTAAGTATTTGCCTATAAGGCAGACAAAGTAATTGGTCTTCATTGTATAGAGAGCCCAGATTCTGAACTGAGAATATGCTCTGCTGATAAAATTATTGCCTTCAGGCAAAAACTGTGCAATGTTTCTTCTCTGCTTCTCTGCCTTTGATGTTGAAAAGTGAAAGTGCTTAAAAGTGCCATCATTCAGGGGTACTTAATTATTATTTTGGAGAACATATGACAGCATAGTGCATACTGGGAAGTATTGTTGACAAAGCTTTCTTGGGATTTTTTTTTTAATTTTGAAAATTATGACTATCCTAATAAATTATGATCACCGTACAAGATGCAATTCAGTTTAGATTTTAGTCCTTAAAAACAGAATCTTGGGGACTTCCCTGGTGGTCCAGTGGTTAAGACTCTGTGCTCCCAATGCAGGGTCAGGGAACTAGATCACACATGCTGCACGTCGCGGCCAAAATGCAAAAATAAATAAATAAAACAGAAAATTAAAAAAAAAAAACCGAAAAGGCACGTGTGTATAATATTTATTAAAAACAAACTTCAAGAACCAGCTAGATTTCAAACATTCTTTTTGAAAGTTATTTCATTTTTAAAAAGATAACAACATATGAATAAGCATGTAACCTAATGATTTCCTCCTGATGCTCTAAATTTCGTTTTTGTTTGTTTGTTTGTTTTTGTTTTTTAATTTTTAGCCACACCCCGAGGCATGTGGGGTCTTAGTTCCCTGACCAGGGATAGGACCCGCGCCTCCTGCATTTGAAGGCAGAATCTGAACCATTGGACCGCTGGGGAAGTCCCCGTTATTCTTTTTGTGGGAAGTTTGATAAAATAAGAAAAATTGCAATTTGTACTCTTCAATTCTTAGTACCACTGAATATTTTCTTCTTCTCTTTTTTTTTTTTTTTAACATCTTTATTGGAGTATCATTGCTTTACAATGTTAGTTTCTGCTGTATAATAAAGTGAATCAGCTATATGTATACATATATCCCCATATCCTCTCCCTCTTGCGTCTCCCTCCCACCCTCCCTATTCCACCCCTCTAGGTGGTCACAAAGCACCAAGCTGATGAATATTTTCTTCATGTCAGTAAATTAGATGGCTTTAAAAATTGAGTGATTTATCTGTATACTTCCTTTTTTTCCTCTGTGCTCTATAGTATACTCCTATGTTACAGCCAAACCACACTTTTTTTTGGATTATTTTTTCCATATTCATTTATCTTCTCCAGAAGTTTCCCATTCTTGAATGTTGTTCTCTCCTTTCTTTACATATCAACCTCTGGTCGTCATCCCCATGTAACAACTAATGTCATCATGGATAATTTCAACATCTTTGCAGAAAAGGATAATCGAAGCAGCTTCAGATCTTTAGAGTTCTCTTTGCTCTTTTTTAACAGCATATTTTCCCTAAGCAGTGCTTATTTTTATACGTGGAGTTGTTTCACATAGAAATCTTATGATATTCTAAAATTACAACCTCTTATCATCTCTGAATTAAATTCTTGTATTCTCCTGTGTGAAGATCACAATTTGGAGGACTGTGAACCACTTCCTGTAGATGTGTTTTATTTAACTACTTTTGGAGATTTTAAGAAAAATTGACCAATACAGGCCTCACCAATCCTTTCTCATTTTATATTTTGTTGCTTCATACATTTACTCTATTTTATCATTTCTAAGGCTCCCATCTTTTTACTTTTTAACAGCTCTGAAGTTATAGTATGTTACTTTTGATGGTGTGTTATACTTTAACTGGCAGTGGTTATTTTGTTTTGCTTACAATTTTTTTTTTCTGATACCTAAAATAATGACATCCCTTGAAATTAGTAGTTTTTTCAGATTTGATGAAATATATTATATTACCTTACTGGCCTCTGAAAGTATTTGAGTTTGCAATATATATGTCTCAATTAAAGACCTCTGTCTTTCTTAGCTTTCCTCCTTTTCTTTTTCTAATGTCTTGAAGATCTCTGTTCCCTTGATTCTTTGCTTTTCTCTTAATAAGTTGGTCTACTAGTTTGATGTGTTTCCTTTCTGTATCATTTGAGATCTGTTTTGTTAGTTTTTCTAAGACCAATTATCCCAACCATTCCAATGTAGTTTTGCTTTTGGGGTGTCTGTTGCAAATGGCAATCAGTAAGTTACCACTACCCCCACCCCCCACCCCCTGGGCAAACTGGTGAATTTGTCTGTTTACATTTGTTATGAACTGTTTCTGCCATATTATTTCTTACATTCCATGTCCTGCATTTCCATGCCTTACAGCTCCTTTTCTTCTTTGCCATTTAAAAATATTGATAGAGTTTTTTGGCTTGTGTTCTTATTTGATTTTTCTGACTCTACTGGTGAATTAGAACAAATTCAGATTTTAACCCCCTCCTGAACAACACAAGGACTCCTTCCTTCTCATCACCCCCTCCAAACGTACATGCTATTTTTGTCCAGTATTTTAGTTCTTTTTTAAAAATTCCACAAGTTGGATATTTCTATTGTTATTTTATACAGTCAGTACTTAACTGAGATTTATGTATCTTTGCTAGTTTTCTTGGTCAATATTCATTTTTGGGTGTTAGACTTTCCTCCTGGGATCATTTTTCTTCTTCCTAAAGTATGTCATTTAGACATTAGTATAGTTACGTTAGTAGTAAATACTTATATCTATTTAAATGTCTGTTTTAAATACTTTTGACCTTGAAAGATGGTTTGTATAGGTACACAGTTTTGTGTTGATAGTCATTTTCTCTCACACTTGCACATATTATTCAGCTATCTTTTGGTTTCCATTATTGCTATTGAGAAATATATTGATACTCTAATTGTCATTCCACTGAAGGTTATGGATCTTATATTCTGTCTCTTAAGATTTATTTTTGTCTTTGGTGTTTTTCTTTCATTTTTTAAAAAATTAATTTATTTATTTTTGACTGCGTTGGGTCTTCATTGCTGCACGTGGGCTTTCTCTAGTTGCAGCAAGCAGGGGCTACTCTTTGTTGCGGTGCATAACTTGTTCTTCTCTTCTCTGAACAATCTGAAAGAAACCAATCTGAAAGAAACTAACTTCTCTTGTTGTGGAGAAGAAAGAAACTGGCTTCTCTTGTTGTGGAGCACGGGCTCTAGGTGCACGGGCTTCAGTAGCTGTGGCACGCAGGCTCAGTAGTTGTGGCGCACGGGCTTAGTTGCTTTGTGGCATGTGGGATCTTCCCAGACCAGGGCTTGGACCCGTGTCCCCTGCATTGGCAGGCGAACTCTTTTAACTACTGTGCCACCAGGGAAGTCCCTGGTGTTTTTCAATATTACTATCATTTACCTGGTCTAGATTTTTAAAAAACTAATCCTACTTGGGGTACATTATGCTTCCTATATATTGTGTATTCATTTCTATTATAAGTTTTGGGAATTTCTTAGCCATTATCTCTTCAGATATTGTTAACATCTGCATTTACTTTTTGCCTTCTGGGACTCGAACTGGGCATATGTTGAACACAAGTGCTAGACAGAGAAGAGTATATACTCTATATTCTGTGTAAAGAAAATGCCAAAACAGCAAAACTGACCTATAAAGTTTAGAAATCAAGAAGATGGTTTTCCTGGGGAGTGTAGGTAGTGACTGGAAGAGGGGACATGAGGATGCTTCTGGATTGATGATAATAATTCATTTTTTAAAAATCTGGCTGTTGGTTACACTAGTGTGTTCAGTTTGTGAAAATTTGAGTTGTATGCTTATGTGCATTTTTCTGTATTTATAATGTATTTCAACAAGAGTAAAAAAGTATTTGTTGTCTTCTTTCATCCAGTTGGTCACCAAAGTATAGGATGGTAGTTTCATCAGCAGTGGATTCTGAGTGGCCCCTAGAGTATTGTTCTCCACTCCTGCTCTCACCCCAAACAGTGTTATTTATATTAGGCACACTATATGGGTTTAATTACAAGTTCTATAAAGAGATATCTAGTCTTTCAGTTGTGGAGAATGCCCCCACCTCCCAACCCCTGCCTTGCTTTTATATGTTAGTTGAGAAGTTGTCTCCAAAACCCAACCCTCTATCCACTTCCAGTGGAGTGGAAGATTGAGTTATGTTTCTTAAAGGCTGTTAATTTCCTTTTCTGGGAAGAGTGCAGCTACTCAGTGGGAGAGGAATGAATGAATAAATAAATAAATATAAGTGAGAATTCAAATAGAAAATGTGGTGAGGGAGACTCAGTTTGGGAGCTGTCTCAGGCAGAGATAGTTTTAACCCACAGTCATCTCCATGCTGGTGGCTATTGATATAAAGGACAAACACCAGCCTTGTGACTCTTGGCTTGCATATTTACTTGTGGGGGTAGTGGTTGTTGCCTTTAGACACTTGGCCTTTGTCTTTTCTTTGGAAATATTTTATGGGTTTAGTCATTGTGAATAATGAGTAATGCATATAGATAGTGATTCCTCATGTGAAGAGCACCATCTTATTTTGTATGTAATACCTTTAGAAGTTTGTTTTGTGGACAAGTGAAAGGGAGTGAGTGGTTGTTTCTCTAGAATTTAGTATGTACAGCTTTCTTTGCAGCTTCAGAATATAGTTCAAGAAAAGAGAGATATATCATTTTCGGCAGACAGTGTCAAAATATGTCAACTTGAGGGATCCAACACAGTAATGAAAATTTTAGAGACTCTAAACAATATATCCTTGAGTTTTGGGAGCAGAGTCAGCAATTCATCCATTAGCGTTTAAACCTTGTTGGAGGTGGGTCAGATTAGAAAAATGCAACTTATTAGTATTAATGATAATCCAGACTGTCAAGTCCTAAGCTTCTTTTGGGGGGGTGGTTAAAGACCGTATTTTTTTTTTAGAGCAATTTTAGGTTTACAGCAAATTTGAGAGGAAGGTCAGATATTTCTCATATACTCCTTGCCCCCACACATGCATAGCCTCCCCCATTATCAATATCATTCACCAGAATGGTACTTTTTTTTTTTTTTTTTAACCAAGGATGAGCCTACATTGACACATCATAATCACCCAAAGGCCTTAGTTTACTTTAGGATTCACTCTTGGTGTTATATATTCTGTGGGTTGGGACAAATGTATAATGACATATATCCATAATTATAATATCGTACACAGTATTTTCACTGCCCTAAAAATCCTCTGTGGTCTGCCTGTTCATCTCCCCGTGCCCCCACCCCTGGCGACCACTGATCATTTTACTGTGTCCATAGTTTTACCTTTTCTAGAACATCATATAGTTGTAATCATACAGTATGTAGCCTTTTCAGATTGGTTTCTTTCATTTAGTAATACGCATTTAATTTTCCTTCATGCCTTTTCATGGCTCAATAGCTCATTTCTTTTTAGTGCTGAATAATATTCCATTGTCTAGATATACCACAGTTTATTTATCTGTTTATCTACTGAAGGACACCTTGATTGTTTCCAAGTTTTAGCAATTATAAATAAAGCTGCTACAAACATCTGTGTGCAAGTTTTTGTGTGGACATAAGTTTTCAGCTCCTAGTGCAATTGCTGGGTCATAAAATTAAGAGTATGTTTAGTTTTGTCAGGAGTTGCCAAACTGTCTTCCAAAGTGGCTGTACCATTTTGCATTCCCAGCAGCAGTGAATAAGAGTTCCTGTTGCTCCATATCCTCACCAGCATTTGGTGTTATAGTGTTCCAGATCTTGTCCATTCGTATAGGTGTGTAGTACTGTCTCATTATTTTGATTTGCATTTCTCTGATGGCATATGATATGGAGCATCTTTTTTATGAAAACCTTAAGCTTTTAAATGTGTTTTCTTATTGTAGCCTTGGAATAACTTTTATGAGATAGGCAAAATAGGTATTTTTATCTCAGTGTGCAGATAAGAAAAATTAGATTTAGAAAGGCTTAATGACTGACCAGGATTTATGAGCAAAGTAAACAGTAGAACTGTGTTTAAATATTTTTTTGACTCTGAGCCCTGAGTTCTTTATGCCATGTAGAAATATCCTGTTAGGATCATCAACCTCTTTTTACTGTTCTTCAAACTCATATGAGAACAACACATATCATCTGTGTCACAATTTATAGAATCAAATACTTTTGTATACATTGTTTTATTTGGCCTTTATAAACACTATGTCTGAGCTTTAGAGGTAGGTGAAATCCCAGGCCACAGAAGTTATATGTTATTGAGCCACAACATGAACCTAGTTTTCTTAACTTAAAATTTTGTGCTCTTTTCCATGTTTCTTAATATGATTTATAATGTAAATATTTTGTCATTGGAACCTGTTCTCAGGGTGAGGACATCTGAATTTAATGGAACAAGAGGAGTGAAATACATTAGAGTTTCAGAGGCGCACCATAGCTACATATACACTGATTTCCCCTTGGTCCCTGACCTCAAGATACACTCACACTCAAGTGTGAATAAGTGGAGCTAAAACATCATAATGCCCAGAGCAGTTGTAATGGTACATTTGCTACACAGGAAAGGGAGGTTTTTGTGCATCCCAGCAGAATGCTTGCTGCCAGAGCGGAGGAAAAGCTTGTATTTGGGAATAATGGTCCTTTTAAGGCCACTTAGTAAATGGTATAAAAGTGGGTTTCCTTGGTAGGTAATGGTTTTGTTTTGTTTGTTTGTTTGTTTCCCTCTCCTGAAAGCTTTAAAAAAACAAAACAAAACAAAAACGAACAGTGGAATAGCTACCATCCTGAAGACTGTCAGTAAATAATGTAAGTGATAGCAGAGTATATCCTTTCTCTAGTAAAGCCTCTTTTACTGACCTAATTGCAATTGACAGTTTTCATCAATATAACTCCAAATGAGCAAGACCCTATGTGAGCCTTATAATGATGATAGTGATAATAGTAAGTACCATTTACTTACGTTACTGATTCACTGATTTATTCATCAAATGTTCATTTGGTACTTACTAGGCCAGGTATTGTGCTGGGTGCTAGTAATGCCATTGTGAGCAAGAATGACCTCTCCTCCTCCAGCTAATAGTCAGTCTCAGAAAACAGACAATTAAGCAACTAATTATAGTAAAGTGTTGGAATTAAATAGAGGTAGGCTGGGGAAACTGTGTATAGGGAAATCTCAGAGGAAATGAGGTTTAAGCTAAGGTCCAAGAATGTATAAAAAGAGCAAAGGAAAAGTCAGAGAGAACAATAGCTGTGAAACCCTGAGGGTGAGAGAGAGAGTATGGTGTGTCTAAAAGATCAAAACTCCAACAAGCCTGGAGAATTGTGCAAATGATGCTAGAGAGGAAGGCAGTAGCAGCTAGGCAGTGCCCTATAGGCTACAGGAAGGATTTTAGACTTTATCCGGTAAGGGTTATTAAGGGTTTTTAAGAAGAGAAATCACCCAGTCAGTTCTGCATTTTAAAAAGATCTTTTTGACTGCATTATTTGTTTTGTTAAACTCATATATTACCACTTAGAAAATAGATACTTATTACATGATATTTACATTGATATAACATTAAGAATCAAGGGGAACAAAACTAAAGTGAGGTCGGTTAGGAGAATGTTACAGGATGATGCTGGCTTGGACTAGGAGACATAGCAGTGGAAGTAAAGTGAAATTGACTAAAGGTAGATATTTTGGAGGTAAAACTGGCAAGGCTTGATGAATAATTGGATGTGTAGTGTGAGAGAAAGTGAAGAATCAAGAATGACTCTGAGTTTGGTGGTACCATCACTGAAACGGAAAACAGAGAAGGAGCAAGTTTGCATAGAAAGATAAGTTGAGTTTTCAGACGTATTAAGGACAAGGTAGTTGTATATAAAACTATATACAACTGTATAGTTGGAGAGAGATCTGAGATGAAGATACAAATATTGACATCATCTGTAAAATGTGTGTAGAGAGGAGTTTCCAGGGAGAGCTTTAAGGACAATCAACATTTGAGCATCTGAGATGAAGGAAGTTGTTTAAGTAGTGATAAGAGGTAAAACAGGGGAGTGTGATTTCGTGGATAGAAAAGTCATTCGAAACAGAAGAATGAATGATACTGTCAGATGCTGCTGAGCAGTCAAGCCCAAAAAAGAAAAGGTAGACTAAAAATGCAGCAAAGGTTCTTTACATAGAGACCATTGGTAACCTGGCAAGAATGGCTTAAATGGGGTGGTAAGGTCTCGGGATATCTGCAGTGTGTTGAAGAAAATAGAAGGGGAGACACTGGAGACAGTGAATGTAGACAACTCATTCAAGAAGTGTGACTGTGAAGGGAAAAAAGAATTGATAAGGCAGTGGTTGAAGAGGGGTATGTAGTAATTAAGGGAAATTTTTTTCTTATCAGGTGGGATAGACTTGAACGTGTTCAGAATGCTAATCAGAACATCATGGAGATTACGGGGAGTCCAGAGATAACTAGTAGGTCAGAGAAGGTTGGATGGGACAGGCTTCACCTGATGTTGTAATGTATTGTCAGATATTACCATCCTACTTTCTAAGAGTAAGTGACGAGTCAGAGAATTTATGGTTATTTGCCTAAATGAATGCTCTTCTTACCTCAGCCAAATTTCCTGATTATGCAGCTTTCTTCCTCAGCCTGCTATGAATATAATCTGGGAAAGGGAGAACTGGGAAATCATTGTTCCTTGGACTACCTTTATCTGATTGGAGACCAGTTCTTCTTCCACTTTACCTTAGGCCTGTCTGTATGGTACTGGAAAGCTTGGCACAGAATGTACTGATCTGGATCCCTGGGCATCCATCTTGCAAATGTAGGCTTTTGTGTAGGTGCAAGAAGTGGGTAAGGAATGCAGAAGGGATGGATTTCCATGGATGCATTTCCTTGTTTAAAGAGGATTCAGAGATGCATTTTATAGAATTTTTGTTTATTGTTATTGCCCCCAAATATAAATCCACCTCATGTTACCTATTTAAGCTATTCAAGAAGCCAGAACTGTCATGTAGGTTCAAAGAATGATATTCCCAGTTTTACATAGGTTGTTTCAGAAAATAGAAGAAGAGGACACACTTTCCTAGCACATTTTATGAAGATAGTATAACCGTGAAGCCAAAACTGACAAGGACAATCTGAGAAGAAAAAGTACATAGGGCCAATCTTATTTATTAACATATAGGCAAAAAATCCTAAATAAAAGCCTCCAGACCCCAGATGGTTTTATTAGTGAAATAACACCAATCTTACACAAACTCTTTCAGAAAATAGAGGAGGCAGGAACACTTCACAGCCAGTTTTAGGAGGCTGGCATAATTGTTATACCAGAATCTGACAAAGGCATTATAATAAAAGAAAACTGGAGACCATTATCCCTTCTGAACATAGGTGTAAAAATCATTAATAAAATATTAGCAAAGAGGGCTTCCCTGGTGGCGCAGCGGTTGAGAATCTACCTGCCAATGCAGGGGACACGGGTTCGAGCCCTGGTCTGGGAAGATCCCACATGCCGCAGAGCAACTAGGCCCGTGAGCCACAATTACTGAGCCTGCATGTCTGGAGCTTGTGCTCCGCAACAAGAGAGGCCACGACAGTGAGAGGCCCGCGCACCGCGATGAAGAGTGGCGCCCGCTTGCCGCAACTAGAGAAAGCCCTTGCACAGAAACGAAGACCCAACACAGCCAAAAATAAATATAAATAAATAAAAATTAAAAAAAAAAGCTTTAAAAAAAAAAAACTTTAAAAAAAAAAGTATTAGCAAAGATAATCTAATGGTGTATTTGACAAAGTTGGGTTTAACCCAGAAATGCGAGATTAGTCTAATACTAGAAAATCAATCACTGTAATTCACCACATTAACAGAATAGAGGAGAAAAACCATATGATTATTTCAGCATATGCAGAGAAAGTACTTGGCAAAATCAATACTCATTACTGATAAAAACTCTAAACAAATTAGGAATAGAAAGGAACTTTATCAATTTGATCAAAGTGGCCTATGAAAAATCTACAGCTAACATCATATTTAGTAGTAAAATGTTGAACTCTTTCCCTCTACAATCAAATGAGAAACAAGGCAAGGATGTGTACCACAGACAATCCTAGAAAGTGGAAAGAAGTAAAACTATTTATAGAGAACATGCTTGTTTATATAGAAAAATCCTAGGGAATGTACAAAACAGTCATTACAACTATAATAATGAATTTAAGTTGTAATATATACAGTTAATATGTAAAAAATTGATTGCTTTCCCATACCAGAAGCAAGCAATTGGTAAGTGAAATAAAGATTTTATTTACAATAGCTTCAAAAATCATCTTAACTTTATACAATATTATATATACAACTTTATATAATATTATACAACAACTATACTTCAATTTAAAAAAATCTTCTTAGAGATAAACTTAGCAATAGAAGTACAAGATCTTTTTGCTGAAAACTGTAAAACATTGCTTAGAGTAATTAAAGCAGGTCTAAGTTAGTGGAGAAATACTGTGTTCATGGATATAAAGACTCAATATTAGGCTGTCACTGCTTTTCAAATTGGTCTGTAATCCCAGCAGGCCTTTTTTGGGTAAAAGTGAATAATCTGTTTCTAAAATTTATATGGAAATGCAAAGAATCTAGAATATCCGAAGCAATATTGAAAAAGAACAAAGTTAAAGCACCCCATGATCTGACTTCAATACTTGATATAAAGCTACATGATCAAGGAAGTGTGGTGCTGGCATAGGCTAGAAAAATAGATCAGTAGAGTGCAGTAGAGAGCCAGAAATAGCCCATTCTATTATAATTTGATTTTCAACAAAAGTGGCAAAGCAATCTGTTGAGAAAAAGATAGTGTTTTTAATACGTGGTGCTGGAATAAGTGGATAGCATATGGAAAAAAATTGAGCCTTAACCCCATCTCACATATTACCCCAAAATTAATTCAGAGGTGGATCATAAACATATGTGGACCTAAACATAAAGGCTAAAACCATAAAGCATATGGAAATAAAATGTAGGAAAATATTTTTGTGTCCCTGGCATGGGCAAAGTTTTCTTAGACAAGATACTAAAAGCATTAACCATTAAAAAAAATACTGACAAATTGACCTTCGTTAAAGTAAAAACTTTTGTTCATCAAAAGATGCCACTTATGGCGGGGGATGGTGGTGGTGTGATGAATTGGGAGATTGGGATTGACATATATACACTAATATGTATAAAATGGATAACTAATAAGAACCTGCAGTGTAAAAAAATAAATAAAATTCTAAAATTAAAAAAAAAAAAGAGGACAGAAGCATATTATCTAGAGAAATAGAGGTCAATCAGCAGAAGAATTAAAAAAAGAAGGTTAAAAGTAGCCTCGTGGAACTGAAGGTTGAGGAGAGAGGATGAAAGGATTCTGTTTGTTATATTCGAAGTTTTTCTATAGTGTTTGTGTGGTTTTTTTTAACCAGATGCTTGTGTCATTTTGATAAAAATGAAGTCAACTTCTCTCGCCCCTGTTATTCTCTGCTTGAGCACTGATCCCAACTTATAACTACTTTAGTTATGTGTGTGATGACTCAGTTATTGTCTTTCTTCCCGTTAGACTGTAAGCTCCATGAGGACAAGAAAAATCTGTCTTTTTCAAAAAAAAAAAAAAAAAAAGACGCCACTTATGGGAATTCCCTTGTGATCCAGTGGTTAGGACTCCACGCTTCCACTGCAGGGGGCACGGGTTTGTTCCCTGGTCGGGGAACCAAGATCCCACAAACCATGTGGCATTGCAAAAAAAAAAAAAAAGAAGACACCACTTATAACTTCACTAGGCAAGCCACAGGCTGGGAGAAAATACTCATCAAAATATCTAATAAAGGACTTGCATCTAGAATATATGAAGAACGCTTACAACTCAATAATAAAAAGATAAATAGTCCAGTTATAAAAGAGGCAAAATATTTTAAGGTAATTCATACAAGAATATGTACTGATGGCTAATAAGCACATGACAAGATGCTCAACATCATTATTCATCAGGAAAATGCAAACCCACAGTGAGATACCGCTACACACTCACAAGAATGGCTGAAATTTAAAATACTGATATCATATCTTGGCATGAATGTAGACCAATTCTTATATTATTAACGAGGGTAACCTATATTAGCTAGAATGTGGAGCAATTGAAACTCTCATACATTGTTAATGGAAGTGTAACATGGTATAATCACTTCAGAAAAAGATCTGGTAGTTTCTTATAAAACTAAACATACATCTATCCTATAACCCAGCAATTACACTCTTATTTACTCAAGACAAATGAGACATAGGCCTATTAAAAAGACTTGTACAGGAATGCTAATAGCTCAAAACTGGATATAACTCAAATGTCCATTAGTAGGAAAAGGATAAATAAACTGTGGTATATTAATATGTTTGGATATTGCGACTGTTATATACAACCACATGGATGAATTTCTGAAACACTATACTGAGTGAAAGAAGGGGTTATATAAAGAGGTTCATACTTGTATGATTCCATTGATATGAAGCTCTGGTGAAAAAAAATCTATGGTGAAAATATGGGAATAGTATTTGCTTGGGGCGAGGGAATAGTGGTTTGTTGGGGATTTACCAAGAAAGGACATGATGAAACTTTCTGAATTGATGGAAATATTCTGTATTTTGATAGGGATTTAGGTTATCTGAGCATATACATTTATCATACTTATTCATTGGTACACCTAAGGTTTGTGCAGTTCAGCGTTTATAAGTTTACCTTAAAAAAAAAACCCAACATGAAAAAGTTGTAAACAAATACTGAATTCTACTTAATGATATACATACTGAAGTGTGTACTGATGTCCACAGTCTACTTTGAGATGCATTAAAAAAAACCCCAAAACAAAATAACAACAACAACAAAAAAACAGGGACTTCCCTGGTGGTCCAGTGGGTAAGAATCCACACTCCCAGGCTTCCCTGGTGGTGCAGTGGTTAAGAATCCACCTGCCACTGCAGGGGACACGGGTTCGAGCCCTGGTCTGGGAAGATCCCACATGCTGCGGAACAACTAAGCCTGTGTGCCACAACTACTGAGCCTGTGCTCTAGAGCCCGTGAGCCACAACTACTGAAGCCTGTGCACCACAACTATGGAAGCCTGCACACCCTAGAGCCCATGCTCCTCAGCAAGAAAAGCCATTGCAATGAGAAGCCCACACACCGCAACGAAGAGTAGACCCCACTCGCTGCAACTAGAGAAAGCCCATGTGCAGCAGTGAAGACCCAACGCAGCCAAAAAAAAAAAAAAAAGACTCCTCGCTCCCAATGCAGAGGGCCCGGGTTTGATCCCTGGTCAGGGAACTAGATCCTGCATGCATGCTGCAAATAAGAGTTCGCATGCCGCAACTAAGAGTTCGCATGCCGCAACTAAGAAGTCTGCATGCCGCAACTAAGAGTCCGCGTGCTGCAGCGAATATCCCGCATGCTGCAACTAAGACCCAGCGCAGCCTAAATAAATAAATAAATAAATAAATAAATAAATAAATATTTTTAAAAAACCACATGGGTGGATAGATGGCTAAATATGTGACAAAGAAAATATCACAAAATGTTAACAGTTGCACAGTCTGGGTTGTGGGTGTGTATATGGCTGTTCGCTGTACAAATCTTTTAACTTTTCTGTTTCCTGTGTTTGAAAATTTTCATATTGTATTGGGAAGAAAATGGTGTTACTGGTGTAATGAAATACAACTCTTGATTTAGTTAAAAAATACACTATAATGGCAACAAGAAAATGTAAGCTATCTAGAAATAAATATAACAGAAGATTTGTATAATCTTTATGTCAAAATGTATCAAACTTTATTAAAACATATTAAAGAAGACCTAAATAAATGGAGAGATTTGCCATGTTCTTATATAGCAGTTGTCTGTATTATAAATGTGTCAGTTATCCTCTAGATTGAGTGCAGTGTCAAGTTTTAATCTACAACTTGATCCTAAAATTTATGTGGAAGAGCAGAGTCCCAAGAATAACTCCCATAATTTTGAGGACTAATAACAATGTGAGTGGACTTGCCTTACAAATATCAAGATTTATTGTCAAGCTATACCAATTAAACAGCGTGGTATAGGCACAGGGGCTGACAGCACAGTGGAATAGAATATAGTCAAGAAAGACACCCCTGTGTACATGGAAACTTAATATATGACAGAGCTGACATTGCATATCACTTAATAAATGGCTTGGGATAATTGATCACTCCTATAGAAAAAAATATAATGGGATTCCTATCTCCCACCATATGCAAAAATAAGTTCCAGGTATATTCACAAACTTAGTGTGAAAAGTAAACCTATAATCTTTTAGAAGAAAATATAAGTAAATGCATTCATGTCTCTGTGTGTCAGGGATGTATTTCTTAATATTTATTTATTTATTTAGGCTGCTCTGGGTCTTAGTTGAGGCATGCGAGCTCTTAGTTGCGGCATGTGTGTGGGATCTAGTTCCCCGACCAGGGATCGAACCCGGGTTCTCTGCATTGGGAGCGTGGAGTCTTAGGGATGTATTTCTTATATGTAAAAATAGATAATATAAAGGAGAATAATAGATTTGATGATATAAAAATTGAATTCTTTGGTGACTCCATTAAAAAAAAGTAAAAAGACTGAGAGAACATTTTCAGTGAATATAATCCACAAATAATTAGTATCCAGAATATATTAGGTAAATGCCTATAACTCAATAAGAAAAATGTTAGAAAACCTGATAGAAAAATAGGCCAGGGATATACACTTGACCCTGCGTCTTGGCGGACTCCCCAGCCGCAGATATGGAGGGCCAACTGTACTGTATGGCTCTGTTTTATCTAAGGGACTTGAACATCTGCAGGTACTAGTATCTGCCAGGACTTCTGAAACCAATCCCCCGCTGATACCAAGGGACGATTGTAAATAGGCAATTCACAGTTGAGGAAACCCTAATGGCCAGTGAACATATAAAACACTGTTTAGCTTCACTAGTAATTATGGGAAATGGCAATTAAACCCATACTGTGATATGATCACAGCCCTTAGATTGACAAAAATTAAACAGTCTAACAAATGCCAGGTATTGGCGAGTATGTGAAATCATTTGTTCAACAAATTTTTGAGCATCTACTACTTGCCAGTCACTGTTCTAAGTCGTTGAGGTACATTACTAAATAAAACAGACTAAGATCCCAGCACTCATGGAGCTTAGATTTTAGTGGGGAAAGACAGAAAACGAACAATAAACATTATAAACAAGTAAATTACGTAGTATGTTAGAAGTGGTAAGTGTATTGAAAGTGTATTGGTTATAAAAGCAGAGTGGAGTAAGAGTGTGATGGGGTGGAAAATACGTTGTAATGTTATATAGAGCTATCAGGGTAGTAGGCTTCATTAAGAACTCAGGTGAACATTGAGCCAAGAGATTTGAAAGCTGTAGGGGTCAGCCAAGGAAATATTTGGGGAAGAGGAGCATTCTAGGCAGAGTGCACAGATTAGCACAAGGCTTTAAGGCAGAAGAATACCGAATGTGTTTGACAAACAGTAAAGTCCAGTGTGGCTGGATCAAAATGTGCAAGTGTGCACGGGAGAGAGGAGGTACTCCTCCCACGGGAGAGAGGAGGTACTCCTCACTCCCCAGAGAGATACTGGGGAAGGGTGGTGGGTCACCCATCTAGGTCTTGACTTTTATTCTTGAATGAAATGGGGAGCCATTCCAGGATTTTGAGTAGGAGTGTTGTGATCTTACTGACCTTTAAAAGGATCACTGTTAAGAACAGACCATGTGGGTTAAGGATAGAAGAAGGAATGGGATACCAGTTGGAGACAGTTGTGAGGCTGGGAAGGTACCATGGTGGCTTAGATCATAATAGCAAAACCCAAGAGATTCTGTAACTCATTTAGCAGTGAAACCTGACCTAATTTGTACTCTTCTGGTGACAAAACTGAACTGAGACTCTTTAGAGTTTTTATCACATTTATTGTGGCTGTCATACATTTTACTGGAGAAATCTTAATGTTTTTGATGTATTTTGTTGGTGACCTAGTCTTTGTTGAGGGTGTTATATATTATATGTATATGTATGTGTGTGTGTGTGTGTGTATATATATATATACATATATATGTATATATATGTGTGTGTGTGTATATATACATATATATATATATGTATATATATATGCTATTACTTTAATTACCCACCCCCAATTCTGATTTCTAAAACATGACTAAATCCAAGGTTTTTGGTTAAGAGATTGTAAGCATGTAAGTCTTTGGACATAGTGAAAAATGGTTGTATTCTGGCTGTATTTTAAATTTAAAGCCATTAAGAATTCCTGTTGGATGGGATGTGGGGTGTGTTAAAAACAAGAGTCCAGATGTCCAGGGTTTTGGTCTGAACAACAGGAAGAATAGAATTACCATCATCTGAGATGGGGAAAGGCTATGGTTGGAGTCCGTTTTGGTGGAGAGAACACATTCAGTTTTGGACACTTTGGATTTGAGATGTTGAGAAGGCAATTGATTATAAGTGTCAGGAGTTTGGGAGACAGGTCTGGAAAGGAGAACTCTTAGGAAGTGTTGGAGGGGGAAGGTAAATTGGTACAGTCATTCTGGGAGCAATTTCTGATGCAGTTTCTGACTCAGTTCATGCCGCATCTAAGTGTATACTTCCAAGAAACTTTGTATACATGTGCATGAGGAAGCAAGTACAGCATGTTTATAGGAGCATTGTTTTTTTTCCCCCCATTTTTATTTATTTATTGTTTTTAATTTTTATTTTTTTTAACATCTTTATTGGAGTATAATTGCTTTACAATGGTGTGTTATTTTCTGCTTTATAACAAAGTGAATCAGCTATACATATACATGTGTTCCCATATCTCTTCCCTCTTGCGTCTCCCTCCCTCCCACCCTCCCTATCCCACCCCTCTAGGTGGTCACAAACCACCGAGCTGATCTCCCTGTGCTATGCGGCTGCTTCCCACTAGCTATCTATTTTACGTTTGGTAGTGTATATATGTCCATTCCACTCTCTCACTTTGTCACAGCTTACCCTTCCCCCTCCCCATATCCTCAAGTCCATTCTCTAGTAGGTCTGTGTCTTTATTCCCGTCTTACCCCTAGGTTCTTCATGACCTCTTTTTTTCTTTCTTAGATTCCATATATATGTGTTAGCATACGGTATTTGTTTTTCTCTTTCCGACCTACTTCACTCTGTATGACAGACTCTAGGTCCATCCACCTCACTACAAATAACTCAATTTCGTTTCTTTTTATGGCTGAGTAATATTCCATTGTATATATGTGCCACATCTTCTTTATCCATTCATCCGATGATGGACACTTAGGTTGCTTCCATGTCCTGGCTATTGTAAATAGAGCTGCAATGAACATTTTCGTACATGACTCTTTTTGAATAATGGTTTTCTCAGGGTATATGCCCAGTAGTGGGATTGCTGGGTCATATGGTAGTTCTATCTGTAGTTTTTTAAGGAACCTCCATACTGTTCTCCATAGTGGCTGTATCAATTTACATTCCCACCAACAGTGCAAGAGGGTTCCCTTTTCTCCACACCCTCTCCAGCATTTATTGTTTCTAGATTTTTTGATGATGGCCATTCTGACTGGTGTGAGATGATATCTCATTGTAGTTTTGATTTGCATTTCTCTAATGATTAATGATGTTGAGCATTCTTTCATGTGTTTGTTGGCAATCTGTATATCTTCTTTGGAGAAATGTCTATTTAGGTCTTCTGCCCATTTTTGGATTGGGTTGTTTGTTTTTTTGTTATTGAAGGAGCATTGTTTTGATGGAGAAGAAAAACATGGAAAGAAAATTAAATTTCCATTTACTGGAGAATGGATAAATAAATACTATAAAAATCTATAGACTGGACTACTGTACTATAGATACATGAACTAAAGTGAAATATATTCACATGGGTGAATCTCCTAATTATAATGTAGATTGATGTCAGCAGATTAATATATACAGTGTTTTAAGTATATAATTTAAAAATGTGTAAAACAATACTAATAATTTATGGATATATGTAATAAAAAATAAAGACCCTTATGGAAAAGATAAACAAAAAATTAAGAATAGTTGTTAAGTGGAAACTAGTGGGAGGTGGGACTTGATAAATTTAGAAAGCAAGTCACAGGGGCCCAACTGCTATTGCAAGGGTTATTTCTCATGCCAGTGGTGTGTATAGTCATCTCTTTGTGATATTATTTTCTGTACTTATTTATTTGTCAAAAATATTTTATAATTAAAGAAAATATTCCATTTCATTCCTTTCACATCACTGACTCTAATGATACGAGTCCTTTACAATTCATCAGCTGTTGATGGCTGGCCCAGTGAATACCTGGAATCTTCACTGGCCAGTTGGTTCCATCTAGTGGTGAAAGTGCTGCAAGTATTTCGTGAGACATTCCTTTTGGGAAGGAAGAATGAGGAGATGATAGATAGTTAACCAGACTGCTTATTATTTCACTAAAATTTGAGAGACAAAGAAAAAGGTTATTATTTAGAAATATTGAGTTTTTGCCATTATTAAGATGATGCTATAAATCTTCTAGGACATTTAGTACAGACCTGTAGGACTCAGATGGGTCCTTATTTCTCTCTAACTTATGTTTGTGTTTTGCTTTTCAGAAGGAGTTGAGCCTTCCAAGAAGAGGCAGCTTGTAAGTAGATGATGATTATGATTATGATTATGATATCCTGCTTAGGAATCCCTCCTGGGGACTGTTCTCAGTATCACTCAGAGGACTCTCATTCATGAGTGTTTTTTTCTGTGGACTCCTGTCTGGGCCAGTGAAACCAGTGGGCCAGCCAACTTCTCTCACTAGGTCAGCTCCTCCCCTCTCCCTCATCACTCCCCACCCCAAATCCTCTTCTCTGTGTCAATTTTTGCCTAGGGTCTGGGGGAAAGCTGCCACTTAAATATCCATCACAGTCTTATTCTTGTGTTTTGGGCTTTACCGAGTTTTAGTAGAGTCAAGCTTTTTTAGAATGTTAAAATTGAAACTCTTAGCATCTACATCTGTCCCATAGCATGGTACTAGGGAGAGGTCAACAAGTTGGGGCAAACAAAAGCTACGTTTGGGTTTACGGTTGGAATAGGGCTGTCATTTACCTGTTTGTTCTCTTCTGGCTTCAGGGCTGGGGAAATTCGTTAATAATCTTTGTCTCTGGATTTAAATTTCATAGGTTTTCTTGGCTTGCTTTTTCTCTAAGACTTCTGTTGGGGTAGTACTGCATATTTGGCTAATCAGAATCATCTAGAATGCTTATTTTTCAGATTAAAAACAAACATTTAAATAATAGAAGCAGTTAAAATGCAGATTCTGAGCTTGTTTAAACTAAAATCTCCATGTCGGGGCCTGGGAGCCTGTACTTTTGCACCTGCGAGCACAGCCACTGTGATTTTGCTAAGGAGCCAGATTTGGGAAACACGAAAGAAATAGGGCTGTGTTAAAACGATGGCTTTGAAAAGTCTCTCACAGACATGTATGAGACATGACTACAGAGAGGACACGACAGTATTCCTATTTATTTATTAAGTATACTTTATGTATGTATCATATGCATTTAAAAATGTGTGAAACACATGGTGTTTCTGTTACTGTCATCCTGGGATTTTGTTTTGTAAAAATGCTCCAATGATTAAATTGTCCTCTGAGATTCTTGTAAAATCCTTTTGGCTGCTTTATGAAAACTCACTGTGCTTTGATATAAAGAGACTGGAGTTATGAGTCAGCAAACTACTAGGGTTCAGTCTTGGCTATGTCACTTAATTAGCTTTGTAATGTAGAGGAATTGCTTCATCTCCGCAGTTGCCTTATCTATAAAATGATAAACCATGATACCTGTTTTTTTTTTTATATATATATATAGGTATTAGAAAGATCACTTAATATATGTGATAGTGCTTCATTTTTTAGTTTTAGTCTAAGATGTGTTAGTTTCAGAATTCTTGTAAATATATTAGGTTAAATTTGGATATATTTCATTATTTAAGAGTCACATTTCTGTCTTTAAATTAATTTCTAGCAGTGGATCTCAATTCTAGGTTCTCAAGTGTCCTGAGTCTTCTAAAAATTGGGCAAGGGCGCTACCAGGACTCTTAATGGAATGATACACTGAGTAGGTATACATAACTGAAGGAGAGTGGCTTTTCAGCATCACATTCAGCAAATATTTGTACTTGGTCACTTTCCTATTATTTCTGTCTTTTTTTTTTTTTTTCTTTTGGTTCCCTTTATTTGGAAGTTCTCTGAGATTTGCCTTTGCTTAAGGTTAGGTGAAATGAATTAAGGCCTGAGGCAGGTAGCTTCTTCCAGGAATGTGTGCAAATGAATAGAGTTTGCTGAGAAGGAAGGATATCCTGTGAAAATGATTTTTATTTGAAACTGGAGGAATTTTTGGGTCAATTTAGTTTTTTTTTATTATTGATTGAATTTTTTTTTTTTTTAACTTTTAATCTTTATTTATTTGGCTGTGTCAGGTCTTAGTTGCGGCACGGGCTCTAGAGCGTGTGGGCTTAGTTGCCTCACGGCATGTGGGGTCTTAGTTCCCCAGCCAGGGATGGATCCTGCGTCTCCTACATTGGAAGGCCGATTCTTAACTACTGGACCACCAGGGAAGTCCCAGGATCAATTTAGTTTTAAACTAGAGAAATTTCTTGGTTATTTATTGTAGATAAAGTTAGGCGTTTTCTAACTGCCTTTAAATATTTAATTAATAAAGATCAGAAGTACTTTTTTTTTCTTTTTTTGGCTGCACTGCGTGGCTTGCAGGATCTTATTTCCCCGACCAGGGATTGAACCCCGGCCCCAGCAGTGAAAGCACCCAGTCCTTAACCACTGGACCTCCAGGGGATTCGCCAGAAATACTTTTTAATAAAGTAACTCCCATTTAAACAATTGATCATTCAGTAAATACATACTAATACCTACTGTGTGTTGGGCACTGATCTAAGTTCTGAGGTTACAAGATTCAATTAGACACATTCCTCTATTTTGAAAACTTAGAGTTAAGTAAACCAGAAAAATACATATTTTTTATCTTTAGTATTAGAGTAGAAAGAGTTTTATTCTGGAAGGAATCTTGGAAACATGGATACTAACCTAGGCTTTGCCACTAACAAGTTATATGTGGTTTCAACAGGAACTATCATTTCTGGGCTTGAAATGCCTCACTTGTAAAATGAAGGGGCTGGCTTACCTGGGCTTACCTGATCTCTGTGCTTAGTCATCTCCCCAAATAATTGAAACTCCATGGTACCTCTTCTTCAGAGAGCTGGGCAAGTCTTCGTAGGGAGTATGCAGTAGGAGGCAGAACATGACTTAGCATCTGAAGTAGAGAAGACAGGAAATTAAGAACCACAAAGCGTAAGGTGTTTTGAATAAGTTTAATCAATACTTAAACATTTGTAGTAAGTGTGGAGAAACTGATGTTAATAAAACGAGTGACTTACCACTTAGCCCATTATTTCTTGTCCTTGTAGCCTAGTCTGGAAAGTTAAAAGTTATTATAATTGTCCTCTGAGTCTTGGTCAGAAGGAGAGGGGTATTGTACTTAGATCCCTGTTTGCTTCTGCCCCAGAATGGCTCTTGCAAGAGCAGAACCTACTGTATGCCCACCAGGTATAAAGGCCCATTTCCTTTGGCATGTTCTCACTAGTATACATTATGGGTGCAGAGAGATTTGGAGTTTGCAGCTGGTTTGGTGTTCTTGTCTTTAGAGAGGGAGTCAGATTCATTTAATTAGCATAATGTTAAAATAGCTGGGCAATATAAAATAAATGAAGTTCAGTCATTTTGGAGGCTGTTAATTGTTATGCTTTTCCATGTAATTTGGTAGTTGCATGAAAATGGACAGGAACTAAAAAATGGATTTCGAGATGTATGTGATATCTTGTCATTATACAAAATACACTTCCACCCAACAAGTAATTCCTCCAGTGTCTCCAAATTAGTAAGTGGAATTATAGCATAGAAGTAAAGATCCTGGGCTTCAGAGTCAGGCAGACCTAGGTTGAGTCTCTGCCCTACCATTTACTACATATTTTTTCATAAAACAAGTTACTACATTTCTGTTTGTCTTTTTGCTTCCATTTATTCGTTCATTTGTTCAAATTCATCCATCCATCCGTGCATCTATCATACTGTATTTATTCAGTTCTTGTTATGTGCAGGCACTGTTCTAAATACTGGAGATACAGTAGGTTTTAGCAAAGAGATGGACAGACAAAAGCATGTATGGTATGTCATGGTATTGAGTGCTATGAAGAAAAATAAAACCAGATAAAGAGATATGAGGGTATGTGTTTTTGTGGGGCAGGGGTTTAAATTTTTTTTTAATTAATTAATTAATTTATTTTTGGCTGCGTTGGGTCTTTGTTGCTGCTCGCAGGCTTTCTGTAGTTGCGGCGAGCGGGGGCTACTCTTCATTGCGGTGCGTGGGCTTCTCATTGCAGTGGCTTCTCTTGTGGTGGAGCACGGGCTCTAGGCACGCAGGCTTCAGTAGTTGTGGCACGCGGGCTCAGTAGTTGTGGCTCGCAGGCTCTAGAGTGCAGGCTCAGTAGTTGTGGTGCATGGGCTTAGTTGCTCCGTGGCATGTGAGATCTTCCCAGACCAGGGCTCGAACCCGTGTCTCCTGCATTGGCAGGCGGATTCTAAACCACCGTGCCACCAGGGAAGCCCAGGGGTTGAAATTTTAAATCATGTTTTCTAGGAATTTTCTCATTAAGATGATGTTTGAGTAGAGAACAGGAGTCTGGAATGAGTGATGTTGATGTATATACTGGGCAAGAGCATCCCAGGTAGGGATACAGCATGTGCCAAGGTCCTGAGGTGGGAACATGCTTGGCATGTAGAAAGGAGGCTGGAGTGGCTATTGCTGAGTGAACAATGGTGTTGGGGTGGGAGGGTGTAGAAGAACATGAGGCAGGAGCTGGATTTTATAATGCCTTGTGGGCCACAGAAAGGACTTTGCATTTTGTACTAGTTGGGACAGAAAGTCAGTGGGTAGTTTTAAGCAGAGAAATGATGTGATCTGTCAGAGAGTTTTGGGGGAAGGGCAATTTGTTTTATTGAAATATGATTTATTTAATTGAAATATGATTCACATACTGTATAATCACCATTTAAGAATACACAATTCACTGGTTTTTAACATATTCACAAGGTCTTACAATCATTACTACTTTCAATTAGAACATTTTCATCACCCAGAAAGAAACCCCCTACTCCTTTGCAATCACTCCCCCTAGCCCCTGGTAACCACTAATCTACATCTGTCTCTTTTTTTTTTTTTTTTGATGTGGACCATTTTTAAAGTCTTTATTGAATCTGTTACAACATTGCTTCTGTTTTATGTTTTGTTTTTTTGGCCGTGAGGCATGTGGGATCTTAGCTCCCCAACCAGGGATCGAACCCTCACCCCCTGCATTGGAAGGTGAAGTCTTAACCACGGGACTGCCAGGGAAGTCCCCCTAATCTACATCTGTCTTAATAGATTTGCCTATTCTGAACATTACATATAAATGGAATTATATAAAATGTGGCTTCTTGTGTCTGGTTTCTTTCACTCAGCATAACTTTTTCAAGATTCATCCATGTTTTAGCACATGTCAGTACTTCATTCCTTTTCAAGGCTAAATAATATTCCATTGTATGTATGTACCATATTTTGTTTATCCATTATCCATCAATGGACATTGTGAGTAATGCTGCTCTGAACATGGATGTACAAGTACCTATTTGAGTGCTTGCTTTCAGTTATTTTGGGTAGATACCTAGAAGTGGAATTGTTGGATCATATGACAGTTCTTTAGCTTTTTGAGGAACCACCATACTGCTTTCCATAGCAGCTGCACCATTTCTTACTCCTACCAGCAATACACCAGAATACACCAGGGTTCCAGTTTCTCCGCATCCTAGCTAACACTTGTTATTTTCCATTTTTAAAAGAATAGCCATCTTCACATGAAAAGATGCTCAATATCACTAATTATTAGAGAAATGCAAATCAAAACCACAGTGAGGTATCACCTCACACCTGTCAGAATGGCTATCATCAAAAAGTCTACAGATAGCAAATGTTGGAGAGGATGTGGAGAAATGGGAACCCTCGTACACTGTTGGTAAGAATGTAAATTGGTGCAGCCACTGTGGAAAACAGTATGGAGATTCCCACCAAAAACTAAAAATAGAACTACCATATGATCCAGCAATTCCACTCCTGGGTGTATATCTGGAAAAAATGACAACACTTATTAGAAAATATACATGCACCCCAATGTTCATAGCAACACTATTTGCAATAGCTAAGATATGGAAGCAACCCAAGTGTCCATCAACAGATGAATGGATAAAGAAGATGTTATATATATAAATACATATATGTATGTGTGCACAATGGAATATTACTCAGCCATAAAAAGAATGAAATTCTTCCATTTGCATCAACATGGGTAGACCTAGAGAATATTATGCTTAGTGAAATAAGTCAGACAGGAGAAAGACAAATACTATATGATATCACTTATATGTGAAATCTAAAAATAATACAAATGATTGTATATACAAAACAGAAACAGATTCACAGGCATAGAAAACAAACTTGTGGTTACCACAAGGGAGAGGGAAGTGGGGAGGGACAAATTAGGGGTACGGGATTAACAGGTACAAACTACTATATATAAAACAGATAAGCAACAAGAATTTACTGTATAACACAGGGAATTATTCCTATTATCTTGTAATAACCCATAATGGAGTATAATCTGCAAAAATACTGAATCACTATGCTGAAACTAACACAATATTGTAAATCAATTATGTGTTAATTTAAAAAAATAGCCATCTTAATATGTATGAAGTGGTGTCTCATTGTGGTTTCATTTTGCATTTTCCTAATTACTAGTGATGTTGAGCATCTTTTCATATGATTATTGTTCATTTGTAAATCTTCTCTGGAGAAATCAAGTTCTTTGTCCATTTTTTAATTGGTCTGTTGTTGAGTTGTAGGGATTCTCTCTATATTCTAGATATTAAGCTCTTATCAGGTATATGATTTGTATATATTTTCTTCCATTTTTTGGACTGTGTTTTCCCTTTCTTGATAGTGTCCTTGGTGCACAAAAGTTTTTAATTTTGATGAAGTTCAATTTATCTATTTTATCTTTTGTTGCTTGAGCTTTTGGTGTCATATCCAAGAAATCATTGCCAAATCCAGTGTCATAAAGATTTCCTCCGTATGTTTTCTTCTAAGAGTTTTAGCTCTCATAATTAGGCCTTTGATCACTTTTGAGTTAATTTTTCTTTATGATGTAAAGTAAGTATCTAACTTCATTCTTTTGCATATGAGTATCTAGTATTCTCAGGACCATTTGTTGAAAAGACTGTCCTTAACCCATTGAATGGTCTTGGCACCCTTGTCAAGTTTTTGACCATACATGTGAAGATTTATTTGGGGGCTCTATTCTATGCTGTGGTCTGTATTTCTGTCCTGTGCTAGTACCCCACTGTTTTGATTACTGTAGCTTTGTAATAAGTTTTGAAATCAAGAAGTGTGAAATCAAGAACCAACTTTGTTCTTCAAGATTGTTTCGGCTATTCAGGGTTCCTTGTGATTCCATATGAATGTTAGGATGAGTTTCTCTATTTCTGCTATAAAAAAAAGTTGTTGGGATTTTGATATAGATTGCATGGAATTTGTAGATTGATTTGGGTGATATTGTCAAACTTGACAATATTAAGTCTTCCAATCCATGAATATGGGATGTTTTTCCATTTAATTTCTTTCAGAAATGTTTTGTAGTTTTCAGTGTACAGGTCTTCTCTTCCTTAGTTAAATTTATTCCTAAATATTTTATTATTTATGATGCTATTATAAATGGAATTATTTCTTAAATTCTTTTTTAGATTCATTGTTCATTGCTAGTGTATAGATGCAACTGATTTTTACTGGTTGGTTTTGTATTCTCCAGCTTTGCTGAATTTGTTTCTCACTGTGGTTTTGATTTGCATTTCCCTAATGACCAATGATGTTGAGCATCTTTTTGTGTACTTGTTGGCTATTTGCATATCTTCTTTGGAGAAATGTTTATTCAAATCCTTTGCCCATTTTAAAATGTGAGTTGTCTTTTTATTGTTGAATTGTAAGAGTACTTTATTTATTTATTTATTTATGGCCACGCCATGTGGCATATGGGATCTTAGTTCCCCAACCCGCACCCCCCTGCAGTGGAAGCACGGAGTCTTAACAACTGGACCGCCAAGGAAGTCCCTGTAAGAGTATTTTATATATTCTATATACTAGACCCTTATCAGACACTTGGTTTGCAAATATTTTCTATTCTGTGGGTTGTTGTTTTACTTTCTTGATAGTCACCATTGATGCACAAAAGTTTGTAATTTTGATGAAGTCCAGTTTATCTGCTTTTTCATTGGTTGGGCTTTTGATATCATATCATATCTAAGAAACCATTGCCTAATTTAAGATCTGATTTGTTCCTGGGCTTTAAATTATGAAGGTAACTGATTGATGACACAAAGAGGCTAATGCTATTGAAAGAAGAATTTATTACTTACAGTTTCCTCAAGAGAAGGGGCATGCCATGCCATGCAGGGCCACATGGGGAAAGCACCAGGTTTGGTCAGGAGGCAGAAAGCTGCAAAGGGAAGCCAGAGAGCCTTTATTGGGGTTTCCACAGGAAAGGCAAAGCAGGGCAGGGTAAACAGTTTAGGACTGGCTACTTTGAATAATGTTGGCGGGTTCAGGGCTAGAGGGCTGGTCTTTAGTTGTTTGGTACTTGGCCCTGAGTGATATAGGGCAGATGAAATAATGGCTTGATGTCTTCGAGTTTGATAAAGGAGGTGGTTGGGAGTGTGGACTCAGGATTGATTGGAGGGTTTGTAATAGCAATTTTGCATACCTGCAAAAGCTGGATTACAGAGGAGATATGAATAAGTTTGGCTGTTAGTTTGGCTAGCAATTAATGGATGCCAAATAGACAAATACAGAATCTAAGAAAACGGTTAGAATGAGGTTATGATGATTTACTTCTGTTTCCTTTTAAGGGTTTTATGGTTTTAGCTCTTACTTTAGATCTTTGATTCCTCATTAGTTAATTTTTATATGTGGTATTATTTTTATATGTGGTATAATTTTTATATGTGATATCGGTAAGGGTCCGATTTCATTCCTTTGAATGTGCATAGCCGTTGTCCCAGCACCATTTGTTGAGAGAACTTTTCTTTCCCTAGTGAATAGTTGTCTTAGGTTTTAGCAAGGTCACTGGTTGGTCAGACTGTAGGGAGAGCAGGAGTGAAAGCTGGAAAGTAAGTGAGGAAACCATTACAAAATTCATTCAAGGTGATGATTGCTTAGACAGGGTGGTAGCAGCTTAGGTGGTGAGAAGTGATTGGATTCTGGATGTATTTTGAAAAGAGAGCTGACAGTATTTGTTGATAGTTATTAATTTTGGTATATGAGAGAAAGAGGAATTGAGGGTGATGGTAAGGTCTTAGGGCTGAGTAGGTAGATGGATATGGTTGCCATTTACTGAGCAAGTAGAGAATATTGTGAGCGGAGCAGGGTTTTTTTTTGTTGTTGTTATTTTTGCTCTTGGGAGGGGCAGGATAGGGGTTGTTGGAGGAACTTTGGTGCTTGCTTGACATCCAAGGAGTGTTGATAAAGCAATTGCATATATGAATCCTGGGGATCAAGGGTGAGATATGATCGGGAGATATACATTTAAGGATTGACAGCATATAGATGATATTTAAGCTATGGGATTGGATGAGATAAACTACTGAAATGCTACTTAAGTGTGGTCAGCTGACTGGTGATGATCAATGAACTGTTTGTTACCAGTTTGCCAGGAGTTAATAAGTACAGAAATTTAGAGTAAGCAATTTGACATTATTGTGACCTTCAGGCATTTGATCATTTTTCTGTTATTTCATATTTATTGTATTTTGCAATGGTTTGTGAATGGATGGAGATTTCACTTGGCCTGTCACCACAGCTAGCTTGAGAAGCACTGACCTGGTGAGTGAGTGAATCTAGATAGAAAAGTTATCTAAGGACTGAGCCCTGGGGCACTTCGTATTTACTTGTTAAGAGATAAGGAGAATCCATCAGTAAAGAAGACTGAGAAGGACCGTCTGAGTGAGGTTGCAACAAAACCAAGAGAAAGTGGTGCTTCCAAAGACACAAGAAGAAAGTGTGTCAAGGCTATGTAAGATGACCAACTAAGAATTGATCTTTGGGTTAGTAATAGGGAAGACCAAATTGGTGACCTTGGCAAGTGACATTGATCAGAGATGGGTCCAAAGCTTGATTTGAATGGGTTCAAGACAGAATAGGAGACAGTATTACCTATGTGTTATTTGTGTTAAAAAATGTTTAACCTCAATCTAATGAATGAGGAAACAGTCAGAGAAGTTCAAATTGAGGGGATAATCTGTAGAACTACTGGCCTGAACTCTTCAAAAATGTTGAAGTTGTAAAGGACCACAAACAAGCAAACACTAAGGATATGCTCTAGATTATTGGAGAAAAGAGACTTGGTGAATAAATGTAATTCTTGATTAATTTTTGGTTGGATCCTGGATTTTAAAAAATAGTTGGAGGACATTATTGGGACAGTTGAGGAAATTTGAATGTGGACTTTCGTTGGGTGAAAATGTGCCAGTGTTAAACTTCCTTAGTGTGACAATTGTGTGGTGGTTGTTCCTTGTTCTTAGGCCAATGACATTAATTGTGCAAGTATTTGAGAGGAGGTATTATGATGTTTACAGCTGACTTTCAGATGGTTCAGTTAACAAAACATAAGTGTGTATATGTGTGAGTGATTGAGTGTGTGTGTGTGTATGTTAGAGCAAGAGAGGGAGAGAATGAGAGGGAAAGAGAATGGAGAGAAAAAAGCAAATGTAACAAAATGTTAACAGTTGTTAAAGGTAAGTGAAGGGTATATAGTTTCATTGAATTACTCATGTTCCTCTTCTGATCATTTGGAGAGAAGGTAGTGAGTCTATACTATTGTTTCAAAGTAATTTGCTGAAAAGAGGATTTTAGAAATCAGGTGACACCTGGAAAGGTTATAGAGTTGAGTATTTTTTCCCTCTTTTTTTTTCTTTTTTATAAATTTATTTATTTTATTTTATTTATTTTTGGCTGCGTTGGGTCTTCGTTGCTGCACATGGGCTTCTCATTGTGGTGGCTTCTCTTGTTGCAGAGCACGGGCTCTAGGTGCGCGGGCTTCAGTAGTTGTGGCTTGCAGGCTCAGTAGTTGTGGCTCACGGGCTTCAGTAGTTGAGGTTTGTGGGCTCTAGAGCACAGGCTCATTAGTTGTGGGACATGGGCTTAGTTGCTTCACGGCATGTGGGATCTTCCCGGACCGGGGATCGAACCTGTGTCCCCTGCATTGGCAGGCGGGCAGATTCTTAACCACTGCGCCACCAAGGAAGTCCCTCCCTCTTTTTAAAACATAAATAGGAGATATTACATCTTGTTTGTATGTCAATGAAATTATCCACTAGTGAAGGAGAAGTTGATGCAGGAGAGGAGAGAACAACTGCTGGAATATTCTTGAGTAAGCAAAAATGGAGGCCATCTAGGTACATGTGGGGGTATTGGCCTTAGACAGGAGTGTTGACAGTTTGTCCACAGTAGCCTCAGGTACCTCACTTTATTTGTAAAAGATTATGCATGTAAAGTGTATGGCGTAGTGCCTTCAATTAAGCGCTCAACTATTTGTTATTGTTAAAGCATTTAGTGCAATGCCTATTACTAGCAGACTTTGAAAAAAATGGTAGTTGTTTTTTATTGTTCTTATTATTAGCAGTCCATAATTACCTGTTAGAAACTGTAAATGCTTCAGAAAAACAAATTAGTTAAGATCCTAAACCAAGTTAAAAGAACAATAGTGTGCCTTAGAAGAGCCACAGGATATTCATGGTTGGCTTTGGTCACATTAGAGAAGAGAGCAACTAAATTCCAATATTCGGAATGAGAACATCCAGGCCTGCAATGATAAGAGCTTTGTTGGGGCAAGATTGGTTATGAAAGTTCTTTTGGCCTGGCTCATACCATTTATTTTAGATGTAGCTTCCTGAAATTAAATTGTTTTCATTTTTAGAAAGCTATTTCATATTCAAACTCATCTGGGTATTTTTTAATGCATTAAAAAATCTAGTCTAGAATACCAGATGTAGAGGAGCTGATAACTTTGTTGACAGCGTACATATCTGTGGAAAAAAATTTGAAAGAAAATGAAGTTCTAAAGCTATTTATATTTGTTTACCCAAGCCAAAGGAGTATTGTATTTTGCTTTTTCTCAATCGAAACAGTTCTGAATGACTTCTCCCTCACCTGGCTCTGTGGAGGGGACCTCCTCTTGGCAATTCCTTTCACATAGGATTTTTTTGTTTATTTGTTTGTGAATTTCAGCACCAATACCTAGGCCCTACACTTAGGAGCTCAATGTAAATAGTGTTTATGTCTCTAGTTACCCAGAAAGTTAAGCTTTTCTAATACCTATTACAACTCAAGGTAATTGGCCTCATATTTCTTGAAATGTCTTTATTTCTTTGAGGCTGTGAGCAGTCAGTAGAGGTAAAGAATGGACTGTAGGAGTGAAGAAGTAGCTACAGCACCTGTCATGCTGTGTGTGTGTGTATGTGTGTGTGTGTGTGTGTGTGGGTGGGTGTGTGTGGGTGTGTGTGTTGCTATTGGTGGCCTTTATTAAACTTAAGAGTCCTTTAGGATAGTTACCTTTTTGCAGTGCTGGCTTACTCATTTGTTCAGTGGACTAGGACATCAGATATTGGATGAAAGTAAATGCCAGGTGTCTGCAATGATAGGCAGTGTGCAGAGAGGAGTTCCTGGGGCTCAAGGATTTGATGTATCAAGCTTTACCACTGTGAAACTGACATGTGAAACAGTGTCATGTACTTTCCCACTCTGATGCAACTTGATGGTATTTGCCTGGATGAATGCTTCTGGAGAATGTGCTAAAAAGAGATACCACCTGCTACACACAGTAAATCCTTTGTGTGGTGTCAGTGGTGCCTGATATAAGACTTTAGTTTCTGTGTGGACTTTGCAAATCAGGAAATTTTGGTACCTGTAAGGACTTTGAAGGCCAGAGTGATAGCTTTGTGTTACATCTAACAGTATTTTTTTTTTAATTGGGCTTATACAGGAAATGATCTTACATAGGTTCTCTACCTCTCCAGTGGGAAGGCAGGGATTGGCAGAGATTGGCAGGGATGAGCAATAGTTATTACTAATTTCCCAATAGGAACCATTTTGTTGTTAAAAAATGGACATGGTTTGTCAGTGAGCCATAAGTATGTGGACACAAGACCTGAAAATGGAGAATTCGTGAGAATCTGTTTTGTTACTGCTATGTTGAAAATAGCTATCATTATGCTGATCATCTGCACGTTTATATGTCTTGACCTTGCAACTACCAATTCACTATAATGTACTTGGATATCTCAGAGACAGCTCATCTTTAGCATTTATAAAACCAAAGGTAGGGACTTCCCTGGTGGCACAGTGGTTAGGAATCCACCTGCCAACACAGGGGACACAGGTTCGAGTCCTGGTCCGGGAAGGTCCCACATGCTGCGGAGCAACAAAGCCCGTGCACCGCAACTACTGAGCCTGTGCTCTAGAGCCCGCAAGCCACAACTACTGAGCCCACGTGCCACAACTATTGAAGCCTGCGTGCCTAGAGCCCCTGCTCCGCAACAAGAGAAGCTACTGCATTGAGAAGCCCGCACACCGCAAGGAAGAGTAGCCCCCCCTCGCCGCAACTAGAGAAAGCCCGTGCGCAGCAACAAAGACCCAACGCAGCCATAAATAAATAAATAAATAAATGTATAAAAACAAAAAACAAAAAAACCAAAGGTATTATCTTTCTCAGAAATCTACTCCTCTCTTATTCTCTAGCTTACTAAATGGTACCACTTCCTCAAGATAGAAAACTCAGTTATTCTTGTCACCTGTCTCTGCCTCACACCAACTCCTTTCTTTTATACCTCTAAATATCTCTTAAGTTCTTCTACTTCTTTCTACTACCACTGGTGTGTCCATATTGTCCAAGCCATTGTAATCTCTTGGCTCTGCTACTGCTGTAACTTTCTAACCAGTTTTTCTTTGTCTAGCATTGCTTACCCCCCAGTCCACCCATCCATTATAGAATAGCCAGAAAAAGTTTTTTAAAGTACGGATTTGATTATTAGATGTTTATTTAAACTCATTTAGTGCATTTTTTATTACTCTTAGGATCACATCTGAAAGTCTTGACATGGTCCATAAAACTGTCTGTACAATCTGATTCCTGCCTTTGTCTCTATATTTTGCACAGTGTGTTCTCTGTTCCTGGAATGTTCTTTTCTTCATCTATGCCTGGCTAGCTCCTACTTATTCTTTAAGTCTCAGCTTACATCTCACTTCCTTATGAAACGTTTTTCTGATCTCACCCATACCTTGCTGTCCCTAGGCTAAGTTGAGTTTCCCAGAACGTACTTTGATTAAACCCTGTACTTTCCCTTTATAGTTCTCACAGCAATTGTAAATAAGGAATTACTTGTCTGTCTTCTCCCATTGGATTGTCTATTAGTCTGCTTGGTCTGTCATAACAAAATACCAGGACTTCCCTGGTGGCGCAGTGGTTAAGAATCTGCCTGCCAATGCAGGGGACACGAGTTTGAGCCCTGGTCCAGGAACATCCCACATGCCGTGGAACAACTAAGCCTGTGCACCACAACTACTGAGCCTGCACTCTAGGGCCCGCATGCCACAACTACTGAGCCCGTGTGCTGCAACTACTGAAACCTGCGTGCCTAGAGCCCGTGCTCTGCAACAAGAGAAGCCACCACAATGAGAAGCCCGAGCACCGCAACAAAGAGTAGCCCCCACTCACCACAACTAGAGAAAGCCCGCGCACAGCAGCGAAGACCCAACGCAGCCAAAAATTATTAAAATTAAAAAAAAACAGAAACAAAGAACAACAAAATACCACAGGCTAGGGGCTTAAACAACAGAAATTAATTTTCTCATAGTTCTGGAGGCTAGATGTCCAAGATCAAGGTGCCAGTTGGTTTCTAAGGAGGGCTGTCTTCCTGGCTTGCAGATAGCCACCTTCTCACTGTGTGCTCACATGGCCTTTCCTCTGTGTGTGTGTGTGTGTGTGTAAGGGGGGGTGGAGAGAAAGAGAAAGGTTGAGGATCGAGATCTTCCTTCTCTTATAAGGTCACCAGGCCTATTGGATAAGCTCCATTCTTACGACCTCATTTAACCTTAATTAACCTCCTGAAGATCCTATCTCCAAGTACAGTCATTGGGGGTTAGAGCTTCAACATATGAATTTTGGGTGGGGGACACAATTCAGTCCATAGCAGATGGTAAGCTCCATGAGGTCAAGACCATGTTGTGTGGTACATGGGCCTAGGGCCTAGTATGGAGTTTAACACATAGTAGGCAGCCACTTAGGCCCATTCCTAACATTTGTGTGATCTGGGACAAGAATATAAATGGAGATATAAATGTTTAAGAATTTTAAGTAAAGCTAACAAACTGTAAAATAAAATATGTTCTACCCTCCTATCTTGAGAAATATAGTTTCATAATAACAAATTACAAAAAATATGGGTGAAACTATTGATTTTTAAAGTGCTAAATATTTTATTAATATTTAATTTAATATTATTAACTATTAATAACAATGAGTACCAGGCGGACGTTGCAGCCAATTCAAAGGAGAAGTGAAAAAAGTACAAATTTGTATGTAGTAAAGAAATGTTGACATAAATTTATAAATTGTTACAAACCTGGATTTTTCTGTGGGGAGAAGGGAAGTCAGCTGAACCTCCACTATACAGAATTTATTTGCATATCTATAGACAAGAGCTATTTTGTATTGCTATCAGTTATCTGTAACTTAGAGAGCTGTAAAATAGCACAAAGGCAATAAAAGACTAGAATCAAATAATTTAGTCTCTAAACAATATATAGTTTTCAATCTGAAGATTATTATTTTTTTCTTTACTTACACCAAGTTTTCTTACAGTCTCTCCCACCCTTTTTTTAAAAAAAATTTATTTATTTTATTTATTTATTTTTGGCTGCATTGGGTCTTCATTGCTGCGCGCGGGCTTTCTGTAGTTGCAGCGAGCAGGGCTGGGGACTACTCATCGTTGCAGTGTGCGGGCTTCTCATTGCGGTGGCTTCTCTTGTTGAGGAGCACGGGCTCTAGGCGCACAGGCTTCAGTAGTTGTGGCACACAAGCTCAGTAGTTGTGGCTCGCGGGCTCTAGAACGCAGGCTCAGTAGTTGTGGCGCGTGGGCTTAGTTGCTCCGCGGCACGTGGGATCTTCCCGGACCAGGGATCGAACCGGTGTCCCCTGCATTGGGGCGGGTGGATTCTTAACCACTGCGCCACCAGGGAAGTCCCTCTCCCACCCTTTTGATTAAAGCAATCTCAAATATTACTCTTGATCATAAAACAAGGTTGGTCTCATTAAATTTGGCCTAGTTTTTTACATAGGGGTAGCAATAAGGTTAATTTACTGTTTGGCCTTCTTAAGTTTGCTTTGCTGGGAATTGTATAAAGAATCTCAGATTGAACTTTTAAAAGCCACTGTTACTTGTATTTCAAGGCTAGAGAGCCAAGCTTAAGAAACTCTTTATCAGCGACTTCCCTGGTGGTGCAGTGGTTAAGAATCTGCCTGCCAGTGCAGGGGACACGTGTTCGAGCCCTGGTCCGGGAAGACCCCACAGGCCACGGAGCAACTAAGCCCGTGCACCACAACTACTGAAGGCTGCGCGCCTAGAGCCCGTGCTCTGCAACAAGAGAAGCCACCGCAGTGAGAAGCCCGCACACTGCAACGAAGAGTAGCTCCCACTCGCCGCAATTAGAGAAAGCCCACACGCAGCAACGAAGACCCAACACAGCCAAAAATAAAATTAATTAATTAATTTAAAAAAAGAAACTCTTTATCAGATTTCTTCTGTAGTACCTATAAATTTGGGTGGATTCTTCTGTTTTCAAGGTCCTTAAAAATGTCCTAAGGGTCTTGGGTCTGCCAGGAGGTGATCTGCTGGACCCTATAAAGCCAGGTACCAGGCCATTTTTCCTGGGAGGGTTTTGTATTTATTGGCTTCAAAAAGTCAACCTTAGTTCTTTAAAAGTGGTTTGTTATACCTGATTAAATAAGTAGCATTCTCAAATATGACATTTTGACAAACTTTTGGTTGCATAACCATTTTTTACAATTTTATTTTAAGGGGATTCAATAAGGAAATTTAGTAAGACTTTCGCAAGTCCCATTGGGGGTAGTCAGTGAGAATCAGATATGATTTAGAAATGTTTCCTTTTACAAAAGCAAATTATTAAGGATTTAGATAGCTTAAGAAGAAAGAGTAGGCTTCCTTATATATCCAGAAAATAGACTTTAAGACAGTATTCCAAACAAACTACAGTCATCCCTCATTAGTTCATTCAATTGTAGTGTAATTAATTTTCATTTCACTGGATCTTAGGTTGGTAGTCTGCTTCTTGACTAAAAAGAGCTCTGGAAATTCTGACTCAGTCCACTGGAATGGTCTGAAAGTTTTCCAGTTGTCCAAGTGATAGCATCAGAAGCCTGTACCCAAGAGTCTATTCTTTGAAGTGTCAAATAGTTTGAAATACCTGCTGCAGTCCTTTTCCGTGGGACTCAGACAATTGTTTGTTGAAAACACAGACTTTGGCTTCTAGTTGATTATAGAGCCTTCAAACTAGCATCAGTGTAAAACAAAATCTCTTCGTAAATGACAGAGACTTAAAAGAGCTGTGGTCAGTTTATTATGGACAGTTTTTAAATGTGAAAGGTCTGATGAGAGTTTATAACAAGAATAATGCAACTAACAGGGAATTAAGTTTTTCTGTAGCATGCAGAACAAGAATAATAAAACCAGTTCAAAAAAATATGGATGAACATAACTTTTACAGAGGAAAAATTCTGGATATATATATAACATAATAATCTTATGGCAGAGAACATACCAAGACCAAACTAAGGATATCAAGTAAAAAGATTTAGTAGGTCTGCAGTAAATGCTGGACGTTTATCAATATATTTTTATAAAATTCCATTGACCTAGAAGATGCTAGATTTAGATTTTAAAAGTAAGGCTTCTACCAAGTAAGCATTTTAAATGATAACTGAAATTAAGACTAAAAACACTAAACTATTATTTCCTAAAATCTGGCAAAATGCCATGAGGACTCATAAAACAGAAACACATTATGGGATAGCAAGGGCATTGGCAAATCTCTAGGAACGTCCCATAGTTATACAGTTTCTAGAATATTTATATTCATAGCATTTTAGCTGTACATATTTCAACTAGGGAAGGCTGAGCATCTTTTCTCATTTGACAACTTTTCCCATGAAACTCATCAATAGTAAAACATCAAATAAACCAAATTATCTCTGGCATCTCTCTAAAAATGTGAAAGAACACTTCTTTGTGATTTTTGCAGGAATGTTCTGGGATATCTCAAAGATATTTTTAGGTGGTAAGAATATACTGAAAGTTTTATTTTACTGTTTCTTATATTTAGGAACTGATTTGGGGAAGGCTAAACTGCAAAGAGTTGTCAGTGAAAACACAAAGATAAGAGTTTGGTGTTTGAGAAACAATACCTGGTTACTTAACCAAGGTGACAATAAAACATTTAAAAATAAACAGAGAAGGTAACACAATTTTGAATAACCTCAGCTTTTTCATGAGGAACCTTATTTTGCGTGTTTTCTTAAATAATTAAGGGCATAATAAGTCAGAATAAAGCAAAGAAAGTTATTCTATTAAGACACAAAATATTTGCTATCTGGGCATATTACATAGAAAAAAAGAATACACTTTAATAAGGTAGGTGAAGGCAATAAACAATAAACCAGGGAAACTGGCCCATCAAAATTGAGCAGACTTGGCTAAGATTTTAACCAGTTCATGGCTTTTCAGACTCACGGCATGGTATTATAAACCATGGCAAACAAAAATCACTTTCCTAATTTTGTTCTTTATTATTCTGCTTCATATTCTGGAACATATTTACACTTTACTTGAGGACAGTTCTTAGGGTGTTGTCAGATCAGATTTAATTTTATAGTAATACTGAGATGATATTAACATGTAATGTGTTTATCGTTGCTCTCTTCAAATGAATCAATAGATAAACATTTTTAAATGTCTGAGAGGTAATTAGATTTAGATGAAGTCCTGAGGGTAGGGTACCCATGATGGGATTAGTGTCCTTTTAAGAAGAGGGAGAGAGACCAGAAAGTACCTGTGGCTCTCCCCTTCCTCTGCCTCCCCCCTCCTCTCCCTTCCCCTCTCTCTCTCTGCCATGAGGACACAGTGAGAAGGTGACTGCTGGCTACAACCCAGGAAGTGGGCCCTACAAGGAACCAAATCTGCTAGCACCTTGATCTTGGACTTCCCAGCCTCCAGACTGTGAGAAATAAATGTCTGTTGTTTAAGCCAAACACACACATACAAAACCTTTCAGTTTCCATTTGTAGTACAGTTATTATTGATAGTTATTACCCATAGAAATAAGCTCTTTGGGGGTCCCCAAAAAGTTTTGCTTGATGAATTTTGAGAAATATATATGAAACTGCACAACTCAGATTGGGACTCGAACTTAGCCAGAATCCAGACCGGGACTTGAACCCATGGGGCAGGACTCGAACCTGGCCAGAACCCAGGTTGGGACTTGAACCCACTGTCTTTTAATTGAGATCACATACCTGGTCTCAGGACTTAATGAAACTCAGGTTCTGTATGTCTAGTTGCAGAAAGAATTCAATGAGAGACAAAGTGATAGGTAAGAAGTGGATTTATTTAGAGAGATAACACATTCCATAGACAGAATGCCGTCTGTCTCAAAAGGTAAGAGTAGCCCCAGGGCATGGGGCTATCTTGGAAAGTGAGAGCAGCCATGGGAGAAACACACTCCACAGACAGAGTGTGGGCCATCTCAGAGGCCCTGATATATGGGGTGGTTAGTTTTTGTGGACTGGGTAATTTCATAGGCTAACAAGTGGGAGGATTATTCCAACCATTTTGGAAAAGGGGCAGAGATTTATAGGAATTGGGCCACCGCCCACTTTTTGGCCTTTTATGGTCTGCCTCGAAACTGTCATGGCTCTGGCGGATGTGTCATTTAGCATATGCTAAGGTATTATGATGCTCATAATGTATTATGAGCATATAATGAAGCTCAAGATCTACAGGAAGTCGAATCTTCTGCCATCTTGGACCTAATTGGTTCTAACCAGTTTTTGTCATGTCCTTAAGGGCTATGTCATGCTTTTAGAGGTTGTACCCTGCCCATTTCCCTCCTGTTTCATATACACCATGCAATTACCACCACAACCAGGATATAGAACAGTTTTATTACCCCAAATATTGCCTGTGTAGTTTTGCAGTCAATTCTTCTTTCACCTCTTGGTCCCAGGCAATCACTGATCTGCTTTTTGGCACTCTAGATGAGTTTTGCCTGTGGCAGAATTTCATATAAGTGAAAATCATACAGTATCTACTCTTTTATATTTAGCTTCCGTGTTCCTGTTCATTTTAATACTTAGTATACCTTGTGTGAATAGACCACTCTTTGTTTGATGGATATTTGGGTTATTTCTGTTACTGAATTGAACTTGGGTATGCTTGCCCGCCACACAGCAAAGCCAGCCTACTGACACTGACTGGGTTGTGGTGAAGGAAAGTACAGCATTTATTGCAGGGCACCAAGCAAGGAGAATGGGCAGCTCATGTTCTAAAAACACAAACTCCATGATGGCTTTCAGGAAAGGACTTTTAAGGCAACATTAGGGGTGGGATTGCAGGGTGCATGGTCAACTCATGGACTGTCTTCTGATTGGTTGTTGGTGGTGAGGTAACAGGGTGATGTTTTGTTAATCTTAATCATCAACCTTCTGGTTCCGAGCAGTCTGAGGTCTACCTGCTTGTGCTCAGCATGTAGTCACCATCCTCCACTTGGGTGGGGGGGTCTTAGTTCCTGCAGAACAACTCAAAGATATGCATTGGATTGTTATGTATATCCCTTAAGAAGGAGCTAGGACTCTGTTTTATTGCTGAACTATTGTTTAAGCTATCATTACTTTTCTTACTTGACTGCTTTTCCTTTGTTTCTGCATTCCCTTACTTCCCTAATTAGTAACTGATTAAGTCTGCTCTTTGGAACTCAGGGAAGGCCTAGGAGACTAAAGCCTTTTTCTACAAACAAGAAACAGGGGACATGGAGAGGTCTGTCACCCAGAGGGCCCTACAGGGTCCTGCTTGTTTTCATTTACAGTTTTTGGATATCATGAATAAAAGTGCTATGATATTCATATACAAGTCTTTTTATGGACATATGTTTTCATTTCTCTTGGGTGTATAGCCAGGAGTGGTCAGACCATAAAAACAGTATCCCAGTCATTGCTACCACCAGTGGGAGTAACTTATCAGCCATAAACAAACCTAAAACAAAACCAAATTATATAGAGGAAAATTAAAATTAGAAAAGGAGAGACTAGGCCAACTTCAGATCGCCACTTCAGATTTACCTCTCAAATTCAAGAAGAGAAATGCCTGGGCAGTCCACATGAGATGCACTTCTTTCATGTGGCTCTGTGAGGTGAATCCATTGGACATTTTGGTGGAAGACTTCCAACACTGTTTAACAGGTAATTTTCCAAAAAAGATAAAATCATGGCTCTCATCCAGATATAAAATGAAAACATTTAAAGGTTAGAGAAACAGACAGATATTACAACCAATTATCAATTTTTCCATTATCAATTTTATATGATTGAAAGTTGGCAAAATATTAAAGATGATAATTGAATTAATACTGCACCCATCTAGGTGTTCATCTGTTTGAGCAGTAAAGGCAAGCAATTCATGTTATAAAAATGTCCATACTTTTCCTTGACTTTATTAGCAAAGCCACTATATTGTAATTAAGATTTTCTTATAAATTGTTTTGTTTTTATGTCAATTATATCACAAAGACTAGGGAAAAAGAATGTAAAGTGTGTTGTTAATAATTATATTGTTTACATATTGGAATATTTTGAATATACTAGGTTAAATATATTAAAATTTTAAAATTGTGTTTTTTTTTTTTGAATAGTAAATTTTTTTAATTTAAAAAATGTATATACACAGAAGAAACTCCAGAGAGTAGAAAATCAAATGTTTAAGAATATACAAGAAATAATTAGCAATAATTATCATTGGACAGGACATTTCATCTTGGCATACTTTATGTCCTTCAATACAAACTTTCATATAAAATTGTGTTATTTTGACAATACCAGCTTAATAGACTTTCTTGAGTCATTTTGTTTCTTAGTTTTTTTTTTTTTAATTAGAGGTTATTTGTTCTGCTGTAGCAGTAGAAATTGGAGTTGGCAAAAAAAAAATTCTTAAAAGCAATACATGGATTTAGAAATGAACCACGAACTTCACACATCAAACTTTGTAATGGAGTCTCATGATAAATTATTGTTGTCACAGAAGATATTAAGCAATATTTTAATATCACCTTATAAATTGCTGTCACTTATGTTGCAGTTTCACCATCTCTTAAAGCAGTAGCTAGGCAGCCGTATGACATGTCTTAAGATCTCCTTTGGGACTTCCCTGGTGGTCCAGTGGTTAAGACTCCACACTCCCAATGCAGGGGGCCCGGGTTCGATCCCTGGTCGGGGAACTAGATCCCTCATGCCTCAACTAGAGATCCTGCATGCCGCAACTAAGTCCCGGCGTGACCAAATAAATAAATAAATATTAAAAAAAAAAAAAGATCTTCTTTAATGTTTTCAGTGCTGGGATATTATAAAGAAAACCAAAAATAGCAGACTAAACCTTGATCTGTGATGGTCCTAATAAAGTAGTCTATAGAAATCAGTTTGGGGTTATTTTTTGGTGAATCTTCTTCATAGTCATGCATGATGAATGTACTCTAAAGTAGCCCCTGTAGTCTCCTCCTCCTGGTGTTCATTTTTTTGTGTAATCCTACTCCCTTTGAGTGTGGCAGTACCTGTGAATTGCTTCTAACCAATGAAACATAATAAAAGTGATAAGATGTCATTCATGTGGCTATATTATGGTATATAAGACTTTGTCTAGTTAGTAGACTTACCATAGAAACAGTCTGTACTGGCTTGGTGAAGTAGGCAGCTATGCTGGGAAAGCCCTTGTGACAAGGAACTATGGTAGCCTGTAGGAGCTGAGGTTGGCTTTCACTTGATATCCAGCAAGAAGCTAGGGCCCTCAGTCCCATAGCCACAAGGAAATTAATTCGGCTAACTACCTCATTGAGCTTAGAAGTGGATTCTTCCCTAGCCAAACTGCCATATAAGAATGCAACCTGGGTGACACATGATTGCAGCCTTGTGAGACCCTAAACAGAGGACCTAGATAAGCTGTGCTTGAATTCTTGACTGACAGAAACTGTGAAATAATAAATGTGTGTTGTCTTAAGTGGCTATGTTTGTGGTAATTGGTTATGCAACAGAAAATGAATACATCATGCAAACTTACTTTTTCCACTTTTTTGCTTTAATCTCATTATATTTTATTGCAGTGTTACTTTCATTGTATCTGCTATGTGGAATTTCTTTTGGCTAAAATATTTTTAACCTTTTAAAAAGTGAAAGAGCCAAATAGCCAAACTTAGATTTCTTTTTTTTTTTTTTGCCCTTCCCCCATCCTTGTCAAATGATAAATGATAACTGTATGTTTAGGTTTGTAAAAACCACCACATAATTTTCTGTGATGGTTGTACCATTTTATACTCCTACCAGTGATATTGAGAGCTCTAGTTGGCCCACATCTATACTAACAATTGTTATAGTAAGACGTTAAATTTTAAGGCCAATCTAAGTGGGTGGATAGTGTTATTCATTGTGGTTTTAACTTGCATTTCTTGGATGAAAAATGATGTTAATAATAACGACATAAAGCAACCAACATTTGTAACTAATTACTGTTTACTAGATTCTATTCTAAGCACTCTATGCATAATAACCAAATAGTCCTCATCACAGCCCTATGATATATGTGCTGTTATTCCGTTATTGTTGTTATTATTATTATTACTACTATTATTATTAAGTAGCCTGGGGTTGGGTATTGGCGAGTGGAGAATATTGAGTAGAAACTCAGGACCGTGGCCTTAACTGCATGGCCTCGGCTTGGGATGAGGATAGATCGCAGCTAGTCTGTTAGATGTGGAAGTGTGGGCTTCTGTGACTGACCCTCATATCATCACGAGACTTTCCCAAAGTGGGACCCAGTACTTGTTCAGAGGTGCTAGATTTCTGAGAGAGTGTTTCCATTTTCGTTATAGAGAACAGGGGATTCTGGAAAGGAGCTGTGAGAGCCAAATGATTGGGCTGGTACATGGAGAGGGAAAGTGAGTGTCTGTAGCTGCCGGGTGGGGTGGGTTTGCTTGGGTCATTAGAGCAGTGGCTTGCAAACTTTTTAGACTATGACCCTCAAAAGTAAATAGATTTTTACATTGTAACCCATGACACATGTTTATACTTGTATATTATACATATTTCAATAACAGTTGTCACAAACACACAAATTTCACTAAATAATTCTTATCCTTACTCTGTGTGAAGCACTTCAATATTTTCTTTTCTATTCTATTTCATTCTGTTTCTCTTTTAAGAAAATATTGGTCCCGACTTCCTAAATTGATCTCATGACTCACTAAAGAGTTGTGACCTGCAGTTAAAAAAGCACTGGTTGGAGTATGAATTAATCTTTTGAATGTTACCCTAGAAAAACAGTTTGACATACTTTGTCATCTAGGTGAATGAGAGGAGCCCGTCAGAGTTGGCAGGTGCTCTGAAGCAGGGGACCAAGACTTTTTGCTTAATCTCAGCTCCCTTAGCTGTCAGTGTTTATTAGCTCAGTAGTTTACTTGATCAATTGGCCAGGCTGCTTTTGTCAGATGGTTTCTTATGCGTTTGCACTTATCTTCTCCTTTAGATTGGGAGCTTGCCCTCCTGGGAGGACAAGACCTACAATAATAGCTAACAGTTCTGTAGCACTTCCTCTGTGCTAGGCAGTTTTCTGTTTTACATATATCAGTCTTTACCACAACATACCTCTTAGGTACCTTAGTAATTTTCATTCTACAGATGGGAAAACTGGAGCATGCAAAGGTTCAGTGGTTTACCCTTCTTTACAGTTCTTCTGCAGCTTACCTCACCTTACCTTGTATAACATCTGCCATATAAATTATTTCATTAATAGTTTCTGGATGAAATTAAACTAAATAGTTTCTAGGCTTATTTTTCTTAACTTTCCTTATGCCTTTTTTTTTCCTTTTTACCACAAGGTTATTTAAGTGATTGGAGAGTAATAGAAATTGAATTTAAAATGATGCTGGACTTAGTCTAAAGAAGGAGTACAGAGTTTACTTAAGTTGGTCAGATTCTGAATTTGAATAATGACTATGCCTTGAACCCCAACATTACAACTCTGTCATCCTCCATCAGGCCTGGGTTTGAGAATGAATAATGTTGCAGAAATGCCCACATATTCTTAGCTCATTATTTACTGATTTGGGATCCTTAATATGCTTTGTTCCATTCCCCTGCCCACTGCAACAGCTGTTCTAGTCTGGACCACGCCTCCTGAGTTAATAGTATTTCTGTCACAGTGTGAGTTTTCAAGTTGGTATGTGCAGTTTCTGCCAGAGTCTTTATTGTTGCCAGGTCTCAGGGTTGGAGATTGCAACTGATTTGTGGGGGAGGGGATTTGATGCTTGTCACTGAGGAGGAACAAGGTGCTCCCTGGGGCTCTGATTTGTTGCAGACTGAGTGTGAATGATGTCAGGCGGATCAGAGGACAGCTGATACATTTGGGATCTGGGACTCCTCACTCTGCCTCACTGCTGCGTTTTGTGCTCTTGGGTCTTTTTAAGGGGGGGTTCTGAAAATCATGTTTTTGAAGCAAAGTGCTTTAATTTTTCTCTTATATTTGGGAAGCCTTTGTAAGTTTCTTTTGGTTTATGACTGCATACCCCTTGTGTGAGAGAACTTCCTGCCAAGATTCCAAGTGTGAGAGGGCAAAAGCTTGAGTAGCCAGGAAAATCATGAAACGGAGGAGAGAGAGACTGGGAGCACCATGCCTGCGGATTCAGTAAGGAGGCTGGGGTCTCTGAGTGGAAACTGGCAGGTGTCAGGAAAAGAACTAATGCCAACTAACACGCCTTCATTTGCTTGGAAGAGACTCTGGTTTGGAGATGCCTGTCAGGAAGAGGGCTGAGCTGGCTTAATAGATTCAAGGTCAAAACAGTGATCCCTGGCAGAGGCATACGGGGTTTTCTAATTCTGAAAACTGAGTTAGATGTCTTTTAATGATTCTTAGGTACTTGGGAAGCTGGGTTAACAGTGAAGATCTTTTTTTCCTGTCTTGCAAGCAAATGTGTAAAGTTAGTGCCAAAGCCCCATGAATATGAGAAACAAATGGAAATGAAAGTATCTCTGCCTTTGACTAGAGAGGGTATTGTATTTCTGCCCTTGGCCTGTCAGCTCAGGACCTCAGATCTCTACCCTTGCAGATCCAAGCCTGAGTCTTTTAGGGTGTGACCTGAATTTTATTTCTATGTTGACCAATATAGAAATAATACTTAGGTAAGGATTTTGAAGCTGGGGAATGGAAGAAGACTTCCACTTCAGGGTAGCTTTCCCAAGAGCTGCTCAGGCTTATTTAATGAAGAAGTACTGAGTGAATTGATCAGCAAATTAGGGAACCAGGGAAAGAAGTGCCCTAGGGTCCATGCCACCTCAGCGATCTGTCTTGAACTGCCTTTGCTGTAACTCACAGGGCAGAGGGAGAGCACTTCAGATTTTCTTCCCCTGAAGGGTAGTGGTTACGTGGAGACAGCATAGCTACTCAAGTAGGCAGACTTTGTCAGTGGGCTTCCTTTGGGTTGTTGCCCTTCCGTGCTAGTGGATGCTCATTGATTGAACTGATGATTCTACCAGACCTTGGAAAATCAAACTTGTTTGGAGTATATAATTGGCAGGATTGGCACACTTTAAAAAAATGGTTTAGCCCCACATTAAAACTATGAAGTAAAAGACCACAATAGAGAAGCTTCATCAACTAAAGTGTCATTTAAAGTAAAGATAACTTGTGAGCAAAATTGGAAAAATTTCAATTAAGTTTGTAGTTTAAGAAAACATAAGGGGTTAAAAATCATGCTCACCGAACATTAGTGTACTGGTAATTGTAATCATTGTATCTGTTTTAGTGACTTTGAATTTGGGTTATGAAAACCCTCCCTGAGGATCTAGGAAGTAGTTTATCAATCACCTTTCCTTTTCCAAACAATCCTTTTTAGACTCTAGGCCCAGAGTCTAACCAGTTTGCAGAGTGGTAATTAAGAGCAAAAAAAGAATGAGATTTGGTTTTCATAGATTTTTTATAATCCTTATTATATATTCATCAAATGGCTAAGCCTCGTCTTACGTGATAAGATTTAAGACTCCAGAATTTTGTAAAAGCAATATTATTCAGGTTAACAAGAAAGGTGTCTTGTTGTATGTTCTGATTAGCTCTAGCTTATATATACTGTTGACCCTTGAACAACACACTTATACCGCAGATTTTTTTCAATAAATATGTCCTAGGGTACTACACAATCCACAGTTGGTTGAACCTGCAGATGCAGAACCTCAGATACGGAGTGCCGACTGTGAAGTAGGCGGATTTCCAACTGCGAGGGGAGTTGGCACTCCTAACCCCTGCGTTGGTCAAGGGTCACCTGTACTGGGGAGCTGATTTTTAAAATTCTTTAGATTTTTAAAATTATTTAGAGCTCTTTAGCAAAGTGAAAATTCTATTTGAAAGTGAAAAATTAATCAAAAATTAATATTTTGCTTGTAATTTAAAAAATATGTTGTATTTGTAGAAATTTGGATATGCATGTAATTTTAAATAGTTGTCTGCCATCCACTTTCCTATCCTATTATATCCTCATATTAAATACTCATCTGAGAAATATGCTGGAGCCAGCTAGGGATAATACATAGGAAGGTGAAGATTTCCTTTGAATATATGTAATTAAACACAAGCAGGATGTCACCAAATCCAAACAGGCAGCAATAACAATACAGGAAACGAATATCATTTTAAAACAGGTGCTTATGTGATACTTAATTTTTTTCCTATCTTGGAAATAAAATATTGTAGTTAAATGTGGTATTTGTATAGAAAGCTATGCCACTACTATAGCAAATTAAATGCTGTGCATCTGTCAGTTATTTTTCATCATCTGTGACAAGTCTATAAATGGTCAACAAAATAGAAATTCGTATTTACCATCTGTCCGTTTTCAGTCTAATGATCTCACTTAATAGTCTTCTTTAGGACTTAACATGTCAAGATGGATAGATTATTTTTAGGGGGAAAAAGTAAGCTGCAAAACGAAAATTTAAATAGAAGCAAAATTTATTATACAGAGTAAAGTAACGTTATTTGGTGTACTCCTTAGGCAGAAGTTAGCTAAGTAACTTGGTATTATTGTAAATGTAATCTAACAACTTAAAAACTATTAAGAATGTTTTACTTTTATTGACATACACATTTTTCTAGGAAATTTTAGTCATTGAACACAAAATATTATCTACTGCTTGCTAATTGATGAGTTACAGTAAATTTACAATATTTTCCCAGAAGCCAATCTAAATACTTTGAATATCCAAAGCTTAAATTTTTGGTTTTAATTCTGTGGATTAAGTTTTAGACTCAGTGGTCATTCTGTGCCAGCATTGGTACTGGGTATGATATTTGAGAATGGTTTTTGACCACTTACTTTTCTTGAGCCTCTTGCCTAAACTAACCCATCTTGAATGTTTCTTTTTGGCTGAGAAATTAAATTATCACTGACTCTGTCTTCTTCTACTGTGGTACCTTGTCAGAATCTCTGCTCTTTGTCGAGGATCTGAAGTAAACCGGCTCATACTTTCACCCACATCGGCTCCAACCCTATCCCTCACTAAAGTCCCATTTAGTGCTGATTGTCCTCTGGCTACTTCTCCTCTTGCCTTCTTCCTGAACACACAAGCCCACAGCAGTCCTGGCAGTCCCAGTTCCAGCCACTCACTGCAGTGGAGGTAAGAAACCTGCTGTGATAAACGTGGGCCTTGGTGATTGCTTCTGGCCTGATAGGTAAAACCTAGACCTTTCTCCTTAATAATGGGGAGAAATGGAATGAAAGTTATGGCCCTCTGTGAAAGGAATTTCACAGATCTCTGTTACATTCAAAATTAGGGAGAAAATAGTGTAGCATATCAGTAGTTAGATAATTGTGTGTCCATCTTAACTGATGGACAGCCTTGTAACCACCCCATAGGAGAAGCATAGCATGACAGGATGCTAGAGCTCTCTGAGGGTTAAATAGTCCAAACCCACATTTTACACAAAAGGAAAATTTGATTCCAAAACAGGTTAGGGGATTTGTTCACGTTGCTGAAAATAACCCCCTCTGCATTTCTTCCTGTCTTCCTTATGTTCAACGTTATTTGAGTACATACTATGTGCTGGGCACTGTTTTAAGCATGAAGGACCAAACCGTGATCACAAAGAGGTAAAGTCCCTGCCCTCAGGGAGCTTAGATTTTAGTGGAGGGAGGCAAACAAATTAGTGAGTAAATATTTAACAGATGGACATAAGTGATACTGAGAAAATAGAGTAGGCTAAGGGCAATAAGAAATGTGGGGCCCAGGGGTTGACATTTCATATAAGATGGCCAGGGAGGTCCTCAGTGATAAGTTGACATTTGAGTAAAGACCTGAAAGAAGTCACAGAGCCAGAATAGTGGTATCTGAAAGAAGAGTGTTTCAGACAGAGGCAACAGTAAGTGCCTAAGACCTGACCTAAGAGCTTGCTTTGTGTGTTCTTTGTGCAGCAGAGTCCAGTGAAGCTCGTGTGGAATGAGTTTGGTGGTGAGAGGTGGGAAATGAGGTCTGAGATGTAGTGGGAGCCAGAGATAGTAGAGCTTTAAAGCCATTATAAGGATTCTTACTTTTATGCTCAGCAAGATGAGAAGCTATTGACGGGTTTAAAGCAGAAGAATGTCATGATCTGACTTAGATGAAAAGAATCATTATGGTTATAGTTAGAAGGCTACTGTTATATTCTAGGTGAGAGACAGTGGTTTGAACCCACAATGGTGCAGGTGGTAAGAAGTGGTCAGATTTGCGGATCTATTTTGGAGGTAGAATTGATAGGATTTGTTGATGGATTAGATGCAGAATTTGAGAAGAAGATGAGTTAAGGATAACTGAAGGTTTGGGGCTGAACAGCTAGAAAATTGGAGTTATCATGAACTGAGACTGGGAAACTGCAAGAGATAGCTAATTAGACATTCAGTTAGAGATATGTGAGGTCTGGGCTAAAGAGCTGTAATTAGGAATTGTCAGTGTATAAGTGAAATGAATCATTAGGTTTGTGAGATCATCCAGTGAGTAGAGAAGGAGGAAATGTCAATGGATTGAGCCCTGGGGTGATCTGACTTTAAGAGGTTGGCCATTACCTTTATTACCTTCTTTGAAAAACCTCTGTTCCTCTTTTAGGCTTATGTCATTCCATTTTTTCTTTTATCCATGCTCATTGCTGTCATCCTCTAATTTAGTTTTGTTCTCTGAATTCACATTCAGAATCTAGGACAGAATCAGTTTTTAATGAACACAGTGATGAATCTAAATTCTGCAAAATCCTTACCACATACATGTGCCTAATGAACATGCTGTTATTTAGCAATTGAGCAAATACAGGTCGAAAGAAGAGAAAAATGATTCCAGTAAACAATGTGAATAAGTGAAGAAAATTCTAGAGCTACTGGCAGTGAATTTGACCTCTATTTAAAAATAGATGGGGCTTCCCTGGTGGCACAGTGGTTAAGAATCCGCCTGTCAATGCAGGGGACACGGGTTCGAGCCCTGGCCCGGGAAGATCCCACATGCCGCGGAGCAACTAAGCCCGTGCGCCATAACTACTGAGCCTGCGCTCTAGAGCCCCCGTGCCACAACTACTGAAGCCCGTGTGCCTAGAGCCCATGCTCTGCAACAATAGAAGCCACTGCAATGGGAAGCCTGCGCACTGCAACAAAGGGTAGCCCCTGCTCGCCGCAACTAGAGAAAGCTGCGCACAGCAACGAAGAACCAAAGCAGCCAAAAATAAATAAATAAAATAAACAAATTAAAAAAAAAAAATAGATGACCCAGGAAAGAGGGAACTAGGATCTACATACTGCCACCATACAGTGGCCATATTGGGATGTCTTTTATTTCCATGGAGTATAACTATTTTTACGGGCTGAATTGTGTCCCCCTAAAATTCATATGTTGAAGCTTTAACCCCCAGTACCTAGAATATGACTGTATTTGGAGACAGAGTCTTCACACAGGTAATTAAGGTTAAATATGGTCATTGGGGTAGGCTGTAATATGACTGGTGTACTTATAAGAAGAGTAGATTAGGTAGGACACAGACACAGAGGGAGAAGACAGCCATTTATAAGCCAAGGAGTGAGGCCTCAGAAGAAACTAACCCTGCTGACACCTTCTAGTCTCCAGAACTGGTAGGAAATAAATGTCTCTTGCTTAAGCCACCCAATCTGTGGTAGTTTGATATGGCAGCCCTAGCAAACTAACACAACTGTTGAGGCTTTTGGTTGCATTGCCGGAAAGGGCTAGAAATAGTAATTAGAACTGGCCCTGCTCAGAATCTTAACCCTTTTTATTGACTGCATCTTAGTGATGACTTAGGACCTTACAAGTTGTTGTCCATAGTAATTTGAAGGACAATCAAGACATGGTTTTAAAATGATGCCCACTTTAACTCTTATACTACATTTCCATTTTTTCCTTGATGAGAAGGGATGGGTCTGTTATAGACAGGCCTTGATGCTAGCTCTCAAGTGTCCTGGATGGGTATGATCAACCTTAAGAGGCATAATAAATATGATTGTGATTTGGGTTGAATTAATTAACCTTGAACATTTAGTCAACTTGTACATCTTCTAAGAATATGATTCTAGCCTGCTGATTGGTGCTGAGACATGGGTATGGCATTGTGGATATAACCCTATTTGAAGGAGTACTAGATATGGTCCTTGGTGTAATTGATGCCCCTAGAGAGAGGAGGCAGTTGTGTCTTTGGCCATTCATTGGAGCTGTAGACCTCCTGGGGATAGAAGTTTGGTCTTGGCAACTTCCTGGAACATAGAATGGCTTAGGTTTTGGTTCAGTTTTAAATTGCCATCATCTTTGTTGGCCCTAAAGTGCAGCAAGAAATCCTCATTAGAGTGAACTTTGTATTGGAAGGGTTCTGGCTGTAGCCTACTGCCTACTGCATAGGAATTCTTTTCATATAGTCTCTAGTGAAAAAGCTATTCTTTGGTTGAATATCTTCAGCAACAAGAAGTTCACTATTGAAGTTTGCAGCTGGGACTAATTCAGCCCGCTGTCCCCTCCTGTGTCACATGTGTGAGAAGCTTTCTGTAGACTTTTATGGCAAAGGACAGGTGTTCCTTTGGGCCTCCTCCAAAACTAGGCAGCCTTTGAAACCCTTTTTTGGTAGTGTCAAGATTGTCTCCTACCAAAGAGAAAGCACTATTTTCACTTTACCAACACCTGCTTGTCTTATCTGTCTTTTTTTAAACTGCTTTTCAAAGTAACTCTAAAAGAGGAACGTCTCCAGAACTTGTTCTTATCCTGGCCCTGTTGTAGGCAAATCACTTCACTTCTTTCTGTCTCAGTTTTCTACATTATTAAACTGGGGATGGTGATAGCACGTCAGGTGTTGCTGTCAGGATTAGATGAGTCAACACATGTAAAATTGTTCAGGATAACAATTATAGTTGCTATAGCAGTTATTTTGCTATTTTTGTTAGAAAATTCACATGTTGCTGATCCTCACACTTCATGTTGCTTCCATTAATTTTCCTTTGGCTTCCATTAGTTTTCTCATATTCTAATTTTCCCTTGAATAGCTGTAGGTATCACTTATCATTATGTCCTTCCCATGGAAGCTTTGTCATTGGCTAAGATAAGGCAGTGGCAGCTGGGTGCTCTCCTGCCCTCTTGCGCAGGCTCACTAATTATTGCAGCTAAAACTGACCTGTTGGGGCACACCAGGACATGGACTAAAACAAGAAACACTGAATTACATTCTTTTTTGGGCCATATTTTGGCAGTGGGAAAAGTCCATCAAAACAGGTTTCAAGGTGTTTCCCCCTCCCACCCCCTTCCCACCCCCCACACCCCCCTCTACCATGTAAGGGAAAGAACAGCTTGAGAGTATATTCAGATGTGATTCTCCTGTTAGGGAAGGGAAAGTACTTTTTCTTTTTTTAATGGAAAGGTGAAGTAATGAAGAATACTAGCCGTGATTTAACCTCAGGAAACTTTATATGGGAGAGAATTATTCATAGAGCCTGGCTTCAGTGACTCTGAATAAACATAATGGTTGTATTGGGCAAGATGTCAAAGGCTTGTTCTTGGATTAAGAGCAGGAAGCTGAAGGTTTCTAGGGTATTTCTGTTTCTGTTAGTAGGAAAATTTTGTTTTCTGGAAAACTTACTCTCTTTTTTAGACTTTGTATTATGGAAAATCTCCATAATATTCCAAAGTAGAGAGAGTAGTCTTACATCTCCAGTATCTATGTTATCAAGCCATGGTCAATATTATCTCATCTACATCCCACCTATTCCCCCCGCACTCAATTATTTTAAAGCAAATTCCATGTCATTTCATCTGTAAATATTTCAGTTTGTATCTCTAAAGGTAAGAACTCTTTAAAAACATAAGCATATTACCATTATCACACCTAAGACAATTAATAATAATTTATCAATATCATCAAATATCCAGTGTTCAAATGTTTTATGACGGTTTTTTTAAAATCAATATCCACATATGCCAACACAGTTCATTTGATTACTGTATCTCTTAGGTAGGGTGACCATATAATTTATTATGTAAACTAGGAAACTTTTAATAATGAAAGAGGACTCTATTAAGAGTTATACTGGGACAACAGACATAAACCTGGGTTGTCATGGACAAATTGGGATGTCTGGTCACTCTACTTTTTTTTTTTTATAAATTTATTTATTTTATTTTTGTCTGTGTTGGGTTCGAACCCGCGTCCCCTGCATTGGCAGGCGGATTCTTCACCACTGCACCACCAGGGAAGTCCAAGGTCAGTCTACTTTTTTTTTTTTTTTTTGGCTGCACTGGGTCTTTGTTGCTGCCTGTGGGCTTTCTCTAGTTGGGGCGAGTGAGGACTGCTCTTTGTTGTGGTTCACGGCCTTCTCATTGTGGTGGCTTCTCTTGTTGCAGAGCACGGGCTCTAGGCGCCTGGGCTTCCATAGTTGTGGCACGCGGGCTTAGTAGTTGGGGCTTGCGGGCTCTAGAGTGCAGGCTCAGTAGTTGTGGCGCATGGGCTCAGTTGCTCCGCGGCATGTGGGATCTTCCCAGACCAGGCATCGAACTCGTGTTTCCTGCATTGGCAGGCACACTCCCAACTACTGCACCACTAGGGAAGTCCCTGGTCATTCTACTTTTAAAAGTTTCTTTCAGTCTAGGTTTTCCCATTCTCTGTTTTTTTTTTTTTTTCTTCCCTGCGTTTCATTTGTTGAAGCAACCGAGTTGTTTGTCCTTATATACTTTCCCACATTCTGGATTTTGCTGATTGCATCCCTGAAAGGTATTTAACATGTTCTTATGACCTCTATATTTCCTGTAAACCTGGGGCTTGATCTGATTCTGGTTTGATTTGGGGGCCTGGGGAAGCATACTTAATACAGTAGTTGATGCAGTGTACAGCTATTAGGAGGCAGGTAATGTCAGGTTTCTCCCTTGTTTTGATAGTAGAGGCCATTGATAATTATTACTTAGATCGTTTATTTTATTAGGAGTTTGCAAAAAAGGTGATATTCCCATTCCTTTTCCATTTATTAGCTACAATACTTACATGAAAGGAATTTCCCCCTTGTTATGTATTTGTTACCCTAGGGTACAGTTAGGTACCCTTGCTCTTTTTTTAAATTTTTATTGGAGTATAGTTGATTTACAATGTTGTGTTAGTTTCTGCTCTACAGCAAAGTGAATCGATTATACATGTACATATATCCACTCTTTTTTAGATTCTTTTCCCATAAAGGTCATTACAGAGTACTGAGTAGAGTTCCCTGTGCTAAACAGTAGGTCCTTATTATCTATTTTATATATAGCAGTGTGTATATGTCAATCCCAGTCTCCCAATTTATCCCTCCCTTCTCTTTACCCCCGGTAACTATAAGATTGTTTTCTACATCTGTGATCCTATTAGGTACCCTTACTCTTTTTTTTTTTTGGCCTTGCTGCATGGCATGCGGGATCTGTTACCCGACCAAGGATCGAACCCATGCCCCCTGCAGTGGAAACACAGAGTCTTAACTACTGCACCGCCATGGAAGTCCCTGGGTACCCTTACTCTTGAGTCAACTTAATTAGACTCTTTCCTGGGCCTTCAACCTGACACCTGAGTGTCACCAGTTTCTTGGTAGGTGTTTTATAACTACTGCTTTGTAGTAAAGATTGTTTAGCCAGAGAAGTACAACTGGAGATTTTTGTCTGTGTGAAGGCCCTTGGGGCTTGCCATTTTAGTAGCTGCTGACTGAATGCTCAGCTGAGCAAAACCTTGGCTTCCTCTTTTGGCTCCTAGTAGTCATCCTGGGACAGGCACCTTGTCATACAGACTCTTGTTATGTAGGTGTTCTGAGAGGTAAAAACTGATCCAGGTAGCAGGAACCCAGGAGCCAGGCAGCTGCAGAAGATAAATGTTATTTGTTAAGTTTCTTTAGGAGGGCCACTTGTAGCGGCTTCTCTTTCATGCCTCTGGATGCTACAGGAGGAGGGGCCACTGCTTATCCTGACTGCCTCAGGGACTAGGGTCAGTCCCTTTCTCAGTCTTGATAGATAGGATAGGTTGGGGCTTAGAGAGTCCTTCTGTTGAGGAACTAGTACACTAGAGAAAGAGAAACACAAATAATTTTCAATGATCCTTGGCATATAAGAGTTAATTTTCATGGTGTATCTTCAGGATAAACTCCTAGAACTGGGGATGCTGAGTCGAAGAATAAATGCATATGTAGTTTTATTAGATATTGACCAGTTTCACTTTATAGTGGTTATATCATTTTGTATTTCCATCAGCAGTGTAAGAGAATGTCTATTTGCTCAGTGCCTTGTCAACAGAATGTATCATCAAGCTTTTGAATTTTTGCCAATCTGATGGGTGAGAAATGGTTTCTCAGAGTAGCTAGCTAAAAAAAGTCATGCTAAAACGTTCCTTAAGGATGAATAATTTATTTCCCAACCTTATGTGGAGGGAAGTAATTTTCCTTTTCTAGGAAATTGAAGTGGATGCACCCATTTTTCCATTCAACTGTATACTAGGCCCTCTGAGCAGGAGTATAGGTCCAAGTTGGCAGTAGGAAAGTTCCCAGCATGTGGTGGAGAAAGAGAGAATGCTTTTGATACAGAAAGCTTTCGGCCTTATTCATCTCCTTTACAACCATTCCCAGAACTTTTCAGGCGATTGCTCTGGACTTTAGCAGAAATATTTTTAAAAAATAATTTCAAAATTGCAAGGATAGTTCAAAGAACCCTCCAGCCCACAAACCAGTGGTCAGCAAACGCCATGGGCCAAATGCATTCTGCCACCTGTGTTTGTGTAGCCCATGCATGAGCTGAGAATGGATTTTACCATTGAAGGGATTTTTTTTTTTAAAGGACTATGTGACAGAGACCACATATGGCCCTCAAAGCCTAAAATACTTATTATCTGGCCCTTTTCAGAAAGAGTTTGCCAACCCTTGCCCTAACCCATTTGACAATCAGTTCCTGACATGCTATCCCATCACCCGAGAATACTTCAGAGTGTGCTACCACAGAGATTTTTTCATGATTACAATACAGCCATTAAAATCAGGAAATTAGCGTTGATAAATACCATCATCTAATTCACAGACTTAATTCATATTTTACCAAGTGTCCTAGTAATGTCTTTTATATTTTTTCCAGGATCGTGTGTTATAATTTTATTATTTCTTTTTGTCTCCTTCAATTTGGAACAATTCTGTGGTCTTTTCTCAACTTTTATGACCTTGACACTTTTGAAAATTACAGGCCAGTTATTTGATAGAGTGTCCCTTAATTTAGGCTTGTCTGATATTTCCTCAGTATTAGATTTGGGTAATGCATTGCTAGGGAGGAAAAACTTTTCTTCTACCCTCTTAATTCGGTGCCTGGGGGCCTGTGACAAAAGACAGATCAACAGGAGAAAAGGCATACAATTTTTATTAATATTTACATGCATGGGGGCTTCCCTGGTGGCGCAGTGGTTGAGAATCCGCCTGCCAATGCAGGGGGCACGGGTTCGAGCCCTGGTCTGGGAAGATCCCACATGCCGCAGAGCAACTGGGCCCGTGAGCCACAACTACTGAGCCTGCGCGTCTGGAGCCTGTGCTCCGCAACAAGAGAGGCCGCGATAGTGAGAGGCCCGCGCACCATGATGAAGAGTGGCCCCCACTTGCCACAACTAGAGAAAGCCCTCGCACAGAAGCGAAGACCCAACACAGCCAAAAAAATAAATAAATAATTAAATAATTTAAAAAAAACAAAAACAAAAAACAACAACAACCAAAAAAAAAAAAAAAAAAAAGACTAACTGGCCCACATCAGGGCAGTTTAAAAAAAAAAAAAAATTACATGCATGGGATTTCACAGAAAAGAAATTAAACTCAAAGAAGTGGTTAGACTCCGAAGCTTATATACCCTTTTAACAAAGGAAAGAAGGTTTGAGCTTCAAGGGATGATAAATCGTGGTGAAGTAACTAGGAAATATATGGGGAAACTAATGGAAGATAAGGTCTGTTTACACAAATGCATCATAGCTCTTCTCTACCTGGTACAAGGGACACCTTCCTCAAAGGAAAATTTGCTGGATTTTAGGCAGATAAGGGGAGGGCAGAGAATTCTTCCTGTATCTGTTGATTTTCACTTATCTTCAGCTTAAAATAATCCTTTTGCCAAAGTAGCATATTTTGGGGAGGCATATTCTGATCCCCTTCAGCATCTTTGACAGGAACATTACTATTCCTGAAAAAGGATGGTGTTTTTTCTTCTCCTTCAGTCCTATTAGGTGATACAGGCTTTCATTTTGTCTCATTACTGTGAAGTTAACTTTGATCACTGATTCAGGTGTGTCTGCTAGGTTTCTGTGCTGTAAAGTTACTCATTTTCCCTTTGTAATTAATAACTATTTTGTGGGAAGGTTCTTGAAATTATATAACTACCCCATTTCTCACCAAATTTTAACCCACTGTTTTTAACATCCATTTATATTTCTTGGCTGAGTTATTATACTGTGCTGGTTGCCAAATAGTATTTTTCTAATTCCAGCATCCTTTCTACACTCATCAGTTGAAATTGCACTGTAAAGAAAAGCTTTCTCCTCTCCCTGTTCATTTTTTCACTTATTTTATTATATCAGCATGAACTCAATGGGTTCTTATTTTATTTAATGGGTTATAATCTATTAATGTCATTATATATTTTGATGCTCAAATTGTACCATATTTGGTCAAGGGGAGTCTCTTCATACTGGCTTCTTTGTCTTTTTAACACGTCTCCATCATTATTTGGGAACTTGCTCTTTCTGGCCTGTCAAGATGATACTGGCTGGCTTATTTTGTGCCTCCCTGCCCTAGCCCTTGAATTAGTCATTTCTCCAAGGAACACGATTCCTTTTAAAAGCCAAGATATGGGTGGTAGGCATGGTTGCTGATATTCGGGTTCACTGTTCCCAGAGAATGTATACATGTAACATGTATATATCTTTCTAAATTTCTTGATCTCTATATATTGAGAACTATAAGCTAACATTGACATCTTTACTTCCAATTCTAGTTCATTCTAGTTTTTTCCATTTCCATATTTGTAACTCCTTTCTTTGATAGTGAGAAACCTGACTCCTGTTACCCTCTGTGTACTTACTTGATAACTTCTTCCCGTATGAAACCAGTCTGGCTTTGTAATCACTGACTTCCTGTGTATTTGCCCTCCTCAGCTTGCTGGATCTCCAATGCCCTATGCCAAACTGACACCACTGTTCTCTGCAAGCGGACAACCTCCTTACCCTCGTCAGTCTCTGACATCCCATGCCACGCACCGTCCCCCCAACCCCCAACTACTCAGCCATCATCATTATATAATGGTTTCTAGACTGAATTATTCAGGAAGGAAGCGGAGGAGGGAGGATTCTTAGGTTCACTAAGTACATCAGATGCACTCTCGGGAGCCTGCATAATTAAAAAAAAATAAGTTTACTGAGATATAATTTACATACTGTAAAATTCACCAATTGTAAGTTATCCAGTGGTTTTTACTAAATTTATAAAATTGTGCATCCATCACCAGAATCTAAATTCAGAACATTTCCATAATCCAAAATGTTTCCTTGTGCCCATTTGCAGTTAATCCTACTCTTTCTCCCAGCCTCAGGCAACCACTGATCTGATTTTGGTTATATAAATTTGCCATTCCTGAACATTTAATATAAATGGAATCATACTCCTTGTAGTTTTCTTGTTTCTGGCTTTTTACTTTTAGCGTAATGTTTTTGAGTTTTATCCATGTTGTAGCATGCATCAGTAGTTCATTCCTTTTGTTACTTAATAATGTTCCATTGTATGGATAGACCACATCTTGTTAGTTCATTCTTCAGTTGATGGACAGCTGGATTGTTTCCAGTTTGGGACTATTATGAGGAAATGTTGATGTGAACATGTGTGTACATGTCATTGTGTGGACATACGTTTTCATTTCTCTTGGGTAGAGTCCTAGGAATGGAATTGAGTTGTATGATTAGTTTATGCCTAACTTTTTTTAATACATATATATAAATTTATTAATTTTTATTTATTTATTATTTTTGGCTGTGTTGGGTCTTCGTTGCTCTGTGCGGGCTTTCTCTAGTTGCAGCAAGCGGGGGCTTCTCTTCGTTGCAGTGTGCGGGCTTCTCATTGTGGTGGCTTCTCTTGTTGCGGAGCACGGACTCTAAGCATGTGGGCTTCAGTAGCTGCGGCGCATGGGCTCAGTAGTTGTGGCTCGCGGGCTCTAGAGCACAGGCTCAGTAGTTGTGGCTCGCGGGCTTAGTTGCTCTGCAGCATGTGGGATCTTCCTGGACCAGGGCTCGAACCCATGTCCCCTGCATTGGCAGGCGGATTCTTAACCACTGTGCCAACAGGGAAACCCTAACATTTTAGAAAGTTGTATCATTTTATATTCCTACCAGTAATGTTTGAGGGACCATTTTTTTACATCTTCACCAACACTAGATATTCTTTTTGCTTGATTATAGGCAAAAATTTCTCTCGGCAGTATGTTGTAGTTTCCAGTGTACAAGTCTTACACTTCTTTTGTTAAATTTATTCCTAAGAATTTTATTCTTTCTAATGCTATTGTGAGTGGAAGTGTTTCTTAATTTCATTTTCAGGTTGTTGGTTGCTAGTATATAGAAATACAGTTAGCTTTTGTGTATTCATGTATCCTGTGATCTTGCCAAACTTGTTTATTGGTTTTAGCAGTCTTTTTTTTTAAATTCCTTGAGATTTTCCACATACAGGATCATTTTATCTGTGAATAATAACAGTTTTACTTCTTCTTTTCCATCCTGGATGATTTTATTTTTTATTTTTTACTTATTGTACTGGCAAGAAACTTCAGTACACTGTTGAATAGAATAAGCAAAAGCAGACATACTTGCCTTTTTCCTTCTCTTAGGGAAGAAAGCATTTTGTCTTTCACCATTAAATATGTTAGTTGTGAGGTTTTCATAGGTGCCCTTTATCAGGTTGAGGATGTTCCCTTAACTTTTCTGAGTTTGTTGAGAGCATTTATTGTGAATGTGTGTTGGACCTTTGTTAAAAAATGTGTTTTCTGCATCTATTGAGATGATCATATAGTTTTTGTCCTTTATTCTATTAATATGGTATAATATATTAATTGATTTTAAACCAACTTTGCAAAGGATAGATCCCATAGTTTAGAATCCTTTTGCTTTTTCTTTCCCTTCCCTTCTATTTTTCTTCTCTTTTAAAATGGTTTTTAAATTTTATTTTCATTTTTAACTGTGACTTAATATAAAGAGCATAAAATTTGTCATTTTAACTATTTTTAAGTGTATAGTTCTGTGGCATTAAGTACATTCACATTATTGTGCAGTGTCACTCCCATCCATTTCCAGAATATTTTCATCTTCCCAAACTGAAACCCTGTATCCATTAAACACTAATTCCCCATTCCTTCCTCTCCCAGCCCTTGGTAGCCACCATTCTACTTAACTTTCTTTATGAATTTGGCTACTCTAGACATCTCATGTAAGTGGAATCATAAAACGTTTGTTCTTTTGTGACTGGCTTATTTCACTTAGCATAATGTCTTTAAGGTCATTGCTGTTGTAGCATGCGTCAGAATTTCCTTCCTTTTTTAGGCTGAATAATATTCCATTGTGTGTATATACCACAATTTTCTTTATCCATTCATCTGTTGAGGACACTTGGGTAGCTTCCACCTTTTGACTATTGTGAATAATGCTACTCTGAACATGGTGTACAGATATCTGTTCGAGTCCTTGCTTTCAGTTCTTTTGGGCATGTGCCCAGAAGTGGAGTTGCTAGATCATACGGTAATTTTTTGTTTAATTTTTTGAGGAACCACCCTACTATTTTCCACAGCAGCTGCACTGTAGTGCATTCCCACCAGCAATGCATAAGTGTTCCAATTTCTGCACATCCTAGCCAGCACTTGTTATTTTCTGTTTTTATAGTTGTTGTTTATAATAGCCCTGATGAGTATGAAGTGGTATCTTATTGTGGTTTTGATTCGCATTTCCTTAATGATTAGTGACATGGAGCAGGTTTTCACGTGCTTGTTGGCCATTTGTATATCTTCTTTGGAGAAATGCCTATTTGTGTCATTTTAAAATGTGGTGTTGTTTATTGTTTTTGTTGTTGTTTTTTAGTTGTAGGACTTACTTATACATCCTGGATATTAAATTTTTATAGTATCTTTGTATAGATTTTGTGCTAGCTCCTTTTGAATTACTAATTATTTTTGAAAGAGGTATGTTCTTCCTAATCTACATGTTTACAAGAAGTTTGTGTAGAAGAAAGACCAGGACAGTGGATTAGACTGTTAAGTAGTATCTGTGGTTTACAGTGAAGCTCATTATATTGCAGGTTTTTTTCTCTCTAGCTGTAAGTCTGTCTTTAGGCCACTGCATTATGGTACTAAATAGGGTCCAGGAAATAAGCTCACACAGCCATCCATTCACTGCGTCTTGAATGGGTTCCTTAGTACTGTCTTTTTGATTGTGTTAAAGCTAGAGTTTACCTCATCTAATTGAGGTACAATTGACATAATATTATATTAGCTTCAGGTGTACACTGTATGATTCAATATTTGTATGTATTGCAAAATGATCACCCCAATAAGTCCAGTTAACATCCGTCACCATACACAGTTGTAATTTTTTTCTTGTGATGAGAACTTTCAAGATCCACTCCCTCTCCTAGCTACTTTCTAATATGTAGTACAGTTATTGTTAACTATAGTCATCATGCTTCCATTAAATCCCCATGACTTACTCATTTTATAACTGGAAATTTGTACCTTTCAACCCCCTTAACCCATTTTGCCCACCCCTTCACACTCCCTGCCTCAGGCAATCACCGATGATGTGTTCTCTATATCCATAAGCTCAGACATATTTGTTTCTTTGCTTTAGATTCCACGTAAAAGTGAGATTATATGCTATTTATCTTTTTCTGTCTGACTGTTTCACTTAGCATAATGCCCTCAAGGTCCATCCATGTTTTTACAAATGGCAAGACTTCATTCTTTTTTTTTTTTAATTGTTTTTCAATTTAAAAAAATTGAAGTAGAGTTGATTTACAATGTTGTGCCAATCTCTGCTGTACAACAAAGTGACTCAGTTACACACATAGAGACGTGCTTTTTTTAATATTCTTTGCCATTATGGTTTATCCCAGGATATTGAATATAGTTCCCTGTGCTATACATTAGGACCTTGTTGTTTATCCATTCTAAATGTAATAGTTTGCATCTACCAACCCCAAACTCCCAGTCCATCCCTCTCCCTCCCCCACTCCCCTTGGCAACCACAAGTCTGTTCACTATGTCTGAGTCTGTTTCTGTCCTGTAGATAGGTTCATTTGTGCCACATGTAAGTGATATCGTATGGTATTTGTCTTCCTTTTTCTGACTTATTTCACTTAGTATGATAATCTCTAATTGCAACCATTGCTGCAAATGGCATTATTTTGTTCTTTTTTATGGCTGAGTAGTATTCCATTGTATATATGTACCACATCTTCTTTATCCATTCATCTGTTGATGGACGTTTAGGTTGTTTCCATGTTTTGGCTATTATGAATAGTGCTGCTGTGAACATAGGGGTGCATATATCTTTTTGAATTATAGTTTTTAGACTTCATTCTTTTTCATGGCTGAACAATATTACTGTGTGTGTGTGTGTGTGTGTGTTTCTCTTTATCCATTCATCCATTCAGTATCTTATACTTCAGTATCTTACAATTTTTATTTATAAAACATTGAATTAAATTTTCCCATATTCAACTATTCTTGTTCCATTATTGCCAGTTTTGATTCATTAATTTTTTTTATTTTTTATGTTATTCATTTATACTTATGATGATCTAAAACATTCTGTATTTGCAAGTCTTTTTCAGATTTCTATTAATTGACTCCTATCCCATGGAAATTCATCTTCCCATTATTGATTTTATTGGCTGACTTTCTTACCATCAGATTTTTTTAAAGTGTTTTGGTTATTACTGTGACTGGTAATTTGTTTTCTGTGTAGTTATTGCTCACATAATGCAAGTACTGACAGTTTCATGTCTTTCCATCCTATCCTCAGCTTTTTGAGTTTTGTTTTTACTTTCATTGGCCAGAGCTTCTGGTATTAGGTTCAGGGGTAGCAATGAGAGCAGGCACCCTTGGTTTTTTTCCCTTGACCTTAAAAAGTAGTATATCTAAAGTCTCTCCCTTGAGTATAATAATTTTCTTTTAAATTTTGAGTAAAGGTCTTTTTTAAAATTAAGAAAATTTCTTAATTTTTCTTTAAAACTTTCTTTGAGTTTTTCTTTAAATCCTGTTAAACGTTATCAAATACCTTTTCTCTCTGAAATGTTGATACATTTCAATTATACAATATAAAAAAATCACATTTGCTAATTTTGCCATCACTCTCATCAGAAAAGTCTAAATATTAGGAAGCTGTCAAACTGATAAGTTTTTCAAAAATCTGATTTTTACTTAAAAGGTCGAATTTTATCGTTGGCAACAAATACTATCAGTTGTTTGTTAAAGTGATAGGCTTATTTTGTTCATTTCAAGAAAGTCTTTGCAGATACTTAAGTCTGAATTACTGTGAAATGATGTTCATGAAAAAAGTGGCTGACAGCTGAACCAACAGCACAAGTGGCTTCTTCAAGATAATCATTGTACTTTGATAATTCAGCAGTAAGTAGTGTTTTATGCATACTTCTTATTGTGTCACACAGAGTATTTAAAAAATAGTCAAGATTTATTAATTACTAATTTTTATTTCTGTGACAAATAATTCTGAGTCAATATAGATTTTTTTAAGATTTTTTTTTTTTTTAACTGCAAGTGAGTGGTGGCAAAAAATACAATTGACTATTAGAACTATTTTGGTTCCATTTGTGCTGAGGTGCCAGAAGTTTTGCCCACTATTGCTGCTGTAACATTGCTGCAAATGTCACCCAGTGAAAAAAGTAAATAATGTCTCAGTATTCTTATGAAAATAGATTTGACATTGCTGTCCTTCTGAAAGGGCCTCAGGATCCTTCAGGGGTTTGCAGACCAACCAACTTGATCATGATATTTTTTAAAATTAAACTTGCTAAAATTGTATAGAATTAAAACATGCATGCTTATAAAGGAAATAGACATATAATTTTCTTAGGCTGTTGTTATCCAGTTTTGAATCAAAGTTATACTAATGCCATAAAACAACTTAGGCAGCTTTCCAACTTATTCTGTTTTCTAGCACAACTTTATAATAAGACAAGGATTACTTGTTCCTTGGAAGTTTGTTAGTTATCTCATGTAGAGAGCTACCTGGCTTGTGGTAGGAGTTGTGTGGAGATGCCCAATAAATTCTATGATGGAAGGTTATACAAAATTCAGTGCTGGTGTATGGAAACCAGTCTTTAATTCTGCCCTGGAGAACTCAGTGAAGGCTTTAGAGAGAAGGAAGTTCGTGAGTTGAGAATAATTAACATAAATTTGTCAGGTAGTCATTTGAGACAAGGATATTTAAGGAGAAGCAATAGCATGTGCAAGGGAGGGGAGACATAACTGGGGTGTAGAGCATATAGAGAGTGGATTTGTGAGGAGGTGATGATGAGCAGGACAGATTGGCAAGGGGCTGGCCATATCATGAAGCGCCTTGAATAGCATGCTAATAACTAATTTAGATATTTATTTATTTGACATGTGAGGTGATCATTTACTAGTTTTCTTTAAACTACTGTAGCTTAGAATTGAACCATGGTTGTACCAATTAACATGCAATATAATTACTACTATTACATTACTGATTGCTACAAATTTATTTTCCTACTCCAGGCATCCCCCTCCTGTTCACTTTACATATGTGTAAGCCACCCACATTTTAAATTTAATTTTTATTTTGTTGAAGTAATATATGGACATAATTTCAAAAGTCAGTGACTTCTTTAAGGCTTGTAAAAGAAAACTAGATATTCTCTTACCCCACTCTTACCATCCTTAATTTTTCCTTCTCAAAAGTAAGCACTTTAAATTATTTCATGTTAGAAACAAAAAAAGAAGAAACCAAACAAAAAAAATTATTTCATCTATATCAGTGTCAATTATGACTTCATAACTATTATCCTAGTTCAAGCACTGTATGCTGTGATTATGTTTGTTTTCTTTTACAACTTTTTGTTTTCTTGAGGGTTATAATTACCTCACTTTTGCATTGCTTCATATTTTATGTAGAATTCATTTGTTCATCCCCAAATTTTCCATCAGAAGTGTAAAATGCAGTAGGTTACATTAAATGATCTAATGATCCTCCCCGTCACCCCCATCATTACTCCTAGAACCCTCTCATCTTCTGCTCCAGTCTATCTTGATTATTCTCTAGTCTTCTTGCATAGTTGCCATCATGGTATTACCAGTACCTCTTTCCACTGTGGCTTTTAATAAGTTCCCCAGATCTTCTGCCTTCCTCTTAGTCAAGTCCTTCATTTTGGTGGACCATAGACACCCAGATTCTTTTTTTTTTTTTTTTTAATACTTTTTCAGCTGCACTGCACAGCATGTGGGATCTTAGTTCCCTGACCAGGGATGGAACCTGCGCCCCCTGCATTGGAAGCTCAGAGACTTAACCACTGGACCGCCAGGGAAGTCCCGGCACCGGGATTCTTTTTTTTTTTTTTTTTTAAGTTTTATTGATCTATACTATTGTTTTCTTTGTTTACATTTCATTTATTTCTGCTTTGATCTTTATGATTTCTTTTCTTCTACTAACTTTGGGTTTTGTTTGTTCTTCTTCCTCTAGTTCCTTTAGGTATAAGGTTAGATTGTTTATTTGAGATTTTTCTTGTTTCTTGAGGTAGGATTGTATTGCTATAAACTTCCCTCTTAGAACTGCTTTTGCTGCATCCCATAGGTTTTGGATCGTCGTGTTTTTGTTGTCATTTGTCTCTAGGTATTTTCTGATTTCCTCTTTGATTTCTTCAGTGATCTCTTGGTTATTTAGTAACGTATTGTTTAGCCTCCATGTGTTTGTGTTTTTTACGTTTTTTTCCCTGTAATTTATTTCTAATCTCATAGCGTTGTGGTCAGAAAAGATGGTTGATATGATTTCAATTTTCTTAAATTTACTGAGGCTTGATTTGTGACCCAAGATGTGATCTATCCTGGAGAATGTTCCGTGTGCACTTGAGAAGAAAGTGTAATCTGCTGTTTTCAGATGGAATGTCCTATAAATATCAATTAAATATATCTGGTCTATTGTGTCATTTAAAGCTTGTGTTTCCTTATTAATTTTCTGTCTGGATGATCTGTCCATTGGTGTAGGTGAGGTGTTAAAGTCCCTCACTATTACTGTGTTACTGTTGATTTCCTCTTTTATAGCTGTTAGCATTTGCCTTATGTATTGAGGTGCTCCTGTGTTGGGTGCATATATACTTACAATTTTTATATCTTCCTCTTGGATTGATCCCTTGATCATTATGTAGTGTCCTTCCTTGTCTCTTATAACATTCTTTATTTTAAAGTCTATTTTATCTGATATGAGTATAGCTACTCCAGCTTTCTTTTGATTTCCATTTGCATGGAATATCTTTTTCCATCCCCTCACTTTCAGTCTGTATGTGTCCCTAGGTCTGAAGTGGATCTCTTGTAGACAGCATATATATGGGTCTTGTTTTTGTATCCATTCAGTGAGCCTGCGTCTTTGGTTGGAGCATTTAATCCATTCACATTTAAGGTAATTATCGATATGTATGTTCCTATGACCATTTTCTTAATTGTTTTGGGTTTGTTTTTGTAGGTCCTTTTCTTCTCTTGTGTTTCCCACTTAGAGGAGTTCCTTTAGCATTTGTTTTAGAGCTGGTTTGGTGGTGCTGAATTTTCTTAGCTTTTGCTTGTCTGTAAAGCTTTTGATTTCTCCGTCAAATCTGAGTGAGATCCTTGCCGGGTAGAGTAATCTTGGTTGTAGTTTCTTCCCTTTCATCACTTTAAATATATTGTACCACTCCCTTCTGGCTTGTAGAGTTTCTGCTGAGAAATCAGCTGTTAACCTTATGGGAGTTCCCTTGTATGTTATTTGTCGTTTTTCCCTTGTTGCTTTTAATAATTTTTCTTTGTCTTTAATTTTTGTCAATTTGATTACTGTGTGTCTCGGCGTGTTTCTCCTTGGGTTTATCCTGCCTGGGACTCTCTGTGCTTACTGGACTTGGATGGCTATTTCCTTTCCCGTGTTAGGGAAGTTTTCAACTATAATCTCTTCAAATATTTTCTCGGGTCTTTCTCTCTCTCTTCTCCTTCTGGGACCCCTATAATGCGAATGTTGTTGCGTTTAATGTTGTCCCAGAGGTCTCTTGGGCTGTCTTCATTTCTTTTCATTCTTTTTTCTTTATTCTGTTCCATGGCAGTGAATTCCACTGTTCTGTCTTCCAGGTCACTTATCCGTTCTTCTGCCTCAGTTATTCTGCTATTGATTCCTTCTAGTGTATTTTTCATTTCAGTTATTGTATTGTTCACCTCTGTTTGTTCTTTAATTCTTCTAGGTCTTTGTTAAACATTTCTTGCATCTTCTCAATCTTTGCCTCCATTCTTTTTCCGAGGTCCTGGATCATCTTCACTATCATTATTCTGAATTCTTTTTCTGGAAGGTTGCCTATCTCCACTTCATTTAGTTGTTTTTCTGGGGCTTTATCTTGTTCCTTCATCTGGTACATGGTCCTCTGCCTTTTCATTTTGTCTATCTTTCTGTGAATGTGGTTTTTGTTCCACAGCCTGCAGGATTGTAGTTCTTCTTGCTTCTGCTGTCTGCCCTCTGGTCCTGACACCCAGATTCTTAAAAGGCACCTATGTTCAGTATATATTGCCTGAGCTCTCTTCCCTCACATATCTAAGTTTCTTCAGCTGTGGGCCTCTGAAGGCCAAGGATTGATTACATTCATATATTTTAGTCCTTCCAGTGCCTGGCCTAGAACATTGAAATTAACTGTCACTAAAAATGACTGGGATATAGTGTTTGACTACTGAAAGTGGGGGCTTAGTTCTAAAAGTAGCCTCTGTATCCATAGCTGCCTCATAGAAACAGCCATGGATACAGAGGCTATCCTGTATAGATTAGAAGTGTTCTAATCTTCTCTATTATGGAAACTTGGGCACAGGCCAGACAGCTGGGCTATTTATTCAGGGAGGAGGCAGAAAAGAAGGGTTGTTACCAATTCAGGGTTTAACCTGGATATTGGACAAACATATGGAATGGTTACAAGATATTTTGTGTTTCCCTTTAACCACTGTCTCTCAGAGAAGCTGGTCTGGAAATGTAACCTGGGAGTGGGCTTATAAATTGGAACTTCCAAAGAAATCCGGAAGCCATGGGAACTAGTAAAGACAAACCAAATATACCACAACTTCCCAGACACTGTGTAATTAGGGATAGCCTTAGACTACTTCATTTTACCGAGGCCCATATTTGTAGTGGAAGTGTACTCCATTCAAAGAAAAAATCTCTAGTCTCATTGGCCACTTTCCTTTTATCACCAAGAAATGCACTGCTTTAAGAATGCATTACAGGACTATTCTCTCCCATTCATTAGTTATCCAAACAATAATAACTGTGTATCAGCCACTGTCCTGGGCACTGGAAATATAGACACACTTAGAATACACAAATTCTGAAGCATTGCCCACTCTAGGGCTTTTAAATTTCTCTGCCAGGTTTATTCAGTTAGAACTCTGGGAATGTGAACATCAACTACAGTCAGCAATGACAGAACTATCTAGTTTTCTAGGTGGTGAGCACAACTCTTTTTTCATCTTGAGACTGGGGTTGGGGACATGTTGCTGCTGCCCTGTTAGGGAAACTTCCCACTATGTCACATGATTCCGGGGAAGGAGATTGCGCTGGCTTACATTTAGCCAGTTACCCACTTTCCTCATGTTTTTTACTTTAAAACTTGATTCATTCCAAGCATTATGGGTCTGTTTAATCCATGGTGGTACCTTGGACATTGGCATTTGAGCTTTAGAGGTAAATTTATTTCTTTTCACTGTAAGTTAGTATTGTTGCAGGACCATGTTGCTGAGACTTTTAGGTCTGGCTATTATATTCTGCCAGGAGCTGAATCATGCTTCCTTTGCATTGTTGCTGGTCTTTTGTTCTATAACACAGTGAAGGGATTCAGGATTGGCCAGTGTAGAGATAATCTGTACCTCTTTGTATTTTGTCTGGATCAAGAGAGTTCTTTGCTGTACCTTGTTGATGTTGACAATGGTAGCCAAGATGGTCATGACTAAAGAATTTGGTGAGAGCATAGTCTTTGCTGAGTCTCTGCCATAGCCGGTCTCCTCTCCAGTATTTGTGGCTCTGTCAAAGTTCTGTTCCAATCCCTAAGGTAGTTTTTTTTTTTTCTTCCTTTTTTCCCAGCTTCATTGAGGTATAATTGACATTTAATATTGTGTAAGTTTAAGCTGTACAATGTGATGATTTGATACACATATATGTTGTGAAATGTTTACCACAATATGGTTAGTTAACACATCCTTCACCTCACATAATTATCATTTTGTTGTTATTATGGTGAGAAAATTAAAGCTCTACTCTCACAGCAGCTTTCAAGTATATGATACAGTATTGCCAATCATAGCCACCATGCTGTACGTTAGATGCCCGCCTAGGGTAGTTCTTAATAACCTATCTGTCCATCCATTTTCTCTCCCCTGAAGTTAGTCAAATTATGCTAAATGCCCTTGTTTTTCTGGATATGTGCCTTCTGAATCATCTTTAGGATGGAGACCCACATTAAGAAAGTCCTAGGGCAAAGAGAAAATAAGTTACATTAGGCTTTCAAAAATTATTGGTACGTTATTGTGACCTAGGGCAAGCTACTTAGCCTCTCTGTTTCAGGTTCCTTGTCTGTATAAAGTGGATTATAGTAGTACCTGCTTCATAGGGTGTGAGATACTACATGCAATGCTTTAAACAGTGCCCAGTTAGCACTTAATAAATGCTAGCTATTATGATTATTGTTTTAAATGCATAGCTAAATTCAGTAGAATGTGAGGAAAATCCCAAGTGACCTAAATCTAAGAGGGAAAACAACACCTCAACGGTGGGAATCAGTGTTGGGACTTCTAAGAAAGAGGGCCAGGGAGGAGGTATATTATATTAGTCTTGATATCCGTTAGGGGAAAAAGGATGAGGCCTTGGGCTTGTTTAGGGTAGGGAGACCCTAAGTTGGGGTAGAATTGAGACTCCACATATAATTAGGACACTCAAAGGACTTTACCCTCAGTGTAGGAATGCACTAGGAAAACAGTTTGCCCACTGACATGGAGAGATGAAAGGAAGTTCTTTAATCTCATCTAGGTTTTAAGTGGGCTCTTAATAAGAAATAAAAAAAGTCTCCTTGAGAATTTTAAACTATAGACCTTTATTCAACTGAATTTGAAGCCTGGAGTTTATACCACATGTATGGTCTTAAGAGCTGATTCTGGGCTGTAAATAACTCTGACAAATCTGTCAGAAACAAATTCAAAAAATTTTTAAAGACATATTTTCAAATCAGGTAGCACAAGATTCCCATAAAGCCACACTAAATAAAGGTGAGTTTACAGTACAAAACTATAGACCATACAAGGAAGCAGTCCACCACATGTGAAAATCAGAAGAAAAAAGAAACAGTAAGATTAGACCCTAAGAACTTTAGAAAGTAGCATTATGAATGAAAACTGTAAAATAAGTGTATGTAAAGTGAATAAAAATATAAATGGAGACAAAAATGCGAGAACAAAAGACATTTAATTTTAAAAGATCAGGCATATTTTGAAAAAAATGACAATTAGAATTCAAGGAATTAAATACATTGTAACATTGAATTTGAAAACTCAGTAGTCAGGTTATATAGTAGAGCTGTGGACAAAGCTAGTAAAATTTTATCTAAAGTGCAGCACAGAGATGGAAAGATGTAAAATATGAATGAGAACTAAGAAATATGGAGCATACAATAATAAGGTCCAACAGAATATAGAGAAATGGGGGAAAGGCAGTACTCATAGAAATAATGATTGAGACCTTCCAGAATTGATTAGAAACCAGAATAACATCATGGAGCACAATAGGTAAAAATAAATGTCCATCTAGGTACATTGCAGTAAAATTTCAGAACCAAAAAACAGAGGTCTTCAGAGGAACTAGAGAACCCTCAAGAATCCACAAAAGCTAAAAGAGCTCTAATGAATGAGTTCAGCAAGGAAGTTTACCTAAGAAAATTGAAAATATATTGTACACACAAATACACAAATATTCACAGCAACGTCATTTAAAATATCTAACGACAAACCAAATTGTCCATCAGTTTATGAATGGATAAATGAAATGTTGTATATTCTTCACACAATAGAATATTATTCAGCCATAAAAAGAAATGAAATACTGACAAATACTTCAACATGGATGAATCTTGAAAACATGCTAAGCGAAAGAAGCCAGGCTCAAGGCCACATGATATATGATTCCATTTATTTGAAATATCCAGAATAGGTGGAATCCATAGAGACAGAAAGTACTTTGGTGGTTGCCTGGGAAAGATGGGGATGGAGAGTGACTGCTTTATGGGTACAGGGGTTCTTTGGGGGATAATGAAAATGTTCTGGAATTAGCAGTGGCGGTTGCACAGCCTTGTGAGTGTACTAAAAACCACTAAATTATACACTTTAAAAGGTTGAATTCTATGGTATGTGAATATATCTAAAAAATTATGGTTTAAAAAAACAAAGCAGCAAGAGAGAAAAGAAAAATTAACTACAAAAGAACAGCAATCCTAAGAGCAGGCTTCTCAATAGCAATAGCAGGAGCCATAAGACAATGGAATAATATCTTTAAGATATTGAGAAAAAAGTTACTCCCAACAAGAGGTTGTAGAATTCCATACCTGTGTAGTTATCGTTGGAAGTCACTGAGAAAAATAAAGCCATTTTCAGACAAACAGTGAAATTGAGAAGGTTTATCAATATCAGATTCTCAGTGAAATAATCACTTAGAAAAGAAGAAAGAAAGACAAAAGTTGTGAGATCCAAGAGGGAATGCTGAGCAAAGAAATTGGAAAGTATGAGTAAATCAAAGCAAGCAATTATTGTATGAAACAATAAGAATTACTAATTTGGCATTATAAAAGCAAGATAGACCTGAACCACTGGACCAATTAGCATGTAAGTTGGAAGGGGTGGGGAGAATTGGAGTTAAGATCTAATTTTTAAAAAATTTATTTATTTTATTTATTTATTTTTGGCTGCGTTGGATCTTTGTTGCTGGGCGCGGGCTTTCTCCAGTTGCGGCGAGCGGGGACTACTCTTCCTTGCGGTGCACTGGCTTCTCATTGCGGTGGCTTCTGTTGTTGCAGAGCACAGGCTCTAGGCTCATGGGCTTCAGTAGTTGTAGCACGCAGGCTCAGTAGTTGTGGCACGTGGGCTCTAGAGTGAAGGCTCAGTAGTTGTGGCGCACAGGCTTAGTTGCTCCGCAGCATGTGGGATCTTCCCGGACCAGGGTTCGAACCTATGTCCCCTGTATTGGCATGCAGATTCTTAACCACTGTGCCACCAAAGAAGTCCCAAGATCTAATTTTGTTTAGAAGCGAGGGTTGAGATGCTAGCTAACCTTAGACCTAAGACTTAGACTCTTGTTAAGACAAGAATGCCTATTAAAAGCTTAATAACAATAACTACGTTTAAAAAAAAAACACAGGGGCTTCCCTGGTGGCACAGTGGTTGGGGGTCTGCCTGCCAATGCAGGGGACACGGGTTCGTGCCCTGGTCTGGGAAGATCCCACATGCCACGGAGCAACTGAGCCCGTGAGCCACAACTACTGAGCCTGCGTGTCCGGAGCCTGTGCTCCACAACGGGAGAGGCCGCGACAGTGAGAGGCCCACGCACCATGATGAGGAGTGGCCCCCGCTCGCCGCAACTGGAGAAAGCCCTTGCACAGCAACGAAGACCCAACACAGCCATAAATAAATAAATTTAAAAAAAAACAACACAACAATATATAATTTCCAAACCAATGGAGTAGAAGTTAAAAAATACTTCATTAATCCAAAGAGAGCTGCCATCCCCAAAAAAGGCAGAGTAAGGGGGATTCTCAGGGGCAGGTCACAGTGTTACATAGGGAAATGTGGAAGGTGACACGGAAGGAGGTATGGGATATTTGCCATTGTATAGGTGGGGAAGGGCATTCCAAGTGAAGGGAACAGTTAATGCATTGGTCCAAGTAGCTTGGTGTTTCTGTGTGAAATTAGCAGCCTTTGCAAGGTTTTAGGCAAATGAGTAAAATCATCTGGTTTATGCCTTAAAAGGATCACTGTGGCTGCTTGTGTTGAGAACAGACTGGCAATAGGAGACAGGAGTAAACCAGAGAGACTAGTTAGGAGGCTGTTGAAATAACCCAGGCAAAAAGACAAATAATGGATTTATCTCCAAGCAGCACCCTTTATTTACTGAGAGAACATGCATTTTCTCCCACTCTAGCTTCTCAGTCTTTACAGGGACATCATTCTGGTTGTTATTCTGAAATAACACCTGGAAGTGCTTGACCTTAAAATGGACCCAAATTCTTGTCTATTGTATTGATCACACTTAATGAAACAAAAGTGGTCTTTTCCTCATTCTGAATTCTGAAAGGAATAGCCAAGTGCAAGTCAATTCATTACCGAGTGCTTGGATTCCTAGGAGCAGTTGGACTTCTGGAATTGACAGATTGGAGATTAGCGACCCTGAGGGGTCTGCAACCATGCATCCTACCCCGAATTCTATATTCCTTCAGACTGGGAAACAGACTAACTAAATAAATTTACGGCAGCTCCTGCAGGGGCTCAAATTTGAGTACCTGCTAGTTGCTGGGGGAAGGGATTGTTGAAGGCTGGGAACTCTTCAAATATGGCCACAATTCAACAGTTTCACAGAGATTGCACAGGTGCTTTAGTCCTTGCTCCCACTATCCATGGAGGGGTGACCATGGTAAAGCAAGTAGGAAGATGAAATGCCAGGCCTTGCTCTGAGTGACCAAGTGACTGGCATGGTGGTGGGCAGCAGTCTAGTTTAACCCAGTCCTTGCAGTGGTTAGCAGAACATCAGCTCAGGGAGCTTCCAGGTTACCTTCCATCGGCTGAGAGTTAGTGTGGCTGACTCTGTAAACATCTGGTACTTTAATCTTCTGAAATGAAAAAATGAAGACCTGCCCTTTATCTTCTAGGATCCTGGGGGCAATGGCCAGTGCTTGTTGAAATGGAAAAATTAAGCAGTTCCTTGTCTTGGATCTCAGCTGAGTCGTGGCATCTGTACCAGGGTATCTGACCTTTTTTTCCCCTGGCAGCTGTTGCAGATTTGCCAAGTGAGATTATATGTACCTTCATACAAAGGCATGTGGCCTGGAAATATGATCTTTAGTGTTTTGTATTTAATTTAAATTTTAATAAGATCATGACAAATGAAATTAGAATCAATTATCTGTCCCTGCAGGGTTTTTTTTAAGCACAGTGATTCAATTATACATATACATGTATCCATTCTTTTTCAGATTCTTTTCCCATATAGGTTATTACAGACTATTGATCTTTCTGTTTTCTTTTTTTTTTAATTAATTAATTTATTTATTTTTGGCTGCCTTGGGTCTTCGTTGCTGCACGCGAGCTTTCTCTAGTTGTAGTGAGAGGGGGCTACTCTTGGTTGCGGTGCAAGGGCTTCTCATTGCGGTGGCTTCTCTGGTTGTGGAACATGGGCTCTAGGCGTGCAGGCTTCAGTAGTTGTGGCACACGGGCTCAGTAGTTGTGGCTCACGGGCTCTAGAGCACAGGCTCAGTAGTTGTGGCTCACGGGCTTAGTTGCTCAGTGACACGTGGGATCTTCCCGGACCAGGGCTCGAACCTGTGTCCCCTGCATTGGCAGGCGGATTCTTAACCACTGCACCACCAGGGAAGTCCTGTCCCTGCAGTTTTAAGAGATCTTAGTTTTTATACAAAAGGAGTTTAGACATAGTGGTTTGATATACCTTACAGGTGCCACATGTGCAAATATCCTCTTTTATTATAATTCTTGTAACAAATTACACTCATCCATTCATCCATTTAACAAATATTTATTGAGTCTGCCATGTGCCAGGCTGAATTCTAGGCACTGAGAAATACAGCAGTAAGCAAAGATTGTGCAAGCCCCTGATCTCATAGAGCTTAAGATTCTAATGGGAGGAGAGACAACAAACAGAATGAATGCAAAATCCATAGTATGTTAGATAACAGTAAGTGCTACTGAGAAAATATATCAGGAAAGAAGGAAAAGAGTGTTTGGGAGGGCCGGTGTTACCTTTTTAAATAGAATGGTCAAAGGAAAATCCATTCAGGAGATTGTACTTGAGCAAAGACCTGAAAGAGGTGAGGGAGCAAGCCATGAGGGAAACAGACAAAGGAAGCTTCCTTTGTAAAGGCCCTGAGGCAGTGGCATGCTTGGCATATTCTAAGAACAGTGCGGAGGCCCATGTGACTGGAGTAGAGTGAGTAGGAGGGAAAGAGGTAATGGAGATCCAGACCGCGTAAAGCTTGTCGGCCATTGTAAGAACGTTGACTTTTACTCTCAGTGAGACAGGGAGAATTTTAAGCAGAAGAGTGACTTTGATATTATTTATATTGAAAAAATTTTATAGCTTTATTTAAGTATGATTGAAATATAATAGACTGTACATGTTTAAAATGTACAATTTAGTGGGTCTTGATACATGTATGCATCTCTGAAACCATTAGTACAGTCAAGACAGTAAACATAACTATAACTCTCCCAAATTTCCTTATGCCTTGTTATAATACCTCCCCTGCCTCTGGTCAGGAACCACTAATCTTTTGTCTGTCACTCTAGATTAGTTAGTGTTTTCTTGAATTTTATATAAATGGAATTGTTCAGTATGTACTCTTTTATGTCTAGCTTCTTGGTTTTAGCATAATTATTTTGAGATTCATTTATTGTGTGAATCAATAGTTCATTCCTTTTTATTGATGAGTAGTAGTCCATTGTATGGATATATTATGATTTGTTTATCCTTCATCTATTAGTAGACATTTGAGGTGATTTCTAGTTTTTTGGCTGTCACAAGTAATAAACAACATATAGTTGGGTCCTGCTGTTTTATCCAATCTGACAGTCTTTGTCTTAATTAAATATGTATTTAGAACATTTACATTTTATGTGATTATTAGTGTAATTGGGTTAAAATCTGTTCTCTTGCTATCTGTTTTCTGTGTGGGCCAACTGTACTTGTTCTTACTTCTTTTTCTGCCTTCTTTTAGACTGAGTATTTTTTATGAGACCATTTTATTTCCTTTTTTTTGTTTGTTTTTCTTTTGTAGTAGTTGCATTAATGTTTATAATATAAAATTTTAACTTTTAGTTTATCTTCAAGTCGTATTATACCGCTTCATACTTAATGTAAGAGCCTCACAATAGTATACGTCCATTCTTCCCTTCCAGCCTTGCTGCTGTGGCTGACCTACATTTTATATCTACATATGTTGTAAACCCCACAGTAAATTATTATATTTCCTTTAAAATTCAAGAAGAGATTTTTTTTTTTTTTGGCTGCGCCACGCAACTTGCAGGATCTTAGTTTCCTGACCAGGAATTGAACCCGTGCCCCTTGCAGTGGAAGCGCAGAGTCTTAACCACTGGACCGCCAGGGAAGTCCCAAGAAGAGATTTTAAAAATAAAAACAAGTGATTTATATTTACCCACACATTTACCATTTTTGGTGCTTTTCTTTATGTGGATCCAGATTTCCATCTAGTATCATGTTCCTTCTGCCTGAAGGACTTGCCTGAGCATCTGGATGAATGGTGGTGCCATGTAATGAAATAGATAGGGAGGAGTTAGCAGGTTTTAGAGGGAAATTCACTAACTCTGTTGTTAAGTTTGAGATGCCTTTTAGACATCCAGTTAGAGATGTCAAGTAGGTATTTGGATATGAGTCTCACACTCAGAGGTAAGAGCACAGAGTTAGCAATAAAAAGCTGGGTATCATCAACATCATAGATTTAAAGTTATAATACAGGAAAAAATCATTTAGGGAGTGAGTGCAGGGAAAGAAGAAAAGATATTCCACATTTGAGCCCCAGAGTAGTACTACATGGTTTAGAGATCAGGAAGAGCAGGAACTAGCAAAGGGGAATGAAAAGTGAGCAGCTAGTGAGCTAGGAGGAAGACCAGGAAAGCCTCATGTCCTAGAAGCTAAATAAAGAAGTATCTCAAGAAAAGTTACACAGATGTTAGGTTGAACAAAAACAGTCAAACACAAAAAAATACATAGTGTATAATTCTACTTATAGGAAATCCAGCAAAACAAAATTAATTTATAGTGATAGAAGAAAGTAGTTGGGGGATTGACCGGAAGGGGCACATGGGGACTTTCTGGGGTAATAGAATTATTCTGACTTTTGTTTTGGATGTGTTATATGAATGTATACAGTTGTTCAAGGTTCATTGAACAGAACACTCAATTGAATAATTGAATATAAATTATATCCCAATTTGTTTTTTAGAAGAGGGAGTTATAACTGTCGAATGATGTTGAGAGGTTACGTAAGACAAGGACTGAGAATTGCCTGTTGTCAGTGGTGACCTTGATAACAGGCAAGAAAGATGAGGATGATTGTATAGTCTAGAGTGGGTTAAAGAGAGAATAGGAAATGAGGGTATGAAGATGACAAGTACAGAATCCCTGCATGGGATTTTTCCCAAACAGGGGAGCAAAGAAACAGGCAAGTTGGGAGAGGTCTATGAAAGTTTTTTTCTTATTTTCTTGAGATATGAGAAATGACAGCATATTTTTATGATGATGAGAATGATCCATTAGGAAGTAAAAATTCATAAAAGGAAGACAGTGCAGGTACAGACTTCTTGAATAGGGAGTTGGGGGAGTTGACTTTGATAGGAACATGGTCTTTCCTTCTGCTGTTACAGATGGGAAAGTACAGTATATGGACACAGATTTAGGATAATAGATTTTTAATGGCTACTTTTATATTTTTTGGCTGTGTTGGGTCTTCTTTGCTGCGCACAGGCTTTCTCTAGTTGCGGTGAGCGGGGGCTACTCTTCATTGCAGTGTGTGGGCTTCTCATTGCGGTGGCTTCTCTTGTTGTGGAGCACGGGCTCTAGGCGTGCGAACTTCAGTAGTTGTGGCTCGTAGGCTCTAGAGCGCAGGCTCAGTAGTTGTGACGCACTGGCTTAGTTGCTCCACGGCATGTGGGATCTTCTCAGGCCAGGGATCAAACCTGTGTCCCCTGCGTTGGCAGGCAGATTCTTAACCATTGTGCCACCAGGGAAGTCCCAGGCTAATGGATTTTTGTAGCAGAAATATGTAGTACTTCTTTTTGTGTTGATTGTTTTTACCCCTAGTTGAATAAAAAGCAAAGTCAGCAGATGAGGGTAGGATTTGGGGAAGGAGTGCTAGAGGTTTGGGGAGAATTTCTGAATTAGTTTTCTTGGAGAGAGAGCACGTTGCCTAGGTAGATGTAGTATGGACCCACTTTATATTTATCATCATAAACATAAAGAAACACCAGCCAGCATGATTTTGGATTTTTCTTCATTCACCTTTAGCTGCCCGAGTGCATTTGCAAAATAGATGGAAAGTTGGGTTTAAAAGGATTGGGATTTCACCAGGACTGTGGTGTCCTGGGGGATAGCAAGGTTTCAGTTAGAGCTAGAATTTAAACTGAATGTTGAGAAAAGAAGTTAAGGATATAGAGTTTGCTGATGACAGACTGAGTTCAGGGAGGCAGAGCGTAAGCTTTTTTTAAAGATCAAGGAGTAGAGACTGTATCAAATTAGAGATGGAAGTCTTGGGCATTTGATGGTAACGGGGGTAAGGAGGGGGTGTGAGACATGATTAGATTAGTCCTGATGGTATCTTAGGGAAAGTTGCTTATCATTTCTAATCATAATCTCTTGAGATTGATCACAGTCCTTCCAGCGGTTCCTTATCACATTTCCAGTGGTTCTTTGCAGTAGTCTACCAGCCCTACAGAGTCTGGCTGTGGCCTATACCCATAGTTTCTATAACCTACTTCTTTTCCTGTCATTCTCCCTTCCTGCCACCTACTTGTCTTCTTTGCTGTTTCTTAAACATTCTCTCTCTCTTTCTTCATAGCACTTTTCACTCCAGTTTGAGGACAGATAATTCCTCTTGTTCCCTACTACTTCCCTAGCACCTAGAATGGTGCCTGGTGCATAGTAGGTGTTCAGTAAATATTTGTTTGGATGAATATAAATGACAGGCTTCTTTAAGGCCTTTAAAAGATGGGCTGGGGACTTCCCTGGTGGTCCAGTGGCTAAGACTGCGCTCCCAATTCAGGGGGCCCAGGTTCAATCCCTGGTCAGGGAACTAGATTCCGCATGCTGCAACTAAGACCTGATGCAGCCAAATAAATAAATATTTTTAAAAAAGAAAGATGGGCTGACTTTCATATAAATTTATACACACTTTTTAATAGCAGGTACAGCATGAAATGGCCTTTCATCATGATTTGGCTTTCTCCAGTCTCAAGAAAAAGCCTCAGCCATTAACATGTAAAGGAAAACCAACTTTGTAGAAGGAACACAGGCCTGTTCTGAAATTTATGGTGAAATGAGAATATTACTTAATTTATGGTGAAATGAGAATGGATATGTAAATATCCATTGATTAAGCAGTTTTTAAAAGATAAGTTTTATAGATTAAGTTAATAGTTTCATTTTTATGGCAAGAACATTAATTTTTATGAGATATGAGAATATTTATGACTCATGTTTTTTGTTTTCTGAATCAAATTTGCAGTGGTCATTCTTCATTAGATACCATTTAAGACATGGTTGTTACGTTTAAGGAGCTCCTTGGGTATTTGCTTTTAGGAAGCAAAACCTACACGTTGGAAAAGTGCAGTGGCAATACAAGATAAAAGTCAAGACAGGGACAAAAGTTATTCCAAGATGGAACACAGTGAATTATGAAATCTCACTGTGCAAACAATAATTGCTGAGCCAGTTCAGTTTAAAGTATTATACTGCTCAGCTCATGGAATGATGTCACTCTTTTTTTCCTCGATAGCCATTCAAGTTCTCTGGGCCCATGATGCAACCCTGTTATAACTGACATTTGTGTTTTCATTGCAGTTGTCGGACAAGTAACCGCAAGAGTTTGATTGTGACCTCTAGCACATCACCTACACTACCACGGCCACACTCACCACTCCATGGCCACACAGGTGAGTGCTTGAAGATTAAGAAAGGTGGAATAAAAGAGTGGGCACAGATGCCCAATTTCTTTCCTACCTCTCACTTTGTGAGGTTCAGCGTACTACGTTGTCACTTCACGTGGCTGACTGAAGCATACAGGGCTCATGGGCATGCTTTCCATGGGAGAATGTGTTCAGTCTGTTTTTGACTCTTAGTTATTTCTTGCCTTGACCTGTCAACAGTCCTTTTGGTCTTGTACATATCCTGGGTCTACCGCCTTTGTTCTGGAGTGTTGAGAGTGTATTATGGCTCCAGTCATCTGGGGCCATGTGATGAGGGCTCCATTAACATTTTGTCCTATCATGCCCAAGAATTAGGGCTCACAGAGACGGTTTTCTGCCTTATGGGACTCCTAACAACTTTCCCTCTGTTACAACAGGAGTCAACAAAAGTGAGAGGACTGTTTGTTTCATGTTGACATTTGCTTCAATTCCAATATGTGAAATCAGTGATCTCATGCATTCAGACTTTGCTCCATCTGAATTATGGGCTCTTCCAGGCTGTGTAAGGACTGATTTACTTGCCTCTGACTAAGGAATATATAAAAATTATGAGGCAGAAGACCTCATTTGGGTTAGTCATGTATTTTGGTCTAGACATGTATTCTTAAATCCCAGGGGAGCCAGACCAGGGAACTCAGCTTTGTTGAAGGAGTTGTTGCTCTGCAACACTGTTCACTGCTATTCTGTTTACAGTGGAAGTTCCAGACCTGGAGATAATGGAAATAGAGCAGGCTTGGACCCATAGGACGCCATTGCTGCCCTTGGCTTTTAAAGCAAAGCTCTCGTTGTGCTTAGGTACTTCCCTCAGAATTGACTGGGTTAGGTGTTAGCTCAGATAGTGAATTCTAGTCATGAACTTTGTAAAAACTCAGCATATATCTGACTTGGCCTTTTTATCATATAGAAATTAATTTAGCATGTCTAGACCTTGAACATAGTTTCTCAACTGTATTGTGAGTGCTAGGTAGTAATTACTACTTGCAGCTTCTCTCTGAGATGCTATTTAGATTCCTGACAGAGTTTAGGACTAAAGCTTCCCTACTCAAGGGGCTTTGATTGAGAACATCATCTGGCTTTTTCAGCCTGCCTGGGTCTGTGGACTCTAGCCTTGTGTTAATACGTATAACATGCTTAGTACTCCATAAATGTTAGCTATCATCATCATCATCTCTCCTTAAATTAATACAGAAAATCTAGGCAGGCCTCAGATACAGGGAGGAAGAATTGATTTAAAAGCCCAATTCATGGCTGTAGACTCTATACTTAACCAGATGTTGAGAAAGGCAGCGTTAATTGTTCCATACAGATCAAACTTCATATCAGATTAATTCTAAAATTTATACATCCTGATATTTGGGTCCACAGGGTATTCTAAGACTCTTTATTTTCACTGTAAAGTCTGGAATATGTTGAATAATATGGGGCCTGTTGATTTGAAAGTAGGTTCATTTATTCCATACAGTTCAGTTCAATATTAAATGTTTACTATATATAATTAGATTATAACTACAGTAAGGTCAATTCAGTAGGCACTTACTTAGCCATTCTGGAAATGGAACCTTCCTAGTTTATTGTTTTTTTCTTTTAATTAATAAGCTGTTTTTTAGAGCAGTTTTAGATTCACGGCAAAATTGAGCAGAGAGTACAGAGTTCCCATATACCTGTCCCCACACATGTACAGCCTCCCCACTATCAGTATCCAGCACCAGAGTGGCACATTTGTTACAACTGATGAACCTACATTGATACATGATTATTACCCAAAACCCATAGTTTACATTAGGATTCACTCTTGGTGTACATTATATGGGTTTTGACAAATGTATTATGACATGTATCTATCATTGTAGTATCATACAGAGTAGTTTTACTGCCCTAAAAATCCCCTATGTCCTGTCTATTCATCAGTCCCTCCCCCAACCCCTGACATCCACTAGTCTTTTCACTGTCTCCGTAGTTTTGCCTTTTCCAAAATGTCATATAGTTAGAATCATACAGTATGTAGCCTTTTCAGATTGGCTTATTTCACTTAGTAATATACATTTAACTTTCCTCCATGTCTTATCATGGCTTGATAGCTCATTTCTTTTTAGTGCTGAATAATATTCCATTGTCTGGATATACCAGTTAACTTACTCACTGACCTACTGAAGCACATCTTGGTGACTTCCAGGTTTGGGCAGTTATGAATAAAGCTGCTATAAACATCTGTGTGCAAGTTTTTATGTGGGCATAAATTTTCAATTCATCTGATTAAATACCAAGGAGGGTCATTACTGGATTGTATGGTTAAGGGTAGTTTTATAAGAAACTGCCAAATTGTCTTCCAAAATGGCTGAACTATTTTGGCATTCCCACCAGCAACAAATGAGAGTTTCTGTTGCTCCACATACTTTCCAACTTTTGGTGTTGTCAGTGTTTTATAATTTGGCCATTCTAATAGTTTTGCAGTGGTATCTTATTGTTTCCATTTGCATATCCCTAGTGACATATGGTATTGAACATCTTTCTATATGCTTACTTCCCATCTGTATATCTTTGTTGATGAAGTGTCCAGATCTTTTGCTTGTTTTTTAATCAGGTTGTTTGTTTTCTTATTGTTGAGTTTTAAGTGGTTTTTTGTGTATTTTTGGATAACAGTCCTTTATCAGATGTCTCTTGCAAGTATTTCCCCTAGCCTGTGGCTTGTTTTCTCATTCTCTTTTGCAGAGCAGAAGTTTTTCATTTTAATGTAGACCAACTTATCAATTATTTCTTTCATGGATTGTGCATCTGGTATTGCATCTGAAATGTCATTGTCCTGCCGAAGGTCATCAAGGTTCAGTCCTATGTTATATTCTAGGAGTTTTATAGTTTTGTGTTTCATGATTAGGTTTGTGATCCATTTTGAGATAATTTTTATGAAGGTCTGTGTCTATTCTTTTTTTGCATGTGACTATACAGTCGTTGTAGCACTATTTGTTGGAAGGATTGTCTTTTTTCTATTGTATTACTTTTGCTCCTTTGTCAGACATCAGTTAAGTATATTTAACTGATGTGGGTTGTTTCTGGCTCTCTATTCTGTTTCTGTTCTGTTCCATTAATCTATTTGTTCTTTCTCTAATACCACACAGTTTTGATTACTGTAGCTTTATAGTAAGTCTTGAGTTGGGTAATAACAGTCTTACAACTCTGTTTTCTTCTTCAGTATTGAGTTGGCTATCCTGGATCTTTTACCTCTGCATATGAACTTTAGAATCAGTTTGTCCATCCACAGAATAATTTGTTGAGATTTTGATTTGGGATTGCGTCGAATCTATAGATCGAATGGGAAGAGCTGACATCTTGACAGTATTGAGTCTTCCTATCCATGAACATGGAATCTCTCTCCATTTATGTAGTTCTTCTTTGATATCTTTCATCAGAGTTTTGAAGTTTTCCTCATGTAGATCTTGTACATATATAATTTGTTAGATTTATACCTAAGTATTTCATTTTTGGGGTGCTAATGTGATTGGTAATGTTTTTAATTTCAAATTCCACTTGTTCATTGATGGTATAAAGTGTTGACTTCCGTACAGTAACCTTGAATCCTGCAACTTTGATATAATCACTTAAGAGTTTCAGAGGATTTTTGTTGATTTTTTTTTCCAGATTTTCTACATAGGCCATCATGTCATCTGCAAACAAAGACAGTTTATACCTCCTTCCTTCCCAATCTGTATACCTTTTAATTTCTTTTCTTATCTTATTGCATTAGCTGGAACTTCCAGTATGATGTTGGAAGACAATGGTAATGGAAAACATTCCATTTTCCTGATTTTGGCAGGAAAGCTTGAAGTTTCTCACCATTAAATATGATGTTAGCTGTAGTTTTTTTGTAGATGTTCTTTATCAAATTGAGGAACTTCCCTTCTATTCCTAATTTACTGAAAGTTTTTTTTTTCTTTAATGTGTTCTGGATTTTGTCAAATGCTTTTTCTGCATCTGTTGATATGATCATTTGATTTTGCTTCTTTAGCTGTTGATATGATGGATTACATTAATTGATTTTCAAATGTTGAACCAGCCTTGCATACCTGGGATTAAATCCTACTTAGTTATGGTGTATAATTCCTTTTATGCATTGTTGGATTGGATTTGCTAATATTTTGTTAAGGATTTTGTATCCATGTTCATGAGAGATACTGGTCTGTAGTTTTCTTTTCTTACAATGTCTTTGCCTGGTTTTGGTGTTAGGATAATGGCCTCATAGAATAAGTTAGGAAGTGTTCCCTCCACTTCTGTCTTCTGGAAGAGATTCTGGAGAGTTGGTATAATTTCTTTTTGAATGTTTGGTAGAATTCACAAGCGAACCTATCTGGGCCTGGTGCTTTCTGTTTTGGAAGATTATTCATTATTGATTAAATTTCTTTAATACATATAAGCCTATTCAGATTGTCTGTTTCTTCTTATGTGAGATTTGGCAGATTTTGTGTTAAAATAATTGGTGTGTTTAACCTGGGTATCAAATTTGTGGGCATAGAGTTGTTCATAATATTCCTTTATTATCCTTTTAATGCCTGTGGAATCTGTAGTGATATAGCATCTGTTCTGATGGTAGTGACTTGTGTCTTCTCTCTTTTTTCCCTTGGTTAGCCTGGCTAGAGGCATGTCCATTTTGTTGATCTTTTCAAAGAACCAGCTTTTGGTTTTGTTGATTTTCTCTATTGATTTCCTGTTTCCAATTTCATTGATTTCTGCTCTGCTATTGGTTATTTCTTTTCATCTGCTTATGTTAGATTTAATTTGCTCTTTTTCTGGTTTCTTAAGGTGAAGGCTTAGATGATTAATCTTAGATCTTCCTTAATTAATTAATATTCAATTTTTAAAAGTTACACTCCATTTACAGTTACTATAAAATATTGTCTATATTCCCATGTTGTACAATACATCCTTGTAGCCTATCTTTTTTTTTTTTGGCCATGCAGGATCTTAGTTCCCCAACCAGGGATCGAACCTGTGCTCCCTGCAGTGGAAGCACAGAGTCTTAACCACTGGACTGCCAGGGAAGTCCCCCTTGTAGCATGTCTTACACCCAGTAGTTTATATCTCCCACTCCCACTCCCCCACCCCTATATTGCCCATTCCACAAATTTTGATAAGCTACATTTTCATTTTCATTTAGTTAAAAATATTTTAAAATTTCTGTTGAGATTTCTTCTTTGACCCATATGTTATTTTGAACTGTGTTGTTTAATCTGCAAGTATTTTGGAGTTTTCCCAGTTGTCTTTCTGTTATTGATTACTAGTTTAATTCCATTGTGATCTGAAAGCAGGCGTATGAATTCTTTTCTCTTAAATTTGTTAAGGTGTGCCTTATGGCCCAGAATGTGGTCTGTATTGTTGAAAGTTCCATGTGAGCTTGAGAAGAGTGTGTATTCCACTGTTATTGGATGAAGTAGTCTATAGATGTCAATTATGTTTAGTTGATTGATGATGCCATAGACTTCAACTCTCTCCTTACTGATTTTCTACCTGCTGTATTTTTCAGTTTTGGATAGAGGAATGTTGAAGTCTCCAACTATAGTTGTGGATTCATCTATTTCTCCTTGCAGCTCTAACAGTTTTTTGCCTAATGTATTTTGAAGCTCTGTTGTTAGGCACATGCACATTAAGGATTATTATGATGTCTTGGAATACTGACCCCTCTATCATTATATGATGCCCCTCTTTATCTCAATAACTTTTATTCCTCTGAAGTCTGCTGTCTGAATTTAATGTACCTACTTCCACATTCTTTTGATTAGTGTTAGGATGATATCTCTTTTTCTATCCACGTGCTTTTAATTTACATGTGCCTTTATATTTTAAATGACTTCCTTGTAAACTACACTTAGTTGGGTCTTGTTTTTGTTTTTGTTTTAAGTCTATGTGACAATCTCTATCTTTTAATTTAGACCATAGATATTTAAGGTGATTATTGATATAGATAGATTAGTATCTACCATATTTGCTACTGTTTTCCATTGGTTGCGTGTGGTCTTTGTTCCTATTTTTGTCTTCTACTCTTTTGTGGTCTTAATGGAGCATTTTAGATGATTCCATACTCTCTCCTTGTTAGCGTATCAGCTGTATTTTCCTTTCCTTTGTGTGTGTGTGTGTGTGTGTGTTTGTTTTAGAGTTTGCAATATACATTTACAACTGATCCAAATCCACTTTAAAAAACGTTATACTGCTTCACAGTGGTGTAAATTCCTTATAATAATAAAATAATCCTAATTCCTCCCTCCAATCCTTTGTATCACTAAAGGCATTCATTTCACTTATCCATAAGCATATAAACACATAAGAATACATAATTGAATATATTTTTGCATTATTATTTTGAACAAACTGTTGTCTGTTAAATCAATGAAGAATGTAAAAGATCAAAATTTTAATTTTACCTTCACTTACTCCTTCTCTAATGCTATTCCTTTATATAGATCCAAGTTTCTGACCTATATCATTTTACTTCTCTTAGAACTTTTTTTTGGCCATGCCCTGCAGCTCGCAGGATCTTAGTTCCCTGACCAGGGATTGAACCTGGGCCACGGCAGTGAAAGCACCAAGTCCTAACCACTGGACCCTCAGGGAATTCCCTTAGAACTTCCAACATTCCTTGTAAGGCAGGTCTACTGGCAACAAATTCCCTCAATTTTTGATTGTCTGAGAAAACCCTAGTTTCTCCTTCACTTTTGAAGGATAGTACTGCAGGGCACAGAATTTTAGATTGGTAGAGGTTTTTTTTTCCTATCAACTCTCTTGTTTGCATGGTGTCTGAGAAGAAGGATATAATTCTTATCTTTTGCTCCTCTATAGGTAAGATGTTTTTACCCTCTGGTTTCTTTCAAGATTTTTTCATTATCTTTGATTTTTCCAAAGTTTGAATATGATGTGCCTAGGTGTGGTTTTTTTGGCATTTAATCCTGCTTTGTGTTCTCTGAGTTTCCTGCATCTGTGGTTTGGTGTCTGACATTAATTTGGGGAAATTCTCAGTCATTATTCTTTCAAATATTTCTTCTGTTTCTTCTCTGGTATTTCCATTACACAAGTCTTACACCTTTTGTAGTTGTCCCACAGTTCTTGGATATTCTGTTCTATTAATTTCAGTCTCTTTTTTTTTTTTTCTCTCTTTGCTTTTTAGTATTGGAAGTTTCTAGTATCATATCCTCAGGGTCAGAGATTCTTTTCTCACCTGTGTCAGTTCCACTAATGAGCCTTTCAAAGGCATTCTTAATTCTGTTACAGTGTTTTTGACATCTAGTATTTCTGATTCTTTCTTAGAATTTCCATCTCTCTGATTATATTATCCATCTGTCCTTCTTGTTGTCTACTTTTTCCATTAAAGCCCTTAGCATAGGGACTTCCCTGGTGGCGCAGTGGTTAAGAATCCGCCTGCCAATGCAGGGAACATGAGTTTGATCCCTTGTCTGGAAAGATCCCACATGCCATGGAGCAACTAAGCCCGTGCGCCACAACTACTGAGCTTGAGCTCTAGAGCCCACGAGCCACAACTGCTGAGCCCGCGTGCCACAGCTACTAAAGCCCGCACACCTAGAGCCCGTGCTTCGCAACAAGAGAAGCCACCGCAATGAGAAGCAGCACATGCACCGCAACAAAGAGTAGCCCCCACTCACCACCACACAAAGAGCAGCCCACGCTCGCCACAACTAGAGAAAGCCTGCACGTAGCAACGAAGACCCAACACAGGCAAAAACAAATAAATTTATTTATTTATTTATTTATTTATTTTTTTAAAGCCCTTAGCATATTAATCATAGTTTTAAAAAAATTCTTGTTCTGATAATTCCCACATTCCTATCATATCTGACTCTGGTTCTGATGCTTATTCAGTCTCTTCAGACTGTGTTTTTTGCCTTTTAGAGTGCCTTGTAATTTTTGGTTGAAAAGCAAACCTGATGTAAAAGGAATAAAAGGAATCACTATAAATAGGCCTTTAGTAATGTAGTAGTAAGGTGTCGGGAGAGGGGAAGTGTTCTGCAGTCCTCAGTCTTTTGGTGAGCCTGTGCCCTTGAACTGTGAACTTCACCAGTGCTTCTTAGTTCTCTCCCAACCTTAGATAGGATATGGCTGGAGGGTGCTGGAGTTAGGTATTTCCCCTCTCCCAGGTAGGTTAGGCTCTGATCAAACCTCAGAAGGCTAAGCTCTGGTAAAAATAGTTTCTCCTGTGAACAGACCTTGGTAAGAAGAACAGAATGCTCTGGCCTATTTCGAAATGGTTCCTTTACCCCTTCCCCTGCTGGAAGCTTGAGGGGATTTTTCTCAGATCTTCACTGTGAGAACCTGGTAGGACTCTTGTAGGTAAAACTCAAAATACTGTGGGGACCCCTCTGTGACTGCATCCCCTGGGAGTTTTTAACTCTCAAAGTTGTGCACACTGAGCCTCTAGCAACTCATCAATTACAGTTCAGGTTTTCCTACCTTGGCACTGGTTCCCAGGGAGGAACCAACAGGGGTTTCTGCTGTGTTAAGTTGTGATACTCTGTATCTGCCTGTCTCTCTCTCTCATTTTAGGGGCAGTGGTTTGCCCTGGGACTTCACTTCTCTGACAGAAGAGAAGAGCTGTTTGTTTGTTTGATTTGTTCAGCTTTTTACTTGTTAGGATGAAGCAGCAACCTCTAAACCCCTAACGTGCCAGACCATACATGGGAAGTTAGTTCATTTATTTTTATTGCCTATAGAGTATTCCATTATATAACCGTACAAAAATTACATATTAATTTTTTTATTGATGGACATTATATTAGTCTGGACCTAATCAGGAGACAGAAACCACACAGTGGTTTAAACAGGTGAAGTTGAATAGAATTATAAACTATGACAATAAAAGAAGGCCAGAGCTGGTCCATAGCCGCTGAGCAATCAGCAAAGCAGCCCTCCGGAGCACTAGCATGGCAACCAGTATCCAGGCCTGCACAGAGAGTGGGAGGCATAGTGCATATTATATCCCTCAGGAACAACATGGAAGACAAACCCTGGGGTGCAGGGAGTGGACCAGGCAAACAGAGGGAGTCAGGGCACTAGTGTGGGCATGCCTGGGGCATACAGTATCCTTGCAGGGAGGGCTGTGGAAAGGTGATCACCAGGTCAGGTCAGCGATGCCAGGTTGCGAGCATGTGACTAGGTCAGAGCACCCCTGCCTGTCCTCACTGACACACTACTGAGCCACACTACTGACTGAAGGCGCAGTTGCTGGGACTGCACCCAGAGCCTCTTCCTTCTACAGTGTCCCTCCAGCACCCTATACTGCGAAAGTTTAATATTATGTTCACTATAAAGGAAGTACCTAAAGGAATTCTCTCCTCTGTGGCAGAGCAGGTATTAAAGGATGAATTTGGAGTTGAGAGGTATTAAGTTGGTAACTAGCACAGACATTTAGATTGTTTTCAGTTTTTCACTGTTATGGTCAATGTTGCAACAAACATCCTTCCTTATGTTCTTCTTGTATATATGTATAAACACTGTCTAAAAATTATATGTAGGCGTGAACTTGCTGAGTCATATTTTCAAAATAAGATTAACAGGTCAGTGGGCATGCATGTTTATATGATGTTTGTTACATGTCATCTGATTTTAAACTAGTGTAATGGGACTAAAAGTGTGTCTTCCTTAAGCCTTCAGCCCCTATCTTCCAGGGTCAAGAGCAATCCCCAGTAATCCACTCCTCTTTACTCCCTAACACTTGCAGCCTCCTCACCTCTTATCAGTCTTGAATCCACTAGGACAAGTTTCATTATCCCTTATCCCTGTCAGTCACCACAGGAACCGCCAGGTATTTGCCCCTTCTGTCTCCTACACTCCTAGCTCCTATAAATCTCTGAACATTCCCTGCTCTGACCCTTTTTCTCATCCCTCTCTGACTCTTGAAACTCTTCCAATGTACCTTCTGGAATTCATAGTCCATCAGTCTTGTTCTAATGAAATCCTGGGGAAAAGGGAAGGGTTAGAACACTGGCTGTCTGCAGCCCTCTGAAGTGTTAGCTCTTACCGCTCCCATGGCCTCCTACCATTGGGCCTTGTCTTTTCATTATTCTCCCTCTCTTCTTCCTAATGCCCTAAAACTTTGAATCTTATGCCATTAAATTATATCACTCACTACCCATCATTGCAGCTGTAAATATCTTAGTTCTTGACTCACTATTACTCTTCAGTTCTAACTCCTCTGTTATTCTTGATAGTTTCAATACACTTATGTTGAGGATCTTTTCAGTTCTTAGGACTTTCAGTTCTTTGAACTCCTGTCTTCCAGTGAGCTTCTCCTCCATACTTCCTTGGTCACATATGCCCTATACCTATACTTTAGACCCTGTCTCCATAACTTTAGTTTCATTCTTCCTGCTCTCCAAGCACTAACCCAGTCCTTCTACCTTGTGCCATCTAGAAACCTCATCCCCCGAAAACCAATCATTTGATTCCAGGACCTCTGATCCTTGGAACCCTTAAATATTTTAAGTTTGAAATGCCTTTTAGACACTGGTATGGGCCAGTCAATATATTAGTCTTGATTTCAGGACAGAGAAGTAGGGCTGAAGAGTGCCTGGAAGAAAACATGAGGAGCTAGCAGGATACCTACCCCATATTTCGGCCCGGTGGTATACAAAGGGGTGTGTGAAAGCAAACAGTCATTACTTGAGAGAGCTGCAAGGAGAGCTGTGTCCACAGGGGACAGTCAAGTTTCACCTAATTTGTTAAAGGCTATACTAAATGTATGTCCAGGGTGCTTGGGAGTACAAAACTGGCATTTAGAAGACCAGTTCAGAGGCCCTGGCCATTGTCAAGATGTAAGGAAGTATTAGAAATGGAGAAAATATTTGAATATGGGAAAATTTATGAGATCAAATCAGCAGGGATTAGATTGTCTCCAGATTTCCTGTTTGGGTGATTAATGAGTGATGATACCCTTAACTTAAATAAGCAGTATTGAAGAGAAGAATATATTTAGGGAAAGGAGAAAGAAGATCCCAGAAACAAATCCATACATATATGGACACTTGATTTATGACAGAGGTGACACTGGGACAATTGGATGTTCATATGGAGAAATTGAAAGAATTAGCTCTTACTTCACAAAAATCAGTTCAGGTGAACTGTAGTGTTTTTTTTCAGCTTCAGTAAGGTATAATAGATAAATAAAATGGTAAGATATTTAAAGTATACACATGATGATTTCATATACGTGAATTGTAGATTTAAATGTGAAAGCCAAAACGCTAAACTTTTAGAAGGTATGCAGTAGAACATCTTCATTTTTTTAAAAGGACATAAAGGGAATTGGAAATACATAAAGGGAATTTTTTGTAAAGGACATAAAGGAAAAAGGTAATACATTTGAATACATTAGAATTTTTAGTCACCAAAAGGTACCATGAAAAGGCAAGCCACAAAGTGAGAGAAGATAATTATGACACTTAAAATTGACAAAGGGCTTGGATTCAGAACATTTAAAGGACTCCAGCAAATCAATAAAATAAAAAGATAGTATGATTGAAAAATGGCCAAGAGACTTGAACAGGCAGTTCACAGAAGCAATCCAAATGGCCAATAAGTACGTGAAAAGATACTTTAATCTCATTGGTAATTATGGAAATGCAAAATAAAATCACAGTGAAATGCCATTATATTACTGTCAAACATGGCTTAAATTTAAATGACAGAACAAAGTATAGATAAGTATATGAAACAGTGGGAACTCTTAAGCATCACTGGTGGAACTATAAATTGGTACATCCATTTTGCAAAAACAGTTTGGCATTTTCTTACGTAAAGTTTAAAAATAGACAAACTAGAGCACAAAAGGTCACATATTGTATGATTCCATTTTTATGAAATGTCCAGGATAGGCAATTCCATAGGAACAGAAAGTAGATTAGTGTTTGCCAGATTCTTGGGGGAGAGCAGAATCAGGAGTGACTATCAACAGGTACAGTTTCTTTTTTGAGTGATAAAAAATGTTCTGGAAGTAGATAGTGGTGATGGTTGCACAGCTTTGTGAATATACTAAAACTGCTACACTGTGCACTTTAAAAGGGTGAATTTTATGATATGTGACTTATCTCTTTTTTTTGGCCACTCCATGTGGCTTGTGGGATCTTAATTCCCCGAACAGGGATCGAACCTGGGGCCCCAGCAGTGGAAGTGCAGAGCCTAATCACTGGACCACTAGGGAATTCCCTACATATCAGTTTTTTAAATTGAGAAAAACTAAACTCAAGTATTTAGAGCTGCATATTTAGTTGGTAAAGCTATAAGGAAATGATTGCCATAAAAGTCAGGGTAATGTTTACCTTTAATGGGGATGGGGAGGGGTTTTGACTGGAAGGATTACGCAGAGGGATTTTGGAAGATGGCATTGTTAACCTGGATGGTATTTATGCAGGTGCTTGCTATATAATTATATTATTTTATAACTAGCTAAACTGTATAAATGAAACAACTGGTTCAAGGTCAACTGACTGTCAACTGAAAAAAATACACAACGTGAGAGTTGTGAGTTAAGTTTTATTGGGGGCAAAATGAGGACTATGGCCTTGGAGACAGCATTTCAGATAGCTCCGAGAAACTTCTCCAAAGAGGTGGGGGGGGAGGTCAGTGTATATGTGATTTTGATAAAGGGTGAGTACATGCAATCAAGCACATATTTTTGCAGAAGGTTTCTGCTAGTCTCTTGAAGGTTACTGTTAGTTACGAGGAGCAGGCGTCACCATGAAGGATTTTAGTGCTTTTCTAGATACGAATAGATGCAAGAATTGGGTTCATAAAATCTTCTCCTGAAAATATCTAACCATCTGAAAACCTGTTCTGCCAGTTTTTCCTAGAGCACAGAGTGCCTCATTCCTGAACTCCACCCTGAACTCCTTTCAGGGGGTGTTGATGGTCAGCAGCTGCATCGGCTAATTTGATCCTTGTAGAGGTAGATGGCAAGTGCCGGTTTGTAGGTGACAGATCCCAGTTGTTTGTTTATATGTTTTATTATAACTTGTTTTGCTGGGATGGATGATTACTTGTCTTTGACTATTTTTTCCAACTGCTAAACTGCTTGGTAAAGTTGAAAAAGCCTGCTTTCTGGGCTGCTGGATTTTCCATCAATTTTTTGTCCTGTTGAGCCATTTCTGGTTGTTTTTAAGGAAAAGTTCTTCTCAATGATGTGTTTTGTTTTTGTTTTTGTTTTTTTCTGGAGCCAGAACTGTGAATGTAATTCAGTAAGAAGGGTCAATTTAAATATTTTCTTCAAATGTTAACAGTCTAATATCTTGATCTTCCCTCAAAAGAAGACCAATTCAAATTATTGATTTTCTTCTGTCACAATCTTCATATTAGTAATTTTTGGCTGTTTGGCAAAATGAATATTGGAGAAGTAGAGAAAACACAGTAAGGTAGCACAAACTTTTTAGGCCTTAGCACCTGTATAATAAACAATTTCTACAGTTTTTATCCCAGGTTCCTGGCACAGAGCTTCTAAAAACCTTGGCATTTCCTGAGTGATAGAGTGTCTTTGTTATGCCAATGAGGTAACTCAGGGTGGCCCCCTAGATAGCTTCAGGATGGCAGCTGGTCATCAGGAAAACCAACCATATGATTAGAAAGTTAGGACTTTGGTCCAGACCAACCTCATGGGGAGGGGAAGGAGCTGGAGATTGAGTTCAATTGTGTAGCCAGTGATATAATCAGTTATGCCTGTGTAGTGAAACTCCATTGAAAACTGTAGACACCAAAGCTCAGAGCAGAGCTTCCTGGTTGGTGAACACATTTATGTGCTGGAAGGGGGACATACCCAGATTCCACAAGGAGAGGACACAGGAGTTCTGCATTCCTTCCCTGACTTCACCTGTGTACATCCTCTAAACTAAAACTGTAATAGTAAATATAATACTTTCGGAGTTCTGTGAGTTGTTCTAGTGAATTATTGCAGCTGGGGGAAGGCAAGGAAGGCAAGGAAACTTCCAAATTTATAGTCAGTGGGTCACAACTATAGGCACCTCCCTCCTCCCAAGATTTATGGCTGGTATAGGAAGTGAGGCAGTCTCGTTAAGGACTTTGCCCTAAACCTGTTGGGTCTGTGCTAACTGTGTGTGGTTGGTGTCAGAATGGAATTGCAGTACACCCAGTTAGTGTCAGAATAGTACCTTTTTTGAAAAGTGTATTGGAGCCTGGCCAGTTGGGAGGAATGCTTGTTATAATCTGTTTATTATTTCATCAGCTTCCAGGTGGTAGGAATCCATTGTTACTTACCCCTGAACCATAGATGCTTTTTGCCAAAGATTACAATCACATACATAGAGATCTGTTTTGGACTATGTCCTGGCAACTACCCCCATAACTTGCAAGCCATTTCCTTTCTGTGATGTTGGCAGTATTTGGAATATAAGATGTTGAATTGTGAACCAACTCTAAAATGTTCTAACGAACAAATGTATAAACCTTAATAACTGATAAATTAATAAGTACTTACTTCATTGACACTGGAATAAAGATGTACCATATGGTGCCCTTAATTCGGGTAAATGCCATCAGGGGTTCAAAAACAGGCAAGTAGGGACTTCTCTGGTGGCGCAGTGGTTAAGAATCCACCTGCCAATGCAGGGGACACGGGTTGGAGCCCTGGTCCGGGAAGATCCCACATTGCCGCGGAGCAACTAAGCCCATGAGCCACAATTACTGAGCCTGCGCTCTGGAGCCTGCGAGCCACAACTACTGAGCCTGCGTGCCACAGCTACTGAAGCCCGTGCGCCTAGAGCCCGTGCTCCGCAACAAGAGAAGCCACCACAATGAGAAGGCTGCGCACTGCAACGAAGAGGAGCCCCCGCTCGCTGCAACTAGAGAAGAGCCTGCATGCAGCAACAAAGACCCAATGCAGCCAAAAATAAAATAAACAAATAATAAATTTAAAAAATAATAAGCAAGCAGAGGAGAAAGAGGACATAGTTTAAAACTCAGAAAAAGCCTTTGATATAGAAGCTGTTGCAAACTAACTCTGGGTGAATACAGTCCGACTTTGGCTTTATGGAGGCCTTAATCATCTATCATTTGACTTATTGAAGAAACCCCTTAATTCCTTTTCTCTTTCTACTGAGTCCAGTCTAAAGTTTGAAGCTGGACATTTTTTGTGATATATCACTTTGTACCTGTCATTCTACTGCTTAGAATTTTCAAATAGCAGCATTCATCGAAGTGGTTCTCTAAAGGTGATCCCCTTGGGTATGGGGGAAAATATACAAACTTTTACTTTTCTTTTTTTTAAAATTTAATTAATTAATTAATTTTTGTACACTTGTAGAACGGTGTGGAGGGACTTTTGGAAAGTTTGTATAAGAAGGAAATTTACTGGTTGTAATATGCTGACTAGGAGGTATTTGCGGGGTGAGGGGAGGCAAATACTCCTATCCCTTCAGGGTGAAGGTGACATTTTAACAATGAGTGAAAAAGTAGCTACAGTTTGAAAGAAGTTTGTGCCACAGAGAGAGCATTTTGAAAATGGATGTTTTGAAATGTTCCCATCTATATGTGATTTTATTGACAAAAATGATGTCACCTATTGAAACAGGTAAATCTGCCACTTTTTAAAAAACATTGGAAATAGAATATTTCTTATCTTCCAAATGAAAAGTTCAATAGATTTTGAACCTATTTGTTAAGAATTAAAAAAACATTATAGGGACTTCCCTGGTGGTGCAGTGGTTAAGAATCCGCCTGCCAACCCCACGTACAGGGGTTCCATCCCTGGTCCGGGAAGATTCCACATGCTGAGGAGCAGCTAAGCCCGTGCACCACAACTACTGAACGCATGCCACAACTACTGAAGCCTGTGTGCCCTAGAGCCCGCGCACTGCACCTACTGAGCCCATGCACCGCAACTTCTGAAGCCCGCGTGCTCTAGGGCCCATGTTCCGCAACAAGAGAAGCCACCGCAATGAGAAGCCCGCACACCACAACGAAGAGTATTCCCCGCTCACTGCAACTAGAGAAAGCCCGCGTGCAGCAACGAAGACCCAATGCAGCCATAAATAAATAAATAAACTTTAAAAAAATTTATTAAATATTTCCATTAGTTTCCGAGAAAAACTGCTTGACGTCACAGAAGACAGAAGAAAGTTTTATCACCCTTTGAATAAAATTGAAATGATCTAATAAACAGAGCCAATAATGTACTGCTTTCATTGGGAGCTACATGTCTGTGAGGTTTATTTTCCACCTATAATAAAACCAATCACAAAATCTAAATTTAAAAACCGAACTGCAAAAGACCTAAGATTTCTAAAAATATGAACCATCTTCAGTCACACTGCACTTTTTTTAAAAAAGCAAACAATTGTGTAACATGAATAAAATAAATTTTAATTTTTAAAATATTTGTTTTAAGGCATACATTTTGATAACTTTTGACATACTTATACATCTGTGAAACTATCACCACCATCAAAATAGTGAATATATCCATCATGTCCAAAAGTTTCTGCAGTGTCCTTTTATAATTCCTTCCATCTCCAGGCAACCACCGATCTGCTTTCTGTCACTTATAGATTAGTATGAATTTTGTAGAATTTTTATCTAAGTGGAATCACATAGTATGTATTCTTTTTTTTGTCTGGCTTCTTGTCCTTTGCATTTCCATGTGAATTTTAAAAGCAGCTTATCCAAAAGGCAACTGGTGGGGAAGGTTGTGCATGAGTGAGGGCAGGGGATATATGGAAAATCTCTGTACTTTTGGCTCAATTTTGCTGTGAACCTAAAACTGCTCTTTAAAATAGTCTTTTTTTCTTTTTTAAGGCAGTTGGGATTTTGATTTTGATTATGCTAAACGTGTAGATCAGTTAGGGGAGAAGTGACTTCTTAATATTGACCCTTCTTACTCATGGGCTATTTCCCCATTTATTTAGGCTGTCTTTAATTTCTCTTAACACTTTTGTATAGCTCTTGTACATCTTTTGTCAAGTTTACCTCTTAAGTATTCCATATTTTTAATGCAGTAAATGGTATTGCTTTTATTTTCAATTTCTGATTGTTGCTAGTATATAGAAATATAGTAGATTTTTGTATATTGATCTTATATCCTGTAGCCTTGCTAAACTTGCTTATTATAAGTAGCTTTATTGTAGATTCTGTCAGATTTTCTACATAGACGATCATGTTGTCTATGAATAAATACAATTTTTTTTCTTCCTTTCTGATCTGGATACTTTTTAAAATTTCTCTTTATCGCCTATTTCACTCACTAGATCCTCCAGTACAGTTTTGAATGGAAATAGTGAGCATGGACGTCCTTACCTTATTTCCGATCCTAGACCATTTTGTCTTCACCATTAAGGAAATGTTAGCTATGGGTTTGTCATAGATGCCTTTTATCAATTTAAGAATGTTTCCTTCTATTCCTAGTTTGGAGAAAGTTTTTATGAAAAATGGTTGTTGGATATTTGCCAAATGCTTTTTCTGTGTCTAATGCAATGATATTACGGTTTTTCTTTTTTAGCCTATTATTATGGTGGGTTTTATTCATTGATTTTTCAGATTTTAAACCAACTTGTATTCCTGGGATGAACCCTACTTGGTCATAATGTATTATCCTTTTAATATATTGTTGGATTTGATTTGTTTAAATTTTGTTGAGAATGTACAATATATTCATCTTTGGCTGGTTTTAGTATTAAGAGTAATGGTAACTTCATACAATGAGTTGGGAAGGATTCCCTTCTCAGTGTTCTGGAAGAGTTTGTGTAGAATTGTTATTATTTCTTCCTTAAATGTTTGGTAGAATTCTCCAGTTAAGCCATCTTGGCCTGGAGTTTTCTTCGTGGGAAGGTTCTAAAGAATAAATTTAATTTGTTTAATAGATACAAGGCTATTCAGGTAATCTATTTCTGAATGAGCTTTGGTGGTTTGTATCTTTAATACAAATTTCAATGCCATCTAAGTTGTCAAATTAATTGACATAAGCTTGTTCATAATATTGCCTGATTATTCTTCTGATATCTGTACAATCTGTAGGATGTCACCTCTTTCATTCCTGATGTCAGTATTTTGTGTCTTCTCTCTTTTTTTCCTGATCAGTATGTCTATAGTTTATTGATCTTAAAAGATCTGTATATGGTTTTGCTAATTTTCTCTATTGTTTTTCTTTGTTTTTTAATTGATTTCTTCAGTTATCTTTGTGCTTTCCTTTATTCTGGGTTTCATTTGCTCTTTTTCTAATTTCTTAAGATAGAAGCTGAGGTCACTGAATTGAGTCATTCTTTTCTAATACAGGTATTTAGTGATATAATTTTCCTGCTATGGAATTGCTTTAACTGATATGATATGTTTTCATTTTTATTTAGTTTAAAATACTTTTCTAATTTCCCTTTTTGTTTCTGCTTTGACCCACAGATTATTGAGAAGTGTGTTGTTTAGTTTCCAAATATTTAGAGATTTTCCAAAGGTCTTTCTGTTACTGATTTCTAATTAAATATCATTGTGGTCAGAGAACATACTTTATATGTCTTGAATTCTTTTAAATTTATTGGATCTTGTTTTATGGACCAGAATATGATCCTTCTTAGTACATGTTCCATGTTCACTTGAAAAGAATGTATATTCTGCTGTTGTTTGGTATTTTTTCCTTAAGTGTTTGGTCAAATTTATCAGTGAAATATCTGAGACTGATCTTTTCTTTTTTGAATGATTATGAATATTGATACTTTCTTTAATAAGTTCTTTCTTTTTTTATCCAGTCTTACAATCTCTGTCTTTTAATTGGGGCTTTTAGACTATTTACATTTACTTACTATTGTTGTTGATATGGTTTGGTTTAAATCTGTCACCTTCCTATTTGTTTTCTAATTGTACCATCTGTTTTTTCTTCTTTGCTCTTTTGCTCTTTTATTTGGGGTTTAGTGGTTTTTATTCCATTTCATATCCTTTATTGGCTTATGAGCTATAACTCTTTGTTATTTAGTGGTTGGATTAGCATGTATAGTATATATCTTTATCACCATACTAAACCACTTCACATATAGCTAACTTTTCCAGTGCTCTTCATTCTTTTGTGTAGATCTATATTTCCTCCTAGTATTATTTTCCTTCTGCCTAAAGGAAATTTTAAAAATATTTCTTGTAGTGCAATCTTCTGTTGAGGATTTCGTTTGGCTTTTTTATCTGAAAATATCTTTATTTCACCTTTGTTTTTAAAAATATTTTAAAAATATTTTCACTGGTGCAATGACTTCTGACACTAACTGCCCAGAATTAGGCGAGACTTCTCAGGTTATGGGCACAGTCCTCCACAAAACTATCATTACTTTAGACATCCATGCTTGGTGATTCCCAGGCCACCCATAATTCTGACCAATTGGATACAAATTCAAGGGTTCCCACTACCTCCTCAGGTTTAGTAATTTGCTAGAATGACTTACAGAACTCAGGAAAGCACTATACTTACAAATACAGTTTTATTATAGCAAAAAGGGTACATTAAGAACCAGCCAGGGACTTCCCCGGTGGTCCAGTGGTTAAGAATCCGCCTTCCAACGTAGGGGACATGGATTTGATCCCTGGTCGGGGAACTAAGATCCCACATGCCATGGGGCAACTAAGCCAGCACGCTCTAGAGCCTGCTTACCACAACTGGAGAGCCCACACGCCACAACTACTGAGCCTGTGCACTCTGGAGCCCACGCGCCACAACTAGAGAGGCTGCGCACTACAAGTACTGAGCCTGTGCGCCACAACAAAGAGCCTGCGTGCACCACAACTAAGACCCAATGCAGCCAAATAAATAAAAGAATCAGCCAAAAAAAGAGACTTATAAGGTGAGGTCTGGGAGGGTCCCACGTGTGAAGCTTCCAGTGCCTTCTCTCCATGAAGTCTAGATGCATCAATCCCCCAGCACGCTGGTGTGTAACAGTACGCAGAGTATTATTAACCAGGAAAGCTCATCAAAGCTTTGGTGTCCAGAGTGCTTATTGGGGTTTCATTATGTAGATGTGATTGATTGATTCATTGGCTATGTGATTGAACTCAGTCTGTAGCACCCCTCCATTCCCTGGAGGTCAGAGTAATATCAGATGGCTTAAAGCCCCAGCCCTCTAGTCACATGATTGGTCATCTCATTTGCATAAACTGTCTGGCCCCACCATAAATAACAAAGACACTCCCATCACTTGGGAAATTGCAAAGATTTAGAGGCACATTCCCAGGAACTGGGGACAAATGCCACCAGATTCTTTATTACACAATAGCTGGTATAGAATTCTAGGTTGGTAGGATTTGTGGTTTTTTTCATTAATTTAAAGATGTTCCATTGCCTTCATGCATTGTTTTCAATGAGAAGTCTGCTATAATCCTTATCTTTGTTTCTCTGTATATAACATGTCTTTCTTACCCCCCTATCCACCTCCCAACTGCTTCTAAGATTTTTCTTTTTATCATGAGTTTTGAGCAATATGATTATAATGTGCTTTGGTATAGTTTTCTTCCTCTTTCTCTCAGGGTTCTTGGAGATTCTTAGATATGTGCGTTTATAGTTTTTTTCCACCAAATTTGGAAAACTGTCAGCCATTATTTCTTCAAATATGTTTTCTGCTCCCCCACTCTCTTCTCCTTTAAGGATTATTAGTCTGCTTGAAGTTGTCTCACAGCTCAGTGATGTGCTGGTTTTTATTATTGTTGTTGTTGTTGTTTACAGCTTTATTTCCTCTTAGTGTTAGTTATTTCTGACATATGTGTGTTCTGTGAATCCCTAGCTTTACTGTGAGCGCCTGGAAGATTCATGTTCTTCCCGATAACCATCACCACACCAGGTCCTTGGAAGGCTGGTCATTGTTTGTAGGATACTCATGTCCGGCGATTTCCTTGAGGCTTTAGCTGGGTGGTTTTGGGAACCAACAAAGGGCATCTAGTTTTACATGTCAGGGATCAAACTGAAGGTACTTTTTAATCTCTGAGATGACACTATTTAAAAAGAATAGGGATTTTTTTTTTTTAAGACCTTGATAATTCTGAGGAGGCCTGATTCTTTTTAAGTCCTGCCTAAGGAAACAGTTGTTCTAAATCACTTTTCTCACACCCTGGTGGCATGTGCCAGCCAGGAGGTGGGATAGATTGTAGGAGATAGCCCTAGACACATGGGAAACCCAGAGCTGGTACTAGGTTGAGAGCATAAGGTTGTACACCTCACTGGGGATCCCTGTCAAGGGAATGAGTGGAAGCTGAAAATGCCTCTTCTTCACTAGTTCTCCTAAAGTGAGCGCCTTTATATAATTGATACAGAGGTGCTGCATAGGGTTGGGGGGCATTGTTTGAGAGGCTGTTTTTTCCAAGATCAGTACAGAAAGGCAAGTGCTATCCACACCTGCTGAATGGAGATAATGAGAAACACCTGGACAGCTTCGTGGCACCTTGGAACAGTCATACCCTATACAGGAAATAAACTGCCAAGAAAAATCCAGGGCATGGTGAACTACCAGGTCCCTGGATAGCAGTTCCTCATAGCCAGTGTTGGTTCATAGAGGTGAGCACAGAAGTGGGGAGGTGGGCAGGGATTGGCAGAGTGGTTAGCACATCATAGAGTATGGTGCTTACTTCAACATGATTTTTGGGTAGAGACATGTTGGCAGTTCCTCCTAAATACCAGCCCCCAGCTGGAAGTTAGACCAAAGAAGTATGGCAGGCTTAGGTTTGAGAATTGTGGTCATAGTGCTAAGGTAAGCACACAGTTTTGTTCAAAGCTTCTGAGCTATAAGTTTACAAGTTATAAGGGACATGTGAAAACTAATAAAGAGATAGAGATAATTCCTACACTGTGAAGGGGTTGGGCATGCTTTGCAGACTTGGGGGCCTTGTGTATGGACTGTTTAAGGAGCACTGCTCTCCTGAGAACTTCATTTTCGCTTAAGCACACATATTTCTGGGTTAGCCCCTTGGATGCAGTGTGCAGAGATATATGTGCAAGAGACCTTCAGGCCAGGAGTCACGTTGCCCTTTGAGAAGTGTGAGCGTTTGGCCATGCTATCTGTACTGAATGAGTTCAAGCCTTTGGAAAGTTGGGTTAACTTGAATAGGCAGATTGGAACCTGAGGTGTTCCAAGGAGGGCAGGTTGCTGCTAGATCTAAAACAGATGTCTGAGAAGCATAGATGGTTACAGGCAACTTGGGAACAAGGGAGAAACCTCTGGGCTGCCAATTTTTGCAGAGAGAATCACTAAACTAATGGTGGACCTGGAAAAATAACCATATAATGCTAATTGCCGGTGCTAGGGGCTGATTTCTTCCCTGAAGGTTATTATCATCTCAACCCTCCTCAGAAGCAAACCTCACAGAGGATTTCTTTTACTTTCCTTGTCCACAGGTAACAGTCCTTTGGACAGCCCCCGGAATTTCTCTCCAAATGCACCTGCTCACTTTTCCTTTGTTCCTGCCCGTAGGTAAGTTGATAGAAAAACTCCTCTGTGACTAACGTGTGGCATTTGCATGAATGTCAGTTAAATATCAGCTTCCTCCTTTGAGGCACTGCCCTTCCAAGTGTGTTACCTTGGTCTACCAGCCATCAAAATTCCTTTCCTGCTTTCCTCGCCCAGGTCATAAACATCTTGTTCAAGCTTTGCTTTCCAAACACCATAGGTATTTGTGTTTGAATGTTCAAATGGGCAAGTAGATATTACAAGTGAATTTATTTTATAATCTTAAGCACAAGTCCCTGGTTTCCTGAGGGTATGTTCGAAAACATTATACTCTTGATTGAAAGCTATCCTACAGTGATCGATGAGAAAATGGGTTCTCCTCCCAGGAGGACCCAAAGTTATACTCTTATTCCTCTAACTCAGGTAGTTCCAGGGAACTAGAAGAGGCCATTTATGCCTCCCTCCTTGGGGATAAAGAGACTACCAGGTCTTCACTTATCCTCCCATGAATTTAGAAAGATTTGGTGTGTTGCAGAGCCGTGCTTGTATTCCTCACATTTCACTTATTTCTGGAAATGATATCAACTTATCCCTGGCCCATGGTAGCAATCCTGACAGTTCAGCCCATTGCCAGCGTATCACCTGGCCTCTGGAGAAGTACTGAGCTGATTGACATGAGTCAATCCATATACCAAGACTTCTTCTTTTTGTTTTTTTTTAAATACATTTATTTATTGTTTATTTTTGGCTGTGTTGGGTCTTCGTTGCTGCATGTGAGCTTTCTCTAGTTGCGGTGAGTGGGGGCTACTCTTCATTGTGGTGCGCGGGCTTCTCATTGTGGTGGCTTCTCTTGTTGCGGAGCACGGGCTCTAGGCGCACAGGCTTCAGTAGCTGTGGCACGCGGGCTCAGTAGTTGTGGCTCGCGGGCTCTGGAGCGCAGGCTCAGTAGTTGTGGCACGCGGGCTTAGTTGCTCCGCAGCATGTGGGATCTTCCCAAACCAGGGCTCGAACCCATGTCCCCTGCATTGGCAGGCAGATTCTTAACCACTGCGCCACCAGGGAAGTACCCCAAGACTTCTTATACAAATTATTTACTTTTCAGAACATCTCTAAAATTCTTTCTTGGCAGCATTCACGTTCTTTGACTTTATTTTTTATTTTTATTTTTAAAAATATTCTTGGTTAGAGTCAGTCTTTGGTATTAAGACCTCCAGAAAAATCATGGCTCCAGATTTGGAGCCTCTAATGGATGGAGAATGACATATACAGCTTGAGATCAGAGTTGTAGTAGTAGTACTCAGACTACTTTTTTAAAAGAGATAACAGAAAAAGAACAGATTCCTAATTTAACAGCATTAACTCACTGTTAAAATGGCAACCCAGAAGAAATCCACCCCCTCCAGGATTCTGTGAGCTGAAAAGGACGTGGACAGGTTGGGAGAAGTTTGATGGCTGACTTGGGTGCCCCTCCTGACCCAATTGCCTTACTCAAAGCAAGTATCGTCAGAGTTTGTTCCATGGACTCACCTCTCCTACCCTGTGTAACTTCGTTAGTTAACTAAGGATCCAGATAGGAACACTTACAGTATAGGTATATAATGGATGGGTGCATTTGCTTTCCAGCCCAGCTGAAAGTCTAACTTATCCCAGACTTCCTGCCTTGATTGTGTTTGAAATGTAGCCTCAGATTAGGTCTGAGCTGGGACAGTAGGACCTGTGACCTTTCTCTATCAATGGCATTGAGTCATTTCCCATTCATTCAATAAATGTTTACTGAGTACCCAGTAAGCCCAGGCACATGCTGGGTACTTAGTTATATAGTGGGAACCAGACAGACAGAGCCCTAACTTTCTAGAAACTTAGTAGACTTAGTAGAGTCTGTGCACTTGTTGTTCCCTTTGAGGGAATGCTGTTCCCTCAGGTCTTTGCTTAGTTAACTCCTTCTTGTCTTTCATTTCTCATCTTAAATGTCAACTCCCCAGAGAGGCCTTCCCTCACCATACAATATAAAGGAGCCCCCTCATCATTCTCCAGCAAACCATCCAGTTTTATTTCCAAACTAGTACTTTTCAATGCCTGATACAGTCACCCCTCGGTATCCGGAGGGGATTGGTTCCAGGACCCTGGTGGATACCAAAGTCTACAGGTGTTTAAATCCCTTATATAAAATGGCATAGTATTTGCATATAACCTATGCACATCCTCTTGTATACTTTAAATCATCTCTAGATTACTTATAATACCTAATGCAATGTAAATGCTATGTAAATAGTTTTAAATACAGTGTGAATAGTTGCTGGCACGGAGCACATTCAAGTTTGGCTTTGTGGAACTTTCTGGATTTTTTTTCCCCTGAATATTTTTGATTCAGTGTTGGTTGAATCTACAGATGCAGAACCCGTGGATAAGGAGGGCTGACTGTAGTTTCTTATTTGTTTTCTGTTTCCTCTCAACCAGAATCAAAGCACCTTTAATAGAGATGCCTTAATATGTTGAAAATATGTCTGCTAGTATATAATAAGCACTCAGTCGGTGCTTATTGATTGAATGAGTGGTGGGGAAGAATAACGAACAAGCAAACAAACAAATATATAGCTGTAACCTGTGATAAGCACCGTGAAGGGAAAGAACATGATGCTGCCTAAAAGAGTAGGAAAAGAATGAGGCTGGAGAGTCTGTACTGGGTGGTCATGTAAGGCCTCTCGGAAGGAGTGACTTTTAAGCCAACCTGAAGGATAAGAAGGAGCCTGCCATGTTGGGAGTGAGGATGCAGGTGTGTAGACCAATCCATGCAGAGGGAATAGCATGTTCCATTGGTGTCCTGTGTCTGCATCATTCCCTGGGCTTTAGGAGTAGGATCAGCCGGGGGCTTTGGGACCTGGTATTACCACTGAGATCCACACAGGTCTGTGCTAGGTGGCCTGAAGTCTGAGTCGTATGTGTGGAGGACAGAACCCCGGGCTGTCCCCTTACCAGACATAGTAGGAAAAGTAGCTAGGTATTGGTGGGGGAGGGGAGGAAGACTTCAACCCTGCGAAACAAGGTACTCAGGAATTGTGTTTCCTATCACTGAAGTTGGGCATGAGCTTTATAGCATCACATTAGTTTGGAATATCACACAAAAGGCAGATTTAATGAAACTCTAGGGATAGACCCATTAGTCACACAATTTCACTACTAACTTACACACATTCGTAAACAAAAGGTTTGTCTCTGCCAAGCTAGACCAAATGCCAAGCGTCAAACAGAGCAGTCTCTCTGGTTCCCTTTGATTCTCACTTTAATGTATGTCTTTTCACTACAGCCATGGCCACAGAGCAGACAGGTAATAGCGGACGTGATGGGGAGAGGGGCTGGGAAACTGCTATGCATGGCCAGACAGTATGGTTTGTGGTTTTATGCTTGGTGAGAACTGGCTGTGATGAGTCTTCTCTGACTGTGGGTATGAACATTTGGCCTTTCATTTCTATCAAAGAGGCCCTAAGGGAGCCCCCTCTACCTGCTGGAACCAAGGCTCCGTGCTCATATGTTTAGAAGGCAGGATTTGCTAAATATTTAGTTCCAAGCTTCTGAGCGTAGGGACAGGTCACCCTCATTCCCACAACTTTCCTCAATCACTCAGTGGGATGACCAGGCAGAGGAAATGGAGGCATCCTGTAGTGGCATTTCTGACTCTGGTGGTCCCTGCTCTTCAGTTTACAGAAAAATGGCTGCCATGCAGTTGGTTCCCATTTCTGTATGAAGGAGGAAAAATCACCTGTGGAGAAGTGTATCTGACAAAGGTTTGGGAAATGCCTCCCTGAGTTAGACTAGTCCCATCTTTGCTGAGCTCTGTTTTCCTGGAATTGACTTGCTTCCTTGTGTAGAGCTCTCAGGACCCAAAAGAGAGAGCAGAGAGAATATCATGTTTGAGCAGCCTCCTGGACATTTCTTTGCCTCAGAGACTAGGTTCCAGCAGGACCGGCTGCCTGGGTGGCATGAAGTTTGAGTCATGTGCATGTGGCATGGAACCCCCGGCTGTCCCCTTACAGAACATAGTAGGAAAAGCTGCTTGGTATTGGTGGGGGTGGAGAGGAGTGCTTCCAGAAGAGAAGCCCTGGCAAGATTGATTCCTTTTTTTCCTTCTTCCTCTCCATGCCTCCCCGCACCCACCTTTAACTGTGGAGCCTGGGACAATTCATCCAGATCTCTGGGTCTTAATGTTTTCTCTGAAGATTGAGAGTATTGAACTTAACTTCTAAAGGTCCTCCATTGCTAACGTTCTTAGGTTCTGTGGGTCACATCAAAGAAGTTTTTCTATAACTTCAACCAGAGCAGGCTGTACCCCTAAGCTCCACAAGAAAGAACATTTGTGTTACAACACGTCCTGTAGTCCAGGAAAGAATCACTTGTCCATGTTATAAAAGCTTCAAACCAGATACTTGCTTGATCTTTCTTCTCTAAAGCAAAGCAGATAACTGTGGTTCTCTGTGATGAGAGCTTCAGAGCACATCCTCTAAAGAGCAGCTAGAAGCCTGCCCCAAAGTCTCATATATGGCCAAGGCTATGCCACTTCACTCTTCTTTCATAAGGTTGCTGTCACTCTTTGGCAAACATTCTCAAAGATTGGATTTATGAGTCCTAATGGGTCCTGGGTAGCCTTTGACTATTTGCAATCTATTGATTCATACTCAGACCCAGGTGGTAGTTTCGCTTCTTCCCGGTTATCAACCCAGTGGCCTGGGGAACACCAAAGGACCCTTCGCATGGAGCCTTCAAAAAAGGAACTAGCATTTCAGTGGCAGTTCTCTCCTTGTGATGATGCCTTTAGCTGCAGTCCTCTGTCATTGCTTCTCTGTCATTGCTAAAAGTGAATAAGTTGAGAGTATAAAGATTTTTATTCCAAAACCATAGTATTGCATAACAGATATTCTTATTTAAAGTTATGGACTCCTTTATAGTCAGAGATGTCTGTCTTTGCAGTGGAAAACACACAACAATAGGCCCCTTGTAGGAAAGAGATATGAAAGCGTGTGCTGGACTGAGCAGTACTGTCTTGAGACAAGAAGAGCCTACCAGTGAATCAACTGCCCCAGAAAACCTGATGGAAAGACAGGCAGGTCCTGGGCTCAGGGTGGGGTTCGGTAGAAACTGCCTAACATTCTTTTCTTACATAGGACCGATGGACGGCGCTGGTCTTTGGCCTCTTTGCCTTCTTCAGGCTATGGAACCAACACTCCTAGTTCTACTGTCTCAGTAAGTAGCCAAATCTGTGGCCGTACCTCCTTCACCCTGAGGAAATACTTCCCTACAGGTATTGCTCCCTGTCCCTACAGTGTTGCAAAATGGTTCTCAACTTTTTCTCCAAAGCCCAACTCAAAGAGGTTGCTGAGGTCTGGTGGCCCTTAACAGCCATAGTCAGATCCATTAAGTGCCTTTGGAAAGAATTAACCAGCATGTTTCTGAGCGTCAGTTATTCCTAGTGGAGTCAGAAGAGGGCTTGAGGATGGACTTTTGCTTTGCCCACAAGGCCAGGCACAGGGACTCCTAAGCACGGTTCCCTTGCTCCCCTATTTTATTTGTAGAACTGCAACCAAGAGCAGATAACACCACCCCCCCGCCATGTCACAAAGGCCTGGTAGACCCTCCTCCAACTTTTTCACCTTTTCCTTTCAAAAAAGAAGGGGAGGATGAATGTGATTTGATATTCAAGTTTGATTGTATATCAGCAAAAAAAAAATATTGGGCCTGTCTCTAAAACTTCTAGTTATATCTCTTTTAGAGAAGATTTTAGCCTAAAACACAACAAATGTCCTAACTGCCACTATGCACAATTGACCCTAAAATGACTCTTCCTCATTGAGCGACATTTAATTGAAGCCAGGATGACAAGTTGTCAAACACGTTCTGTAAAGGGCACATATTTTAGGCTTTGTAGGCCACAGACTGGATGACCCGTTTCTCCATGTCTTCCACCATTCTTCAGGTCTTCTCAGCTCAGTTTGTATTCATAAATCCCAAGCAGGTAAAAGAAGTTATCATTTCCTCCCTTGACCTAGATATTACTCTATTTTAAAATTTTTTATTTATTATTTTTTTGGCTGCTCTGTGCTGCATGTGGGATCTTAGTTCCCCAACCAGGGATCGAACCCGTGCCCCCTGCAGTGAAAGCACGGAGTCTTAACCACTGGACCACCAGGAAAGTCCTAGATTTTACTCTTAAATTAATCCAAAGATCTCACTGGTCTTTTGGCAGCTGTTTAGTTTCAGATCTTTCCCTAGTGAATATCCCTTCCCCATAATCCTTTACTCAAACAGGTGATTTTTGAGACCCAAAGTAAGAGTCATGTATTTATTATATATATATATATTCCTGTTCAATAAGTTTTAATAGACTCAACCCATTGCTCCAGCTTATTTTATTGGAATACCTTAAAATACCAATTTTGCTTCATGTTAGTTGCATTTGGGTGAGAATACTTTTTGCAACTTCTATCCAAATCATTTATAAAAATGTGACCAAGACAGAGCCTCATGAAAACTTCCCACTAGCTGTTTACAACTTTATGTATTATAGGATTCCATGAGAGAAGTGTGCACTGTAAGTCAAAAAAAATTTTGATTTCTCACTTGGTATTAAGGCTTACATGTGGCAACAGAGTTTTCTTGGTGTGGCACTGCAGCTTTGAGTGTAAATGAATTTAGACATTTAACCCCAGATCCTTCATCAGTTGGTGAACAGAAATTGAGCCAATAGTGTTAGATTTGCTGCTGCTGTAGCCAGTCTTGTCAGGTAAGGGCGGGAGTTCACTGATCCAGGTGCTGACCGGGGCTGCCACGGCAATGGCTGCATTGGTGGGATGCCTGTAATAGCACAGCTCACTCCCTCAAATGGGCTCTTGTGATTGTGGAATCTCAGTCGTTGGGCCATGTTTAGAATTCTTAATTGTTTTCAGGTCAAGTCTAATCTTTGGGTTCTAGATCTAAAAATAATTTTCTTCCCTGCTGGATTTTCTTGCCTATTGGTGTCCCTAGAGCCTGGGCAAAGCCTTCACAGCTGCAGCAAAGCCAGTTGCCCTCTGGGTAACAGCCTAAAGGAAACATTGCTGAGCCATCCTGGGGCTCTCCCAAGGTGTTGTAGAAGGGGAAACTTATGGGATTGTCATTTGTAGGCTGGGCATACCTGGAACATTTCCTAATAAGCCAGGAAGCATGATTTATTAATTACTTTCCATTCTAACTAGCCAAAAGCTTCACTGAGGGCAAAGGGTCCACGTGGAAGAATCTGCTTTTTGCCACCTAAAGAGGCTCCCTAGGTAGTTGGGGAGCTGTCACACCTCATGAATGTCTGGGTCTGGCCCCCTGCAAGGCTCATGAAGGACAATAGTATCTTGGCTTCGTCAGAACTGAGAGCTCTGAAGGATAGAGATGAACGGGATCATGCACAGTGGAGGCTCAAGGGGGCGAGGGGAAGCATGCTGGCTGTGGGCTGACTTCAGGTTTACGTTGACTGGGGAGCCCCTGACCATTTTCAGTCCTTCTCCACTTCTAGACTGCCTTAGACATGTCTTTAATGCTTTTTAAAAATGTTGTCCCCTCTAGTCATCATGCTCCTCGCAGGAAAAGCTGCACCAGTTGCCCTTCCAGCCTACAGCCGATGAGCTGCACTTTCTGACGAAGCATTTCAGCACAGAGAGTGTACCCGATGAAGAAGGACGGCAGTCCCCGGCCCTGCGGCCCCGCTCCCGCAGCCTCAGGTGAGGGTGCTCTACACCCACTGCCCTGGTACCCGTGGAGTTCAGCTTGTCTGCACAGCCTAGGAGTCAACAAACTTATTCCATAAAGGGCAAGGTAGTAAATAATTCACACTTTGTAGGCCATATCATCTCTGGCAGCTACTTACTCTGCTGTTGTGCAGAATCATCCACAGACATTATGTAAACTTTATTTATAAAAGCAGCCGGCGGGCCAGATTTGGTCTGCGGGCCGTAGTTTGCCAACCCCTGGCCTAGCACATGGGCACAGCTCAAATGAGTCAAGTGCAGTGAAGCTCAAGCCCTTTGGTATTGGGTACAGCTCAACTCACCGTCACAAGAGGTGCCTGAAGATGCTGTCAAGGGGTCCCTCTTTTTCCCTTTGAAAGTAGTTGGCAGTAGAAATGTACTTTGGACTTCATTCAGTAAAAAGAGAGTAATAGTATCATCCATTCTGATGGTGACGGAACTGATGGTGATGGTGATGGGTTCCTCTGATGGAACCCAGAGGCCCAGCATATATAAACTAGGCCAACTAAGAAAGTTGCTTCTGAGGACACTTGTGGCTGACTCGGGGAAGAAGCCCATTGCAGAAGCAGAACTAAATGCCCATCTAAATCTATCTCATTTCCCTGAATCACCTGGGCTCATCAAACCAAACAAACCTTAACAGCTGATTTATCTTGTGTATTCCATAGATTAAATCAGCTCTTCTCTTTGGCATTAGGTGGTAAATCTGTGCCAGAATTCCAGGTTAAGGGAGAGGGTGGAGAATAAAATGATCATGGCTTTAAATGGTCGAGCTCATATTTCCAGGGTCCCTGGGAAATAAGAAGTTGGTTAACATGTTCAGGGTGGGGGCCCAGAGGAGCAGTGCCTTCCAGGAAGAATCCCCTCAGGTCATGTTGGCACTGCAAGTGCCAGTGAGCTGAGCCAGACCACAAAGACTGGTTCAAGTTCAGATTGGTGAGAATAATGACTGGGACTGCAGTGCAAAGGGTCAGACATACAACTGAAGGAGTGTGGAGTGTGGAGCCCAGTGTGTTTCTTTGTCTCATACAGAGGAACGTCTGAATCTTGGTGCTCTTCACACTCCACACAGAGGCAGGGGCGCCTTTTAGGCCATTTGAGACTGAGAGGACTACAGTACCTCTGGGAAATCCCTGAGGATTACTCTTAAAATGCTGGGTAATGTGCATTAATGTAGCAGGCAGACCATGGCCTACTGTAGGGAGGAAAGGCAGAAAAGAACAGTTCTGAACATAGCTCAGCTGGGATCACATGTCGGGCACCAAACTGGGCAGGACCCAAATAGCCATTCAGTTGTGTGGCTCAAACTCTGAAATCCTTTAAGAGGATGTAATCACACATGGGCCAAAGGGGAAGATTTAGATGACCCAGGTTTATAATTCACTCTGGGCTGGCTGGACTGGCCTCATTCATTTCCCAGGTGAGAGCTAAGTTAGCCCCATTAGATGCAGCTTGTTTAGAAAAGATACAGGTATACACTGTTCTTCCTTTGGTTGTTTTGGTGGTGGTTTGATTTGATTTGATTCCTAGAACATGCTGGGGTATGCCCAACCCCACTGGCCAAAGCAAAGAAGACCCAGAGAGTCCTGTTCTGGAGGAGATGATCCTAGAAGAACCACCAGTGGCCTCAAGAGTGGTCTCCTCCTGTCTGGGCCTTTTCAGGCCCTGGCAGAAGTCTTTGTGAAGGCCAGGCCTCTTACAGGAAGGTAGTCTAGCTCCAGATGGCACAATTTTGAGCTGAACAGTGCTGGCAGCTCCAGGAATAAGAAAGCCTCTGGAACTCAGCACTCCTTAAGGTGGGAGTGTGTGGGTGTTGCAGACAGTGGGTGGGCACGGGCTCTGGGGATGGGCATCTTTCTCCTTGAAGGTTCCCTGGCACTAAAGTAATACAGTTGTTTCTTTCTTATTTAGTCCTGGACGGTCACCAGTTTCCTTTGACAGTGAAATAATAATGATGAATCATGTGTACAAGGAAAGATTTCCCAAGGTAAGGATCCAGTTTAAAGGAGACTGGTAACGCCTCTGAGGATGCCACCTCCAGCCAGCCCCAGTGGGAAGACTGGGGGTGGGGGAGTCGCCAGAGGCAATCCGGAAGGAGAGCGGGGAGGCACCAGGAGGAGGAGGACACAAGCATGAGGGCTTTCAGACTGCTGGAGAAGAGGAAGGCAGCAGAGGACTTTGAGTTTGGGGATCGTACTTGCAGAGCCTCTATTTCTCCACTCCCCAGAGAAAGGGGTATCCAGAGGGAAATGTCGAAAACATATCCCACTGTACATTAGTGGGAAGGAAAGAGCAGAGACCTTGTTTCTAACCATGCACATCAGGATCCATGAGTCGGGGTCCCCCAGAAGGAGATTTGCCCTCTGAGAGCACCTTCATTTAATGCAGATTTCTAAAGCAGCACTCCCATTACCAAGCACAAACAGAGCTACGCTGGAAATTTCCTCTGGCAAGAAGTTGGCCAGAGAGAGCAGTGTAAGGTCTCAGAGTAAGACAGTAAGACAGCTCAGAGTTGCTATTCACATTTGGACTTGTGTTTTCAAGCAGGGAAATGCTGAGGGAGGAAGGTAGGTTACTGTCCTGAGATGGTTGAGAAATGGTCTTCACAACTGCAGTTTGACTGTAAACCTCCTTGTATGTAGAACGAGGACCTTGTTTCCCATTTGCATTTCTTTTGAACACCACATGCCTAAACACTCTGACCTGGCTTTCTAATGATAGGCCCTGTTCCTGCAGAACACAGCCAGTTCTGTCCGAGAGAGAATCAGGGCCTGACAGAGGCTCCCTCTCCATGACAACAGCAAGCATGGGGTCTTCAAGCCTCTTTCTTCATCCTCCATCCAGACCCCCGGCTCTACCTGTTCATCGGTATCTAGGGTCTACAGTGTGTGGTTCCCTGCTCCTCCAAGAGTGTCCTTTTTCGAGCCTCGAGTAGTCTCCTGGGCACACACGGGTGGCTTAGGGAAAAAGTGTGAAGCCCTTGTGCTTTCCCTCTTGACATTCACAGTGAAGCAGAGCAGTGAGGAGGAGCTCAGACTCTGGGACCAGGCCGACTGGGTTCAAGTTTGTTTCTACCATTTATTAGCCTCATGACCCTGGGCAGATTATTTAACTTCTCTGAGCTTCATTTGCCTCATCTGTAATCTGGGATAATAAGAGTATCTATCTCATAGGGAGTTTGTGAAGATTAGTGAACATTAAGCTTTTCTAACTGTGCCCAGGACATAGTAAGCACTCAGTAAGTGTTAGCTGTTATTTCTTTGCTGCCCTGTGGTCTGCACTTCCTAGCCTTCAAATGGGCACTGGAGAGTAAGAGCAAGGAAGAGGGGCAGAATGAACAGCTAGGAAATCATTCTGTTGTGCCTTGGTTCTTCATAAAAAAGTTTGGGTGTGTATAGTGTTTAGAAATGCATCTCACGTGTTTCCTCCTCCTCCTCCTTCTATATTAGGTGTTGTATTGTTATTCTAGCATTGCACATTTGTATGTAAGATGAACTCATGTTAGAAAAAGCATGTTAAGATTCCTTCCACTCCCTCTCCTCTTTCACCTCCCCTCCCCTGCCTCTCTCCCTACCACACCGCTACACCATAAATATATGTGTGTGTGTGTGTATGTGTGTATACACACACATATATATACAAACACCCACTTAAACACACACTGAAAATCAGAAATCACCACCTGGTGGCAGAGGAAAGAAAGCCAAGCCCTAGATAGGCAGTTAGGAACTTGTTAGCTGATGTATATTTGTCGTTTTGACATTCCTGTGCAGTTAGGTCCCCAAGAGGCTTCTGAGCCAGACCTCATGCTGCTCTGCTGGGGATCCAGGTCCGTGAGCAGGCAGGTTCACACCTTCAATAAACACTCTCTGAACATCTGCTTAGCTCAGTTGGGTCCTAAGTCCAAGTAAGAGGATCCTGAGATAAATCAAACTCCCACTGACTTGAAGAAGTTCCCAGTCTGGAAAAAGATTTAGAAACCAGGAGCGTCCACACACCAAGTTTATACAGTTGGGAGTCCAGTGGAAGCACAGAGGAAAGGAAACCCTAGTTTTCCTGGAGGAATCAAAGACTTCCCAGAGGAAAGGTGATGCTTGAACTGAGATTAGAAGGAGTAGTAGGAGTTTGCCAGGCAGGCTTGGCAGAAGAAAAAGCTACACACAGGGAACAGCATAAATGGACAGAGGCATGAGATAGCATGATAAAGGAACAACAGAACCTCAGTGTCCTTAGAGCAAAAGAATGTGCCCTTCAAGGAGTGGGGAGGTGGACAAGGCCAGGTGAGAGAGGGCCTTGATTGTAATGTTTTGACTTGACTTGAAGGTGACCTTTCACGTCTCCAGTCATCAGGTTCCCCAAATGCAACATCAGGAAACCAGGATCACAGAGCCCATCCTTAGGCTCTGACCAGGCCCTTCAGGCTTAGCTCCAGCCGAGCTGGATCAGAAGGGAAGAGTCACTTGTCCTGCTTTGATTTGCAGGCCACCGCACAAATGGAAGAGCATCTAGCAGAGTTCATTTCCTCCAACACTCCAGACAACGTGTTGCCCTTGGCAGACGGAACCTTGAGTTTTATTCATCATCAGGTGATTGAGATGGCCCGAGACTGCCTGGATAAATCTCGGAGTGGCCTCATTACCTCACACTACTTCTATGAACTTCAAGAGAATTTAGAGAAGCTTCTGCAAGATGTGAGTGTCCTTGTTCTGGAACTCTGGTGAATCCGTATAGTAGTGGTTTTTAGTCCCCAGCTAAGACTAAGGCAGTCATGGTGTTCCCAGCCTGCTTGCCACCTCCCTGCTGGTATGCGGGACCCACCCCACATGTGCTGCTGCTGCTGGGCTTTGGTTCCTCCTCAGTCCCCTGCATTTCACAGAGAAGCCTGTTCGGTGTCAGAACTCAGTGCTGTGAGTCCTTTCCTTTTCTAATACCAATTACTCTTCCCGAGGCTCCAACGTTGGTAGTGTTCATGAATATTTGCCTAGGAGATTTGTAACCCAGAGCCAAAAAGAGGCCCCAGTGGCTGTAGTGGGCTCTCTTTTGGTAGACATACTGGTGTAAGCAGAACCTTGAGACTGCTTCTCCTCAGTCGAGGGAAAACAGACCCGAGGACTGCACTACGGGTTTATCCATTTGCCGATATTCTGTTTGCGTAGCAGAAGTTCTCCAGTGGGGACTGATGTGTTTAGAGACCTGATCCTCCCCAGTGTAAAAAGTCTCTGGGCAAAGTAATCCAGAGACGATTGAGTTCTTCTCGCTGCTTCGTGCTCCGCTCTTCGCTTTCCTCTCTGCCTCTCCGATAGGGTGATCGGACGCCTTCCCACTCAGACTACAGTTGCCCATATCACACCATTAGTACAGCTTAGGGGAAAGGAGATGTGCTGTCTCCTCTTCATGTCACTAGAATATTTCCCAGTCCAGACCCCTGTTGCCTCCAGACATGTGCCTTCATGCTTTTGTAGGACCAACTGAGCTGAGAGCCCAGGCTAATGGGCTCAAACGACTCCGGTGTGTTAGTCCAGAAATTAGGAGCAGGAAGTTGTTTGTTTGTTTTTTTAATTTAGGAAACAGTTGAATCTAGAGAAAGGATGACTAAAGATGATCACGATTATTGCTGTCAAATATTAGGAGTTTTAGCATATGTAATATGTGGCAGTTTCTCTGTCCCCTAAAAGGCATACTAGCCCAGTGGACAAGAGTTACAGCGAGAAAGGTTTTGATTTAATGAAAAAGTTCTTCCTTCTACAAAAATGTCTTTTTCTGATTTCAAAAGTAATACTTAAATTTAAACATTGCAGAAATATGAGTTTAAAAAGCTGAAGTCCCATGAAACATCAGTGGCGGCTGTTTGTTTCTGTTCAAGAATAACTTTCTAACTCTTCTCCAACAATACGTAGGAATCAGGGATTGAGGCATCAGATAAATCAACTAGAGTGACTTCCAAGGTTGCTTGCACATCTAAGATGGATCTTCTGAAATGCTCAAGTCAGAGCTTTGCCCAAAACCTTCAGGCATTTCCCAGATGCATTGCCCCTGGCAGTGGGAAGAGCACTGAACATGGAGCCAGTGCATTCATATGTTCTCTCATTTGCTAGGCCCTGGGAATGCAGAGAAGAAGTTCAGTGCCGGTTCTGGCTCAAGGAATTTGCTGTTGACTGGGGTTTACAGACCCATCAATATGTATTACAGTAAAAATAATAACTATCGTTTATCAAAGTATACTGTATGCCACACACCACAGTGAGTGCTCTATATGAATTACCTCACTTTTGTTTATTATAGTAAGTGTGATTGATGAGCACTAAACAGAGATCAGTTCTGAGCACAGAGGAGGACGTGCTGACTCTGCATGGAGAGTTCAGGAAAAGCTGAGTCTTGATGAGTAGGTAGGAGTTCACTGGACCTAGAAAGCAGTATAAACAACCTTTCAGAGGTGTGGAGGAACTTGGTTCATTTCAGGAATTGCAGGTAAAGTAGTTTGGCATGACTAGAGTGAAGGATGTCTGCAGGGAAACCCTGGTAGATGAATTTGCTAGGCACTACATTGTCTAATTTAATCTTCACAACAACACTGTAAGGAAGGTATTATTATTATTCTCTAAATATGCAGATGAGGAAACCAAACCTTAAAAGGGCCAAGTTAGCCCAAGGTAACTCATTTCTTGAGTAGCAGAGCTAGCACCCAAACCCAGGTTACTTATTCCAGAGCCTAAGATCGTACACTTTCAAATACTTAGTCAATAAGCATTGACATCTGCTATATAAGAGGCACCTGTGCTAGGCGACATAGCCTCTCTACTCACAAGGCCCTACAGTGTACCTGTAGAGACAGACAATTAATTATAAAACAACATGCTAGTACCATGTGCTGTGAGCAAACAGCTAGGAAAACATAGAAAAAGGAGCCGTTACTTCTTGTTCTTCGCTTGTGTGTGTGTGTGTGTGTGTGTGTATGTGGGCAGGGGACTTAGATGAGGCTTCACAAAGTTGATATTTGAGCTGCGTGTTAAAAGAATGAACAAGATTTCATCAAGTGCCCAACCTCTCTTTTCATTGCATAACCAGTTTTTTTTAATGGTCTTCATTTGCTATATTTCCTTCCTTACAACCTGTTCACTATTCAGTCTCTTGCCTTCTACTTTCCCTTCCCATTATTCCACTGAAACATTTCAGGCAAAAGTCACCAAAGAACTAACTGGCCGGTTGCCAAATGCTGTGACCTCTTTCAGTCCTCACCTTCCTTCACCTGTCTACAGAGGCTTCCACAGTGAATACCTCTCTTTGATCTTTTCTCCCCCCCAGTTGTCATGACACTGTTCTCTCCAGTCTTGTGGTCTTGCTGCCCGTTCACAAGTTTTCTTAAATGCTGGTGTTTCGAGGGGCACCTTCCTGAGCATCCGTGCTCCTCATTCTCCTTTCTTCACTCTCTGATCGGCCCTGTCAGCTCCTGTGTCTTCACTTGTCATCTATCTGCTAAGGGCCCTTGCTCCCCACTGTTCTTCTGAGCTCCGGGTCAGTGGTCCCAGCTGCTGATTGGACTCCTCCACTGTACTTCCCACATCGGTTAGTATTCTTCGTTGCAAGTAGTAGAGAACCAACTCAGAGCAGTTTATGCAGGAAAGGGAAACTAATTATAAAGATTGAAAGGGTGTCTTAGAGAACTGAAGACAGGAATGCAACCAGGCCTTAAGAAGGGACCAGAACCAGAAACGAGAGCCTGTGGAAAGCCCAGGAACCATTCGTCTTCCTTCTCTCAGCTCTGTTTCTCTCTCTTTGGTAGGTATGGTCATCCTTTTCACCCAAGAGCGAATTATACAGTTCTGTCATGCTGATATTAATGGTTGTCGTTCCACCCATTTTTAAGTTCCTAGGGGAAAAAAAAGTGTAAAAGAAAAAGCGGGGGTTGGGGGGACTTCCCTGGTAGTCCAGTGGTTAAGACTCCATGCTCCCAATACAGGGGGCATGGGTTCAATCCCTGGTCAGGGAACTAAGATCTTGCATGCTGCATGGTATGGCCAAAAATTAAAAAAAAAAAAAAAGTAAGTTCCTAGGAAAGTAGTCCACTCTGGTCAGCTATTGGAGGTGGGAGGGAAAGTGCAGCCACACAATACAAATGTGGCTCCAGAAGTCAGAGCAGTTTCCAGGAAGAGAGAGTCTCCGGGGCTGAGCAAATACCTAAGAAAATATCTAGTATAGGTACCTCAAACTTTCCAAATCCAAAGCAGAACTTTTCCACCTACCTGCTTTCTCTTTAAAACCAAAGGGAAGGACTTCCCTGGTGGCGCAGTGGTTGAGAGTCTGCCTGCCAATGCAGGGGACACGGGTTCGAGCCCTGGTCTGGGAAGATCCCACATGCCGCGGAGCAACCAGGCCCGTGAGCCACAATTACTGAGCCTGCGCGTCTGGAGCCTGTGCTCCGCAACAAAAGAGGCCGCGATAGTGAGAGGCCCGCGCACCGCAATGAAGAGTGGCCCCCGCTTGCCGCAACTAGAGAAAGCCCTAGCACAGAAACGAAGACCCAACATAGCAATCACTCAATCAATCAATAAATCAATAAATCTTTAAAAAAAGAAAAAAACCAAAGGGAATATGTTCTCTACCTATCCTCACCTAAACTGTGTATTTTTTTATACTGTCTATTTCATTTATGGGTTCAATGGAATTTCCCTAAAATTGTCATTGTACTTACCATCTATTCCTGCCTCTTCCACCCCTCAGGGCTGCTCTGAGATGGCCCAGTCTGTCCATTTCCCTCCATTCTTACTGCCTTGACTTATGCCTTTTTCATCTGCACTATTGCAGTAGCCTGCTGGTGGGTTTCCCTGCTTTTAGGCTTGCCCTCCTTAGTACACCATCCACACTACAGCCAAAGTGATCTCTAAAATCCCTTCTGGTCACATCCCTCTCCTGCTTTGAGGTCTTTCTATTCCTTACAGTCTGTCTGTGGTGGAAAGTGAGCATCAGTGAAGGCTCCATTGGGAGTTACCCCTTGAGCTGGGGTCTGGAGGGTAAGTGAAGCCTGCTGGATGGAGCAGCAGGTAAAGCTGCGTGTCTTTGTGACATTCCTCGGCGTCATGTAGTGTTCCGCAGCTCATGTGGTTCCTGGTGAGCAGCCTGTCCCCCCTCACGGCCCACTGGCCCTCTCTAAGGTCTTTACTTTGCAGCACTCTCTGTACTACAAAGTGCTTCTCCCCGGAGTAGGCTCTGCCCAGCCCAGTCCTGCTTCACTCAGCCATGTTGGGCCGCTGGATTGCTTAAGCATCCTTTGTCTTCTCTACAGGCTCATGAGCGCTCAGAGAGTTCAGAAGTGGCTTTTGTGATGCAGCTGGTGAAAAAGCTGATGATTGTCATTGCCCGCCCTGCTCGTCTCCTGGAATGCCTGGTGAGTGGGATCTGGGAAGGTTGGAGGGGGGGTGGGGGTGGGGGAGGGGCGGCGGTGGCTGGAGGGGAGGGAACGGGGGCTGTAGAGGAAGTATTCTGCTAACAGCAGAACTGTGGGGGCACCCACTGCCATTTCTGCTGCTGAAGTCCTTATTTAAATATGACACGCAAGCAAGTCCCTGGGAGGAAAAGTGGATGCTCCTGAGGAGTGTGGCAGGGAGGGGTGCTCGTCTGCCCATCCCTCACCGAGCAGGCCCCAGGTCAATGGGGACCGTGGGGGTGAGGAGCACAGGCCAGTTTCGTTTGCACAAGTTGAGTCCACCCTTCATTTGATCATTCAGTGACACTTCACTGAGTACCTGCGTCATTCTAGACACTGGAGATACAGGCGTAAATAAAGCAAGAGTCCCTGATCCTACAATGCCTCCTCTGCAGCAGAGTTAGATTTCATCTTTTAGTGCCTTAGGTATGAGGCATGGAGACATGCAAATAATAATTATGATACTGGAAGAAGTTTGCAACCAAGGGAAGTACAAGGTGCAACGGGGACATGGGGAAGGAAGTGCTCTAGTCCTCCTCGGGATGCACAGAGATGGACATTCAGTGAAGGCTCCCTGGGGAATGTGAAGCTTAGTCAGCTACTTGAAGGATAATTATGAGTTTGCCAGGGGAGAGCCATCAGAAAAGGCATTTGATGGAGTACAGGGTGTGTCTGAAGTGTTGGTGAGGGATAAACCCGGGAGGTAGACCACGACAGGACCATGGAGAGTGTTGGGTTCTTGGCTCAGGAGTTTGCATTTATCCTTAAGGCTACTTGGAGCCATCAGAAAGTTTAGGTAAGAATATGACATGGTCAGATTTACTTTTATAAACTAATTTTATAGAGGTATAATTTACATACAATCAAATATATCCCATTTGAGTATACAGTTCAGTGAGTTTTAACAAATATACACCTGTCTAATCACTACCACAGTTAAGATGGAAAACATTTCTCCTGCCTTAGAAAATTCCCTTGTGCCCCTTTGCAGTCAGTCCCTTTCCCCTGCCCACCTTACCTCCCACTCCAGGCAACCACTTATCTGCTCTTTCACTATGGGTAAGTTTGCCTTTTGTACAGTTTCATATAAATTAAATCATATAGTATGTTCTGACTTCTTTCACTCAGCATAATTTTTTTGAGATTCATACATGTTATTGCATGTATCAGTAATTGGTTCCTATTTACTTCTGAGTAATACTCCATTAGATTTACTCCTAAGAAAGATAACGCTGGCTGCAGCATGGATAGTGAATTGGAAGAGAAGGCAGGATGAGCCAGGGACAGCCTTGCAGAGGCACTTAAAGCAGTTCATGTGAGAGAGAGGAGCGCCCAGAACTAGGACAATGGTGGGAGAACATAGCAGAAGAGTTGGGTAGAGGGGGGTTTCTGAAGTAGACATTCTGACTAGACAGGGACTGAGGATGAAGAAAAAGGTAAAAGGACTTCCAGTCTGGGTTAGATTGTATCCACATAGGTAGTGGGAGAGTTCTCCAAACCCGTGAGACCAGAGGTAAAGAAAGCAGTGGAGGCTGGGGTCGCGGTGAACAGAGGCCTCTCCCGCAAGGACATGAAGTCCGTGGTTAAACAGGGGCTTGGAGTTAGGCCTGGGTTTGTGTGCTGGTTTTCTCTTTCTTCCTACCTCTGTGGCCATGGTCAAGTCCATGCATCTCTGTGAGCCTTGATTTCCTCACCAAGGTCACAGAGGTGTGTCTTCAGGGTTTAGCCCATAGTGGCACTTAGTAGGCACTCAGTCAATGGGGCCCTCATTATTATGTGCTCCAGGCAGACAAGGACATCTGTGCTGTGTCCACAAGGCTCTCCAGCCCCCAGCACACAGGGGTTGCTCAGTAGATGTCTGAAGGCATGTGTGTGCACCGCCAGGGCTGTGAAGTGTGATTGAAGATGTGCCAGGACTGCCCCTCTTCACTGGGTGTGGGAACACACCGGACAGTGCCGTGTCTGGCTGGCACAAGGCTTTGGACCAGGCAAATAGGCAGAGCTCTCTGGAAACCAAATGCTCTGGTTCTTATTGCTGTAAAGACAGCAGATGCTTAGGATGTCCTATCTGGAGGTGACCTGTAAGACAGCTTTGTCCCCATTGGTTCCTGAATCATGATGTTTCTGGGGATTCAGGGGTAGGGGTGTCCATCACAAAGAAGAAGTCTTCTTGTTCATCCTACTCTGGGTATATGCCGTAAAGCCAAGGAGACCAGCAGCCTGCTCTTGTAGCCCTCACCACTGACTACCTCTCTCCCCGGTACAGGAGTTTGACCCTGAAGAGTTCTACCACCTGTTAGAAGCAGCTGAGGGCCACGCCAAAGAGGGACAAGGGATTAAATGTGACATTCCCCGCTACATCGTTAGCCAACTGGGCCTCACACGGGATCCCCTAGAGGGTGAGCATGCGGCCTGGTGGCTGCAAAGAGGCCCCACAGCCTACAAGCTCTAACAGCAGGGAAGCCACTTGGAGAAGAGGCTTAGTTGGACCGGGACACAACACAGCATCAGAGGCCCGAGGGCTATAGGAAAAACTCTGTGTTCTCTGTCATAAAACAACCCCTCCTTCAGGATTGTCCACATCTGCCTTATATAACCCAAGCTGGATTGCCTTGGGCCCACCTGCATTGGATTTAGAGCCTAAGATCAAAAAGTCATCACAGAGGACCACAATCACATTTTCAAAAATGGTCACCTCCTCTGCATGCTTGCCTCTCCTGCTGCCGCCTCACAAGTCCTCCTGTGTCTTTGGGGTGGTCCCAACTCAGGGCTTCAGAAGATAATGCCATTCTCTGGGCCTTCACACTGAGCCCCTCATGAACCATGGGCTTCCAAATCCCTAGTCTCTAGTCGTCCCACTCCTGCCTTTCCTGCTTCCCAACCTCATCTGGCAAAGCGGAGTCTTGACCAGCAGGATGGGGGCCAACTATCAGACAGCCCAGCTTTGGGCCCTGTTTTCAGGCATTGTCCCAAGTTTGAGGGAAGCTTTGTAGAATTTGCCAGGCCTTTTGAATGGCACTGGACTTCTAGAAATAGGAGTGGCAATATTATTTGACAAGCAAGTCCAAAAGCTGTGACTGCACTAAGGATAGAGCCACAGGACCACCTCCCAGCCTGATGCAGGAAGCATTAATGCCTTCCCTACATGCATCTGTCGTGTGATGTGAATGGACTGCTGAGATGTCTTGACATTGCCACGCACACTTTTCTCTTGTGTCCTTTCTTTGTTTCTAGAAATGGCCCAGTTGAGCAGCTATGACAGTCCTGACACTCCGGAGACAGATGATTCAGTCGAGGTAAAGACCCTGAGCTCCTGCCTCAATCCTGGAGCCGGGGCCCTGTGAAGCAAAGGGCTGTGAATTCTCTCTAAGAGACTTGTCTGAAGGAGGGATGGCCGAGTGGGCAGTTGCTTACACTGTCTGAGAGGTCATTCAGTTCCTGGGGAAGAATGGGCAGGAGGCTACGGCAGGGCTAAGAGCTGAGCAGATGCTGGGGCCACAGCTTCCCCAAAAATGTGAGCTCTGAGAAGCATTCCTGGCTCCTGCCTTTTCCCATGTCTTCCAGGGCCGTGGGGCATCTCTGACATCTAAAAAGACACCCTCTGAAGAGGACTTCGAAACCATTAAGCTCATCAGCAACGGCGCCTATGGGTAAAGGCAGGGGTCAGGGTGTGGCCGGGACTGGAGCTAAGTCGGCCCTGGGGCTCTTCCTTCCAGAAGTGAATGATGCCTAATCCTCTGAGCACCAGGTGCCTCAGGACGGACCCTGTCCCTCCCTGAAGCCTCCAGGAGAGGCAAGAGCCCAGTTTCCTCTGACATCTGAGTGTGGTTCCTTTCCCAGGAAAGATTCCCTCTCCTCTTGGTGGCACTCCTCCTCTCACTGAGCTCTGAGGAGGGGTTGAGCTGTGTCCTCAGGACTTGGTATATCAGGAAATTGAAGAGCTCCCTGGGCAGGGCTCAGATCCTTCTCATTGATAAGCACCCCCTGCTCCTTTGTTCTGTGCATTGATAAGGTGTGAGAGGAAACAGTTTGACCACCCAAGCTCAGCAGTGGAGGAGAGCACAGCTCAGGGGCTGAGGGCCGTGGGGTACAGATGGGCTTTGTTTCCAGGGCCGTATTCCTGGTGCGGCACAAGTCCACCCGGCAGCGCTTTGCCGTGAAGAAGATCAACAAGCAGAACCTGATCCTACGGAACCAGATCCAGCAGGCCTTTGTGGAGCGTGACATACTGACTTTTGCTGAGAACCCCTTTGTGGTCAGCATGTTCTGCTCCTTTGAGACCAAGCGCCACCTGTGCATGGTGATGGAGTATGTTGAAGGTACTGGGGGAAAGGTGGCCTGGCTTGGGGGCCACGGCATAATCTGAGACAGCCCTGAGCAGGGACCAACAGCTTGTGTAGGCGTGAAGTTTCAGGGCCCAGCTTCCCAACCTCTCTTTGGCCTTGGTTTCTGCCTTAGGATCTCAGAGACCATTTGGCCATGGTGGGCACAAGGTGCCGTGCCCCTCCCAGGGAGAGGCTTCTGGAGCAGTAGCTGCCATGAGGCTGCCCATGTCAGGACAGGATGTATCAGCCCCACAGCTACAAAGCCTGCACAGCCTGGCAGACCTGATGGCACCTGGCAGGAACAAAGCGGGTAGCAGAGCCACCAAAGCCCAGGGTCGGATGCTGGGAGGATTGCATCTGGGCCCTCAGAGGAGAGGAAAGCCACTGCCCTTGCGGATGGTTTTTGAAGGGGATGCCCCTTAAGACCCCACAAAATGCTCTGGGGATGGTGTAGGAGAGCACCATGGGGCACAGCTCTGGAGGGGGCAGCCGCTTTGCCAGTGGCCTTCCCTCTCCCTTCGTCAGGCCTGTGTACAGCTTCCAAAGATATTTTGCCTAAGTCTTGAAGTTGAAGCTGAACAGAACTCCGCTTTTCATTCTTTGGGTAGGTGCTGGCAGTTTACAGTGTTACTTTACTCAAAAAGTAAAGGACAGCCAGCAGGAAGGAAATAAATGAACAAATGCTGAAGTCTCAGCCAGATGTGTTTACAATAAACAGGATTCCCATCCTAAAATAACTTAGTCCTGTCCCAACGAGTCAGCTTACAGACATAGAGGCCCGGGTTCATTCCCTCTTTGTCCTGAACAATGGCCTTGACAGCCACTGGCCGACTCCTCTTACCTCCTGCTCCCCTCCACACTCTCCCACCCATGCCAGCAGCAGAGGGGCTAGAATCACAGTCTCTGGCACCAGGGTATTCTGTGGCACTATCTACTCTGGGGCCTCTGAGACCATCTAGAGCAGGGCACTGGACCCATCCTTCATGGTGTCCTGGGCTTGTTGCAGGAGGAGACTGTGCCACTCTGCTGAAGAACATCGGGGCCCTGCCCGTGGACATGGTGCGCCTGTACTTTGCGGAAACTGTGCTGGCCCTGGAGTACTTACACAACTATGGCATCGTGCACCGTGACCTCAAGCCTGACAAGTATGCCCACTATCCGAGTCCCTTGTTTAGGGTGTCCCTCTTGGGTCTCTAGATAAATGAACGCAGACACAGCATGTTTGAATCTATCCCAAATGGCTGCTAGGAAACACTGCTCATGTGGGTGTCCATCTAGGCTTGGTACTCTAGCCCCTGACTACCCCAAATGCAAAGAACATTGCCAGCAAGGTCTGGCAAGGGCACCGTAAGGCTTTAGTGACATCAGAGAATCACTGAGGAGCTCCACTCAAGAAACCAAGCAGGAACAAAAGAATCCACACATCTAGTAGATGGCTAAACAAGTGTCCTGACATTTACTGACATCTACTCTGTGTCAAGCACTATATTCTAGTCCCTGGCCTGTAGAGCTTAAATCTAGTGTGGGTGACAGAAATATCTTTGTATAGGCTGCTTCTTAGAAGGTATTAGTCAGGTGGGTGAAGGTGGGAGGAGCTTTCTCAAGCTGGGGAGCAGGATTTGCAAAGGCACGCACAGGTGTGGGGACGGGTCCCATTCAGGAAATACAAATAGTACCGTATGGCTGAAGCTGAGATTGTTAGTTGGTCAGAGTAGTAAGAGAGGAAGCTAGAGAGAGGGGCAGGGATTGGATCATCAAGGGGGCTTTTGTTAAGTTTGGGTTTAATTTTAAAGGGTCCTAGAGAGTCTCTGAAGGGCCTGTTAACCACAGGGTGACAGAGTGTCACACTCAGACTCTGATTTAGGTTTAGGAAGATCACTGCCCATGGAAAGAGGTGATGAGACCATGGCAGTAGTCTAGGCCCAAAACAACAGTGCCTGCACTGGAAGAGAGTCAGGATGGAGAAGAGAGGGATAGTGTTGGGAAGTGGAAGGGAAATGATAAGGCTGGGGTGAGAGAGCAGGAGTCTGGGATATCTTCCAGATTTCCACCTTGGTGCTGGTGGTGTTAAGCCTCTGTAGTGGAAAGCAGCTTTGACATTAGACAGACCTAAGTTCATAGAGCTCGTTAACTCTCTGAACTCCCGTCTGTTAATTAAACCTCTCTGAGCCTCCTGTTCCTCCTCTTGGGGATAATAATACCTACCTTTGTTGTGTTAGTTACTCTGTAAGACCTTTCATGAGCCAGAATATTTTGATAAATAATTGCTAAAGCACTTATCACAGAGCTCAGTAGGTAACAGAAACTACTGCTTTTCACTGAGAAGAGGACCAGTTAGGAGGCTTGACCTTGTTTTGGACAGGTTGAGTTCGTGTGCCTGTAGGACATCTGGGCAGTTTTTAGGCATGGAGCTCATGAAAGAAGTCAGGGCCAAAAAAAAAAAAAAGAAGTCAGGGCCAGAGATACAGATTTGGGAATAAAGGGGTAGTAGGGTGAAGCCTTTGGCACAAAATGGCTCAGGCAGAGTCTGTGAAGGGGAAGAGACAGTTCTCTGGGAGATCTTACTTCTAGTTCCTCCCAACCAGCCCTCCTAAAACTAGCCGTGGATGTGGAACGAGATCATTGTGCCCCTTTGCCCTCTCCCTGATTCGGGGTATTGTGAGCCACCTAGGTCAGGAGAGGGGACTGGGAATGGCTGGAGCCTTAGGATGAAGCTGATCGCTCGTGGAAGAAAGTCTGTTTCTCAGCTGGCTGATACTTGCCCTCAGTATAGAATACGGTTGAGGGCAGTAAACAAAAGTGAATTGGGGGAATGGGCAAAAGGCAGCTTAGTTGCTTGTGCAGAGTACAGTACTCATACAACCAGAGCTATTTATTCTTTCACAGCTGCCTGTCTCCCTGATGAAGCTACCCTGCTTATGTCCCACAGTAGACGCCTGAGTGGGAAAATTGAGCATATACTAAAATCAGCAATCTTGGAAGACCAGGAAATAACTTCAAACTTTTGTTTCTCTGGTTTCCCAGCCTGCTGATTACATCCATGGGGCACATCAAGCTCACTGACTTTGGCCTTTCTAAAATTGGCCTCATGAGTCTGACCACAAACTTGTACGAGGGCCACATTGAAAAGGATACTCGGGAGTTCCTGGACAAGCAGGTAATAAGAAGGATGGTTGAGACCTTGGGGGTTGAATCCAGGCCTCAGAGTAAGGACTGGAGGCCACATGCTTACCTTGCAGCTAGATGTTAAGACCGAGAGCTCCTGTCTTTTCCATCTTTTGGTTCCAGGGAGGCATTGAGATAGGTAGCACATTTGGAAAATAAGGTGACCCATGAGAATCACATGGATATAAAATCCAAAATCATCTTCCTCCTCAGGGTTTGAAGAAGATAGGTCACATAACCATTGACACTCTCAGAGACTGATAAGAGGTCAGTCCTGAGACTTCTAGCCTCAGTGAAGAGCAAAGCTCTCCTGGCACCTGTGTCCTTGGAACACAGCTCCAAGTTTCCACTGGGCTGCGTCCTGAGAGTAGCCGCGGGACGTTTCCTGATTTGACATTACAGGTTGTGACTGTTCACAAGTCCCTGTAGGAGTCATATGACTGTAGTGTCTGTTCTTTGGAGGCTGGAGGGCAGAGACCAATTTTGGGTACCACATGCCGAAAGGGAGTGGTGGTTCCAGGCTAGAACTAGATGTTTCGGTTAATTAGGAAATACATAAACTCACCCCACCAACAGCTCCACCTCTGGTACCCTGGGGCTCCTATTGCTCCTGCTCATTAACCAGAGTGAGCTGAGTCTTCATTCAGAGACTTTCTGCTCCAGAAGTGGGAGCACCCCAACCCCTCCAGACGCCATGCCAATTCACTGTCTCTGGATGCTGAGCCAGCCTGGCTTCTTTGTGCCCAGGTATGCGGGACCCCGGAGTACATTGCCCCTGAGGTGATCCTGCGTCAGGGCTATGGGAAACCAGTGGACTGGTGGGCCATGGGCATAATCCTGTATGAGTTCCTGGTGGGCTGCGTCCCTTTCTTCGGAGACACTCCAGAGGAGCTCTTTGGGCAAGTGATCAGTGGTAGGTACCATCCCCCTGGCCCACCAAGGGGACAGAATCTGGATCCACAAATATGACTTAACGCATGCATCTGCGAAGCTTACGAGTTCTTGTTCTGTGTTCATGTGTGTGTGTTTGGTATGCTTGCCTCAGGTGTGTGCACATGCAAACTCTGTGTGTCACCTAGCGCTTGTCCTGATTGTGTGCCTGGTCCCACATGAGTGCATGGGTGGTGTACCTGTGTTGGGTCTGTGCATACCCCGTGAGTGTGGGTTCTGTGTGTGTGTGAGTGTACATGTGTCTGGAGTGTAAAGGCAGGGTGAGCTGGAGATCAGACCAGGGGAAGTCACTGCTTTGCAGTGGCCACCCTGGATCAAAGAGCAAGCCATGGTCTAGGATGTGGGAGCCTCCCCTAGAAGGACAGGAACCTGTACAACTTAAAGGAAGTGGGTCCCAGGCAAGGCTTTCAGGGCTCTGGGCTGGGCCCTGTATGCCTCCCCACACGTATCCTATCACAGGACCCTCTTCTCCATCTCCCCACTCTGCCCACGACTTCTGAGACCTTCTCTAACCCACTCCTTTCCTTGTCACACCCAATGACTCTTCAGATGAGATTGTGTGGCCCGAGGGGGATGATGCGCTGCCGCCGGATGCCCAGGATCTCACCTCAAAACTGCTCCACCAGAACCCTCTGGAGAGACTGGGTACAGGTGGGACAGGCCCCACTAACCTTTCTCAGCACTTGGAGGAGTAGGGCTGATTCCATATAACTGGGAGGTTCAGGCTTCAGGTGTGGGCGGTGCCCCTGGATCCTGAACCTCTGCCCTGCTCCCTGTGGGCGGAAGAGGAAGGTGCTGGAAGCTGAGGCCTCCAGGCCCAGCCTTTCGAGGCCTAGGTTCTCACTGGACGTGCTGACCTGGACTCCACACAGCTCACCCCAGCCCCTTGCCCACGCCATCCCTGTCCACAGGCAGTGCCTATGAGGTGAAGCAGCACCCGTTCTTTATTGGTCTGGACTGGACAGGACTTCTTCGTCAGAAGGCTGAATTTATTCCTCAGCTGGAGTCAGAGGATGATACCAGCTACTTTGACAGTAAGGCCACTGGTGGGACGGGGAGGAGCAGGGATCCTACCTGTGTGCCCAGAAACACCTGTGCACCGTGAACTTGGTATCAGGAGCAACTTCTCCAGGCCCTCCTGAGGTCTGGTAGGGTTAAAGGAGGCCACCACCGTGGCCTCTGAAAGGCACTGTTCTGTGTGTCCCAGCCCGCTCAGAGCGATACCACCACATAGACTCAGAGGACGAGGAGGAAGTGAGTGAGGATGGCTACCTTGAGATTCGCCAGTTCTCTTCCTGTTCTCCAAGGTTCAGCAAGGTGCGACTGCGGTGGGCCCAGGCTGGAGAATTGGGAGAAGAGGACCTATTGAGGGACATCCCTGGGGCACACCTGGGGAGGAGGGGATGGGCTACCTCTGGGAAAAGAGCGGGAAAGGTCTGGGCCTGCATGTGACAGATGCCTCTAGATCTACTCAGGGCCCTGACATGTGAGATGCCGGGGTGCGGCCAGGTCAGACCAGCGGAATAGCTGTTTCCTCGAATATTCATCTGGTATATATGGGGGAAGGAAGAGGAGAACTGGCTCGAATTCCTGGGCTTCAGGCGCTGAGGATCCTTTTCGCTCCTTGGGAGGTGTGGTCGTTGGGCGTCCCGGCAGGTCTCCTGTGCCCACAGGTGTACAGCAGCATGGAAAGGCTCTCGCTGCTCGAGGAGCGCCGGATGCCGCCCCCCACCCAGCGCAGCCTGAGTGAGGAGAAGGAGGACCGCTCGGACAGCCTGGCGGGGCTGAGGGGCCGAGAGCGGAGCTGGGTGATCGGCTCCCCTGAGATGTGAGCACCCAGAGCTCGCCCAAGGGTGGGCGGCACAGCCATCTGCTGGTGGTCACGGATGGCAGGGAGGCATGTGGTGCGGTGAGGGGCCTTCGAGAGGATGGCTCCTGGAGAGAGGTTCTGTGACATGAGCCCCAGAGGAAGCCTGGGCTGGAGGAGGGAGGCCTCCGGGGCCACCTCACCCTAGGCCTTGTGTCCCACAGATTACGGAAGCGGCTGTCGGTGTCTGAGTCATCCCACACGGAGAGCGACTCCAGCCCTCCACTCACAGTGCGCCGCCACTGCTCGGGCCTCCTGGACGTGCCTCGCTTCCCTGAGGGCACTGAGGAGGCTGGCGGCCCCCCTAGGAGGCAGCAGCAGGAGGGTGCTTGGCTTCTGACACCCCCGTCTGGAGAGTGGGTATCCGGGCCTGCCCCTGAACGGCCAGCGGAACGGCGGCTGAAGCTGGATGAGGAGCCTCTTGGCCAGAGCAGCGCTTCCAGTCCAGGTGCGGCCCAGCGGGTGGCCAGAGGGCCTAGGCTGGGGATGCTGCAGGGGGCTGGGAGGGGAGGCTCAGCTGCACTGCAGGTCTCACTGGTCACTTGGTCCACAGCCGTGGAGACTCGAGGCCGCGGGACCCCACAGCTGGCTGAGGGAGCCACAGCCAAGGCCATCAGCGACCTGGCGGTGCGCAGGGCCCGCCACCGGCTGCTCTCTGGGGACTCTATAGAAAAGCGCACCGCTCGCCCCATCAACAAAGTGATCAAGTCCGCCTCAGCCACAGCCCTGTCCCTCCTCATTCCTGCGGGTGAGACCCCCGGGGAGCGAAGATAAAACTCATAGGAAGGGCCTTGGAACCTCTGTGGGCCCATGGCTGGGGTGTGCACGCAGCAGGTGTGTCTGTGTTCTGTGTGTTGAGGAGCAGGGATCCGAGAGGCTGTGTGTCACTGTGGCCCCTTTGTTAAGAGAGCAGGGGTCTCTAAAGGTGTGCGTTGGTCTGGGGTTGTGTGTGCGTGTTCCAGAAGGCAGATAGCACCGTGTAATGAGCGCAGGCTCTGAGGCAGAGAGCTCATGTTCAGATCCTGGTTCCATCACTGAAGAGCTCTTGATCTTGAAGAAGGTGCTTAATCCCTCTGAGCCTCAAGTTCCTCATCAAAAAATGTGGGTATTAATGATGGTCGCTCATAGGATAATTGTGACGTTCAAGTATGTATGAAGAGCTTATATGGTCCCTAATGCATATAAGTAAGCACTCAGTAAATGCGAGCCCGTCACCTCCTGGGGTCTGCGAGGGTCTGGGCACACGAAGGCGCTTTGCTGCTCAGAGGTTGCGGGGAAGACATACCTGGCTGGGGGCAGGCTCTGTGACTAGAGCTGTGTGGGATCAACAGCCCAGACGGGGGCCCGGCTCGAGCATGGACGCGCTAAGTCCCGGCTTCTCCTTCTCCAGAGCACCACACCTGCTCTCCACTGGCCAGCCCCATGTCCCCGCATTCCCAGTCATCCAACCCATCATCCAGGGACTCTTCTCCAAGCAGGGACTTCCTGCCAGCCCTCAGTAGCTCAAGGCCCCCCATCATCATCCACCGAGCCGGCAAGAAGTATGGCTTCACCCTGCGGGCCATCCGTGTCTACATGGGTGACTCGGACGTCTACACTGTGCACCACATGGTGTGGGTATGTCTGGCCATCCAGACCTGTTGTCTCCCAGCTTCATCACTCTTCTTCCTTCCCCTTACTAGGGCCTGTCTGTCCCTGCTTCTGTCCCCGCCCACATTACCCTCAGGGGTTAAAGAGTGGGGGGCAGGGGTCACAGCTCGATGAGCAGAGCTAGGCCCCACCCTTCATGCTCAGGCTCCAGGCTGAGGACTGTTCTCTCCCCGGGACAGCACGTGGAGGACGGAGGTCCAGCCAGTGAGGCGGGGCTCCGTCAGGGGGACCTCATCACACACGTCAACGGGGAGCCTGTGCACGGGCTGGTGCATACAGAGGTGGTGGAGCTGATCCTGAAGGTCAGTGCTGGGTGTGCCACCTGCTGCGGTCCCTGAATGACTCCAGCCTTATGAGTCTGTGACTGGCCATGGGGGGAGTGGGAGAGTTGGGCGCACACATACCTGACACTGAGGACAGATGCACATACACACGGAACTTGGGTGTGGCCATAGCAAAGGGTTTTCACTGGAAGGCGACACCCTCATTGACCAAGGCAGGGATCCTGCTGAGCTGTGGGTAGGACTGGAGGACAGGGCATGTGAGCCTCTTCTCTATCTTCCCAACCCCAAACCACTTGGGTTCCAGTGGAGCCATTTCCTAATCTGTGAAGAAGGAAGGTGGTCCCTGGCTCAGACATGGTGATGCAGGGGCAGAACCTCAAGCTGTGGGACAGCCGTACCCAGCGGGAGGGGCAGGGGCAGGAACACAGCCACGGCCTTAGCCTAGGCTCATGCTCTGATCCCTAGAGTGGAAACAAGGTGTCTATTTCAACAACTCCCCTGGAGAACACATCCATTAAAGTGGGGCCAGCTCGGAAGGACAGCTATAAGGCCAAGATGGCCCGAAGGAGCAAGCGGAGCCGGGGCAAGGATGGGCAAGAAAGGTGAGCCAGACTTAGCCCAGGGGATCTGCTCTCAGCCACCTAGGTGCTAGTGTGCGCTGGGGACCCTGGCCGTTGCCCCAGTGTGTGCTGTGCCCTGGGCACCAACTCAGACAGCCTCTGACCCCTGTCTCTGCAGCAGAAAAAGGAGCTCCCTGTTCCGGAAGATCACGAAGCAGGCATCCCTACTCCACACCAGCCGCAGCCTTTCTTCCCTTAACCGCTCTTTGTCATCAGGGGAGAGTGGGCCAGGCTCTCCCACACACAGCCACAGCCTTTCTCCCCGCTCTCCCACTCAGGGCTACAGGGTGACCCCTGAAGCTGTGCATTCAGGTATGAAGGGCTGGTTGCAGATACAGACCCTGGGAGGTAGCAGAGTCCTGGGCCCTCTGTGCTTCCCACTGGTCCCACTCTGAAGCTCTCATCCAACCCACCCCCTTAAGATCCAGCAGTCTTGGGGAGGAGGTGACAGAGGTGGAGGGTGACTTCATTTCTGTAGCCTGGGCTCTGGTTCACTGGTGGAGTAACCTTGATGATCCTGGGACATTCCAGGGCTAAGCCCTGTTTTGCCCCTCAGTCACTTCTTAGAGCTAACTGCTCTGCCTTTGTGTGTGTGTGTGTCTCTGTCTGTCTGTCTGTCTGTGCAAAGTGGGGGGAAATTCATCACAGAGCAGCTCCCCCAGCTCCAGCGTGCCCAGTTCTCCAGCCGGCTCTGGGCACACACGGCCCAGCTCCCTCCACGGTCTGGCACCTAAGCTCCAACGCCAGTACCGCTCTCCACGGCGCAAGTCAGCAGGCAGCATCCCACTGTCACCACTGGCCCACACCCCTTCTCCACCACCAGCAGCTTCACCCCAGCGTTCCCCATCACCCCTGTCTGGCCATGGAGCCCAGGCCTTCCCTACCAAGCTTCACTTGTCGCCTCCCCTAGGCCGGCAACTCTCACGGCCCAAGAGTGCGGAGCCACCCCGCTCACCACTACTTAAGAGGGTGCAGTCAGCTGAGAAACTGGCGGCTGCACTCGCTGCTTCTGAAAAGAAGCTAGCCACTTCTCGAAAACATAGCCTTGACCTGCCCTACCCTGAGCTAAAGAAGGAATTGCCACCCAGGGAAGTCAGCCCTCTGGAGGTAGTTGGGACCAGGAGTGTGCTGTCTGGGAAGGGAGCGCTGCCAGGGAAAGGGGTGCTGCAGGCTGCTTCCTCACGGGCCCTAGGAACCCTCCGCCAGGACCGGGCTGAACGACGAGAGTCGCTGCAGAAGCAGGAAGCCATCCGGGAGGTTGACTCTTCAGAAGATGACACTGATGAGGGGCCTGAGAACAGCCAAGGTGTACAGGAGCCAAGCTTGGTACCTAACCCAGAAGTGGGCCAGGATCCACTCCTCAGAGGAGCAGGAGCAGGAGAGGGTGAGGAAGAGGATGCCTTCTTGCCCAGGGATCCCAGGAGCCAGGGCCCAGTGGTCCCAGGCCTATTGACAGGGGTCACACTGGGATCTCCCAGAATAGAAGGCCCTAGTGTCCCCCAGAAGAGGCTTGGGATCCTACAAGCCTTTGAAGAGGCTGCCAGCTCCTCGTCATCAGCCCCCAACCTGGGTAGGGCTGGACCCACAGACCCCATCCCCCCTGAAGGCTGCTGGAAGGCCCAGCACCTCCACACCCAGGCACTAACAGCACTTTGTCCGAGCTCTTCAGGACTCATCCCCACCAGTTGCTCCACTGCCTCCACCTCTGGAGAGCTGGGCCTGTGGTCCTGGAAATTCATTGTTGAAGGCCCTGACAGGGCATCCCCAACCAGAAAGGCAACAATGTTAGATGGGCTGGCCAGCTCCCAGGATTTGGAAACTACAACTCCAGTCCACCCTGCAAACCTGTCTCCCAGACAGGAGGGGAAGTCATGGCCACCCAGTGCCCCTGGGCTGGCCCATCTACCTTGTGAGGTTCCCAGCCAGAGCTGGCTATGGGAGCCTGAGTGTACACAAAGAGAGGAAGAGGAGCCAGCCCTGGGTATCACCAAAGTGCCTGATGCCTCAGGTGACAGGAGGCAGGACATTCCATGCAAAAGCTGCCCCCTCACCCAGGAGCCTGGGCCCAGCCTGCTCCAGAAGGGCCAAGACCCAGGGGGCCCTCAGAAGCGTCAGGACTTGGCATTGGCACCCGATGAGCTTTTAAAGCAAACATAGAGGTTGTTTGCCATTTCTTGCACTCAGTCCTGTGTAATACACGCTCTTGGAAACTATCTTTATGTCTTTGGCTTTCTTCTTTCTTTCAGTCAATACAAATGTAACTTAAGGTCCTGTGTTGCTGCTGAGAATGTAGTGATAAATGAGACACTGTTGTGGGAGGGTGCCTAAGCCAGCTAGGCTTCCCAGAGACTAGGGCATCTGAGCTCAAACCTGGAGGACAGATGATAGGTAGTAGTTTGCTAGGTTAGAAGAGTGGGGATTAGTGTGAGAAAGAATGTCCAGACAGAGTACGGCGCTTGCCATACACCTGGCATGTTCAAAGAGCTGAAAGTAATTCAAACTGGAAATGGGTCTAGTGAGTTAGGCGAGGGCCATATCTAAGAGTCTTCTAGGAGTTTAGACTTTCTAAACTCCTAGAAGACTCTAGGAGTCTTCTAGGATGGGGAACCAGAGAAGGCCATGTAGCAAGTAATATTCCTGCTTTATAGAGAAGGGGACTCAGGTTTTCAGACATTAATGTGAGCGAGATCATACAGCTCTGGGCAGGGCTAGGATTAGAATCTAGGTCTCTCTTGACGCTAGAACCCACATTTATCTCCTAATTTGGAGTGCTCTTAGCCAGTAAATGAGAAAAAGAGGTAGAGGGAGGTGAAGGGTTGAACTTGGGATATATTTAATTTGAGGTACTTGTGGGACATCCAGAAGTTTGGGTGCATGGGTCTGGAACTCAGTAGGGAAATCTAGACTGAAGTTAGAAATCTGAGAGCCATCAATGTATCAGTAGTAATGCACTAGCATTTAAGGCAAAGAAAGAAGACATCGAGGAAGAGTCATAAAATCCAAAAGTAAAGAGATTTTAAATGGAACGAGAGCTTACTTGGTAAAATGCTGAGAGGCCAGGTGAAATAGAGAAACTGCCTTCCGTATTTAGTCATAAACCCTTAATGTTTGTAGCCAGTCAGCCCTTCTTGGGCTGTTGTCAGGTAGGCCTTAGCACTGGATATGGACATTGCTGACGTGGGCAGCCCCCAGTGGGTAGGACTGCAGTTGGTGAGTGGGTGGGTGGTGTGGAAGGGAGGGGGAGGACAGCTGTGGGACCATTGTTGTTGGAGGAGTCAGGAGATGGCATCCCAGGGACAGGGGGTAGGGCTGTGGTAGAGGGCCTCCATGGTGATGCAGGACTCGCCAAACTGCTGTCTTGCACTGACTGTTCCGTAATCCAGTGCCTAGGTCAGAAGGAGAGGCATCAAGAGGCCTAGAGACAGGAAAATGCCTCTGGGTACTGGCTGGGTGCGACATGCATCCTGCAGCTCCTCGTCACCCTGCGTGGGGAAGGCTGTGGCCGCCAGAGGGCGCACCCTGCCTGTGTTGGCAGATGTCTGGCCCCTCAGCCTTCCAGGCCCCTCTTGAACCTCCCTTCCTCCTTCCTTCAGTCATTCACTGACGGCAGATCCTTGGACAGCCTGTCCGGGACACTGGGAACACAGGTACCTAGTTGCCTGGGGCAACCCCCCATGTAGGTCAGGATCTGGTTAGAAGCACCATACCATAGGTGAAGGGGGAGGTGCGGGCACATCTTGCAGCAGTTCCTGGGAGGGAGGACCTGCCCCCCTAGGGGGTTGGAAATGGGAGGAAGGAAGGGGTTTGAGAAGAGTAGGCACAGAGATGCTAAGCATCCTGTAATGCTTAGGGCAGCTGCCCTAAGTGCCAGTGGTGCTCCCCTTGAGAAACACTGCCAGATTAGCCTGACAGGAGTGAGGAGCTTCTGGAAGGTAATTCTGGGAGTGGTATAATCAGATTTAGGTTTTAGGAAGATCACTGGCCGCAGTGTAGAGAGGCTCAAGTGGAGTAAGCCGACCAGAGAGAAAATGATGTAGTGACCCGTTGCGGTGGTCTAAACTAGGATGGCAACAATGAGGAGGTGTCCCCAGAAGGAGGGGAGGTGTAGGGAGCTGGACGCATAGATCTGGCAGCCATCAGCCAATAGGTGGTAATTAAAGCCATAGGAGAAGATAGGGATTGTACAGAGGACATGTGCAGAAGGAAAAAGGAAAAGGTCCAAGCCATTGGGATTAGCTGAGTGGAGGGAGCCAAATGAGTAACTGAAGTAGGGGATGAGATCCTGAACTTGGGAGAAGCCAGATGATTTTAAGAATTTTGTGATTTACCATAAGAGCAATTGAAAGTTATTTAATGGTTTTACACAAGTTCAGATTTGGGTGTTTTTTTTTTGTTTTTTTTTGTTTTTTTTAATATTTTGGCTGTGTTGGGTCTTCGTTGCTGCGTGGACTTTCTCTAGTTGCGGCGAGCAGGCTACTCTTCATTGTGGTGCACAGGCTTCTTATTGCTGTGGCTTCTCTTGTTGCGGAGCATGGGCTCTAAGCACATGGCTTCAGTAGTTGTAGCACACAGGCTCAGTAGTTGTGGCGCACGGGCTTAGTTGCTCCGTGGCATGTGGAATCTTCCCAGACCAGGGATTGAACCTGTGTCCCCTGCATTGGCAGGCAGATTCTTAACCACTGTGCCACAGGGAAGTCCCTTTTTGGTGTTTTTTTTGTTTTGTTTTGTTTGGAGTTTAGTTTTTTTGTTGTTGTTTTTGTTTTTTGTTTTTAGTTCCCTGACCAAGGATTGAACCTGGGCCCTGGCAGCGCAAGTCCGAGTCCTAACCACGGGACCACCAGGGAATTCCCCAGATTTCTATTTTGAAAAGATGACTCTGGTTGCTATAATGAAAATGAATTTGAGGGGGCAAGAATGATAAAAGGGAGGCCTTCCAGTATTGTTAGAGATAGTGAAACAGTGAAGTTGGAGAGAAGTTGGATATCTTTGCTATTTAGAAAGTAAAAATTGATATGGGTTGGTGGTGGGTTTTATGTAGACACAAAGCAAAGGTATCAAAGATGACTACATTCCTGACCTATATAACCAGATGAATTATGTATTTCCATTCACTGAAATATGAAATAATGAAAGAACCAGGGCTACGTGGTGACCCTGCATTCAATATGTTGCATGTGAGGTACCTTGCAACATAGGTCTGGGCAGGAGAAACAACAATGGGTATGATTGGCCTAGAGATGGTAGGTGAATTCATGGATGTGGATAAAACTGCCAGGGAAAAAGGCATAAGTGAGGTGGCCAGAGGCGCCCAAGAGACTTACTTAGAGTCCAGGAGAATTAAAAGGAACAGTCAGAGATGCAGGAGGAAAACGAGATGAATGATCATGGAGTCAATAGCAGAGTTTTTCAGAGTAGTCACAATGCTGGTTACTTAAGACATCAAGGAGAGCAATTTCAGGTAGTGGTGAGACCCGTACTGAAGAGCTTGAGGAGGTGAAGAAATAAAGACAAACTTAGATGTTTTTTTAAAAAGGTTAGGCTCTGAAGAGATAAAGGATTGAGTAGAGACTGAGCAAGTGGAGTGAGAGACAGCCAGCCACGTTTAAATGGATCATCCAGTTGAGAGGGAACAACAGAGAACTCACAGGAGATTCCTGAGAAGATGGGAGAAAACAGGACCCAAAATACACATGGAGAGACTAGCTTATAGTTGGAGGAGGGCTACCTTTTGTAATTTGACAGGTGAGAGGGAGAGGAGTTAGATGGATGCAGACCAGTTATGGGTTTGGTGGTAGGAACGTAAGGGAATTCATAGCCAAGCATATGTTTACTCATTAAGTAGACAAAAAGTTTGCAGTCCTGTGGGACACCCAAGGCCCCATTTGAGATATCTAGCCAGCAGGTGGAGTTCAGAAGAGAGGACTGGGCTGTAGATAGATAGAGGAGTTTGAGCATCCCATGCTGAAAGTGCGAAAAACTCTCGGAATTAGGGGAAATCATCCGTGGTTCCTAGCAGTGGCCTTGAGGGTGCTATGTAGCTAAGTGCACTGGGGAGGAAGGACGTAGGCAAGGTCATTTAGAACAACAGATTATTGCCCTTCAGTCTGATTTGTAATTCAGGACACACGTGAGTGGGGCCTGAGTGACAAGGATGAGAACTGCAGTGCCCTTTGCCCACAGTGCTGGTCACATGTTTGCTGATTATGTTCCCAACATGTAGGAACCTCAACGAAGTGTGGCAGGAGGGTGACGGCCGGGGGCAACAAGAGGACAGGCAGACTGTTAAGACAGCCCACACCCCTGCCCCCACAAAACAGCATGCAAACACACTGCTGGGCAGAGACAGGTATTAAGAATCAATTAAGTGGCCTTTCTAATAGGAATGGGGTGAGGACAAAAGGGCTCTCACGTTTAACTTTATCAGGGTTAGTTTCTGAGTCTCTGTGTGTCCTGTGTTGGTGGACAGGATTCTGGCATCATGCCTGACAGGCTTGACTTCCTCTTCAGGGGAAGAAGAGAGCCTCTGGTAACCCCAAATCAGCCCCAGGACTGATCTTGATCTTTTGGTGCCATGGCAGAGAAGGTTTGGGAGCTTCGGGGCTTTTCAATACCCCAGTCCTCTTCCTTTTGCCACCCCCCCGCCCAGCCCACCCCTCCATAGCATGAGAACAAAAAGGTGCTTTATTGCAATGTCTTTATTGCATTACTGGAGCAAGTTGGCCAGACTGTCCCCACTTGGGGAAGGTAAAAAACAAAAAGACCAAAAAGTATCTCCCCTCACCTTCCCCCCACCCTCCCCCACAACTGCACAGCAATGTCTGAACACACCTGGTGACAAGAACAATTTGCAAAAGTGGTCTAGGAACTACATTATGAATTGTCCCAACACAAGACATACAGTTGGCTTCCTTGTAAATCCGATATTTTTACGTAACTACATGAATTTTTTTGACTACACCAAAGACAACAGAAGAATAGGTTTTTCACGAGTAACAACAGGGCACCAAAGTCACATGCTGGAATTTGTAAGGAAACAAGGTTGTCTGTCACAAGTGGCTGGAGCTACAGCAAGGCTGAGCAGTTGACAGCAGAGGGCCCAGCCAGGCCCCCATCTGGACCCTCCGCTTTGAGGCCACTGAAGCCTCACACAGATCTACTAAGGAGTCTTAACTGGCAAGAGACCACCTTGAATAACCAGTAATTGCCCAGATGCAATTCTTGGCCCAAGAGGACCCATGAGGCTGGTTCCTTGCTGCAAGAGGAGACCGGTGGAAGACACCACATTGGCTCTCAGAGCTTCTGCAAAGCACTTGAGGGTCCAAAATAAGCGGGGATTCCATCGAGGCTTGGAGACAGAGTAGGGGCGGTAATCAGAAGTCCTCAAACTTGACCAAATCAGTGGTAAGGACACCACTAGCCTATACAGGCCTGAGGCATGGCCAAGGCTTAGTTAGCATCTATGGCCAGATGGAGACAGAGCATTGTTCTGTGATGAAAGCTCAACCTGGAAAAGATAGGCCTCTGACCGGTGTCCAGCCAGCCCCAAGCTGCTTCCGTGTTGGTGGCCAGCTTCTCTAGCCTGGAAAACAATGAGCCCCTCTGGTCTTGGTCCGTCTCTTTACCCTCTGCCTCACTGAGGCTGCAGTTAAGATGCCAAGAGAGAATCCCAGGGCCCAGATCATGGGATAACACACAGAGCTAGGTTCTGATGAAGGAGGCCAAGACCTGCTGCCAAGACCATGGAGTAAAAGAGCTGCATACTACCCCTCCAAGTGGTTAGCAGACTGGTCCCTATGCCATTTCCACTGGTCAAGATCAAGCAAATCACATGGCAACTACTCAGAAAAGATACTTTCCAACTTCTCAAATGATCCCTAGGTCTTAGTTCCCACAAAGCAACAAATTCAGTAATGAAAAACAGGGAAGAAAAAGTGAAGGAATGTATGACTTAAAAATGAGTAGCCCTTCTCCACTAGCCAGCCCAAGTGTAAATGGTAGATGGCGCTTGCGCTCTCCCTGCACACCCTTAATGCTGCCTGATAAGGAGCAACACATGGTTCATCCTCATTCTCCTTTTCGTTTATTTTAAGAGATATCCAGGACACACTAAATTTTAGTACCAGAAAGAAGGGATTCCTTGCACCCAATCTTGAGCATCTAGCTGCTTAAGCAGGTTCAACAATCTGGCAATATGGGGAAGGGATTTCAGCGGGCTATCAACTAGTTAAGGGCTTAGGTCAGAACAGAGACACTGGAGGGGGTTTCATTTGTCTGCCTCACCCAATCCTGAAACTGCAACGTAACCAAGGAAAAGCCAAAGAGATGCCCCTTTTCTTTCTATCTTCACTGTTAGTAACTCTGGAGGTTCTCCCCCAAATTGTTAATCTATGTCTATTTCTATGTCATGGTCCATTCTAGATCCTGTCACCAAGATAAGTGCTCAGGGAAAGCAAAATTTGTTTCTTTCATCCCCAAAACTGGAGTTTCCCTAGGTATAAACCTTATTTATTCACCAAGACTCAGATATTGACTTCTGTAGCTCAGCCAGGATGCCTGACTGCACAGCTTTGGGCTCAAACAGCTGACTCACTCGAGCCTATTATGGCTCTAGGATTGGCTCAGAGGCAGCTGGACTCTATTTGTCAAACGAGTGTTGACTGAGGAGGGTGGAGCACAATGGAGGTAGGAGTAGAGGCTGTCCAGCTCCATTTGCCCAGCTTCACTCAGCTGGAAGGCTTAAACCACATGAAGCAGAGGATTCCTGACCTAAAATCAGGGCCACTGGAGCATGAGGACACATCATCTTAACGGCAGGATCACAAAAAAGGCAAAGAAAAAAGCTTCCAGATGGCTTCGGCTAACAGTCTAAACTCCAAGCCATCCCTTCCTCTCCTTGCAAAAGTTTCAGAAACCACTGTATGGAAGCACATGGGTAATGTGGTATGACCCTCGCCCTGGAAACCAGAGCCCTTGGGCCTGTGATTTACTGAAGTCCCTGACCGCAATCTGGCTCCCTTCCAGCTACAGCCTTAGCCACCTATGGCTCCCCTGGGCCCTACCCAGCAAACGACAGGAGATGACGGGAAATTAAACCATGCTGACTATTTCTGCTGGGCATTTAAACTTGGGGAAGCACATATAAGAATGTTGTTCTACATCATTATTTGGTATATCAAGCCATCTAAAAGCACTGGATTGCACCTTTTCTTTACTCATACACACAAGTTACAAAGGTTTCAAACAACAGATCATTCTTTAGGCTAAGGAAACACCACACAAGTACCAACTTCATTTTATGATTGAAAGCTCACCAGCCCACAAAAAGAACACTATTCCTCATCTCAGAGAAACAAGGGCAGGGCAAAAGAGTTACACTGACCAATTTTAGTGTTTGCTAAAACTAACAAATTCTCTAGTTTTACTTTCAAGTTTTGGTACAGAAGTGTGCATTCAGATACTAGTGCCGCCTTCTTCCATCAGACCTTAGTCTGGCAACAATCGTTTTGCTGGGATCAATTTGGTTTCTAAACATAATGCTTCTTTAAAGGGAGGAGCTACTGAGATGCTGACGCCTAAACGATGTTGGTTAAGTACCTTCGGTTGAAAGTTTTTACCCATGGATTAAGATTCTTTAAATGAAATCCCAAGCCTCCCCATTTTCCTTTGGTTGTCTTTTTCACCAAATGCCATTCTACCACCGAACCAAAACCACTGCCTTGTTGGGAGGAAGAGAGAAGGGCCATGCCCCACCACACTCTCAGGGCGACATGGCCTCTCAGAAGAGGACATGGACTCCCCAGAGGCTTCCAGATATAACCCTCACCCCCACCAGGCCTAATGTGTTCTGTTGAGGGTGCCTGGCTAAATAAAACAAAAACCCCAAGGAAACAGACCTTCCAAAAAACAGCGTCTGCTCCCAGCTTCCTATGTCAGTGCAGCAGTGAGTCCCAGAGAACCCCAGGCCCCATATGCCCCCATTCTGGCCGGCTGCTGCTCGGCCTCTCCACTTCACATTCACAGAATCACTTCTTGTGCAAAACAAGCAGTCTACGTAGAAAGAATGCCCTCATAGTCTAATAAAAACTGTAGAAAAAATGCTAGAGAGCCACCGCTCTTCCCACTCCCTCTTTATCTGCAGAGCGAGGGCATCTGTGCGTGGACAGGGTAGGCAAGCCTGACGTTGAGGGAGTCATTGTGCTGGACGAGGGATGTCTGCTGGTAATGGAGCACCAGCTCCTTCAGTGAGCTGTACAGGTTGTAGGGCTCTGCAAAGCCATAGCCCCGAGCAGTGCTGTAGATCACGCAGTGCTTCACTTCCCCATCAGCACTGCAAAGATACAACACACAAACACCACAGGGAATTAAGGCAGATAGCAACAGATAAAGGGACCCTAAATGAACAGAAGTCTGAGAGCAGTTGTTCTGCAAAGGAGAAGCAGAAGCTTTTTGTCAATCAAAGCTTGTATGATATCACACCCATGTGTCCCCCCACCCCTACAGACTTGTCACAGAGATACCCTTCATTTCCCAAGACCTGGTAGCTAAAATGGATGGCTGCGTTTAATCACTCAGCTCCGGACCTCCATTAGGCAAGAATGCACTGCAGGGGGCAAAACAAACCAAAAAAAAAAAAAAAAATTAAGTGTGCAAATCAGTGGTTTTTAGAATATTCATAAGGTTGTGAAACAATCACCACTATCTCACTCCAGAATATTTTCATCACCCTAAAAAGAAACCATATATCCGTTAGTAGTCACTCTGTATTCCTCCCTCCCCCTAGACCCGGGCAACCACTAACCTACTGTCACTATGGATTTGCCTATTCTGGACATTTCATATAAATGGAATCATACAGTATCACTCAATCTTTTGTGTCTGGCTACTTTCACTTAATACACCATTTTCAAAGTTCTTCTGTGTGGTAGCATGTATTGATACTTCATTTCTCCTCATGGCTGAGTAATATTCTATTGTATGGATATGCCACAATTTGGTTGTCCATTCATCAATTGATGGGACACCTGGATTGTTAACACTTTTTGGCTATAGTGAATAGTCACATACAAGTTTTTGTATGGACACGGGTTTTCAGTTCTCTTGGATATATACCTAAGAGGGGAACTGTTGAGTCATAAGTTAAACTTCTTGGGAATTCCCCGGAGGGCCAGTGGTTAGGACTCAGTGCTTTCACCGCCATGGCCCTGGGTTCAATCCTGGTCGGGGAACTAAGATCCCACAAGCTGCGTGGCATGGCACCCCCCAACCCTGCCAAAAAGAAAGTTAAACTTTTTGAGAAACTGCCAAACTGTTTTCTGAAGCAGTTGCACCATTTTAAGTTCCTGCCAGCAGTGTACAAGGGCTCTAACTTCTCCACATCCCTGTCAACACTTGTTATTGTCCATCTCTGTGATTACTGTCATCCTTGTGGTATCTCATGGTGGTTTTGATTTACAGTTCCCTAATGACTAATGACATTGAGCATCTTTTCATATGCTTATTGACCATTTATATATCTTCTTTAAAGAAATGTCTACTTGAATCCTTTGCCCATTTTTAATTGGGGCACTTGTCTTTTTATTGTTAAGAGTTCTTTATATATTAGACACTAGTTGCTTAGATATATGATTTGCAAATATTTCCTCCCATTCTGTGGGTTGTCTTTTTTACTTTCTTGATAGTGTCCTTTGATGCACAAAGTCTTTAATTACGGTGAAGTCCAATTTATCTTTTTCTTTTGTCGTCTGCGTTTTTGATGTGTTAAGAGACCACTGCCTAATCCAAAGTCACAAAGATTTATACCTAATGTTTTCTCCTAAGTGTTTTACCTTTTAGCTCTTACATTTAGTTCTATGATACATTTTGGGTTTTTTAAAAAATATTTATTTATTTATTTTTGGCTGCGTCGGGTCTTAGATGCAGCACGCGGGATCTTTTCGTTGCAGTGCATGGGCTTCTCTCTAGTTGCAGCGTGCAGACTCTAGCTGTGGTGCATGGGCTTAGTTGCCCTGTGGCATGTGGGATCTTAGTTCCCCAACCAGGGATCGAACCCGCGTCCCCTGCATTGGAAGGTGGATTCTTAACCACTGGACCACCAGGGAAGTCCCTAAGATACACTTTGAGTTAATTTTTGTATATGGTGTGAGGTGGGGGTCCAACCTCATTCTTCTGCATGTGGCTCACCAGTTGTCCCAGCACCATGTGCTGAAATGACTATTTTTTCCCCTTTGAATGGTCTTGAGACCCTTGCTGAAAACCAACTGACCATAATTGTAAGAGTTTATTATTTCCTGGCTCTCATTTCTATTCATTGAGCTACATGTTTAATCTTATGTTAGTACCTCACAATTTTGATTACTACAGCTTTGTTGTAAGTTTTCAAATTGGGAGGTGTACTTCAACTCTTTTCTATTCTTTCAAGGTTATTTTAGCTGTTATGGATCCCTTGCATTTTCATACGAATTTTAAGATCATCTTGACATTTCTGTAAAAAGCCAGCTCGTACTGTTTATAGGGATTACACTGAACACATAGATCAATTTGGGAAGTACTGCCATCCATGAACACGGATGTTTTTCCACTTATTTAGGTTTTCTTTAAGTTCTTTCAATGATGTTTCATAGTTTTCACTGTATAGCTCTTGCACTTTTTTTTAAGCCTAGGCATTTTAGCATTTTTTATGCCATTATAAATAGACTGTCTTCATTTCATTTTCAGATTGTTCACTGCTAGTATATAGAAATACAACTGATTTTTGGTATCCTAATCTTTTAACCTGCAACCTTGCTGAACTCATTTACTAGCTCTAATAGTTTACTTCTTCCTTTCCAATCTGGATACCTTTTATTTCTTTTTCTTGCCTAAATGCCCTAGCTAGAACCTTCTGTACAATGATTAGGAGTGGTGAGAGCAGACATCCTTGTCTTCTTCCTGAGCTTAAGCATTCAGTCTTTTACCACTAAGTATGATATTAGCTGTGGGTTTTTCATACCTTTTATCAGGCTGAGGAAGTGCCCTCCTATTCCTAGTTTATTCAGTGTTTTTTAACATGTAAGAGTGTAAAACGCTTTTTCTGAGTCTACTGAAATAATCAGTAGATTATTGTCAGTTGATTTTTGTCCTTAATTCTATTAATATGGTTTATTACATTGATTTTTTAATGTTGAACCTCTTGGCATTCCTAAGATGAATTCTACTTAGTCATGGTTTATAATCCTTTTTATATGCTGCTGGAGTTGCTTTGCTAGTGTTTTGTTAAAGATTTTTATGTCTATATTCATAAGGAATATGCCTTCATAAAATGAATTAGGAAGTGTTCTCTCCTATTTTTTGGAAGAGTTTGTGAAGGACTTGTGTTAATTCCTTTTACATATTTGGTAGAATTCACCAGTGAAGCCAATTTCTTTACTCGTTAGAGTTCTATTCAGAATTTCTACTTCCTCTTAAGTCAGTTTTGGTAGTTTGTGTGCTTCCAGGAATTTGTCCATTTCATCTAGGTTGTTTAATTTGTTAGCATATAATTATTCATAGTATTCCATCATTTTTTTTTATTTCTGTAAGGACTACAAGTAGTGTCCCCTCTTTCATCCTGATTTTAGTAATTTGTGTCTTCTCTCTCTCCCGTGTGTGTATGTGTGTGTGTGCAAGACTTTAACTAGAAGTTATCGATTTTGTTCATCCCAATTTCTGGTTTCACTGATTTCCCCAATTGTTTCCTTTTTAAAAAAATTTTATTTATTTTATTTATTTATTTTTGGCTGCATTGGGTCTTTGTTGCCGTGCACGGGCTTTCTCTAGTTATGGCAAGCAGGGGCTACTCTTCGTTGCGGTGCGCAGGCTTCTCACTGCAGTGGCTTCTCTTGTTGCAGAGGTCGGGCTCTAGGCACGCGGGCTTCAGTAGTTGTGACACGTGGGCTCAGTAGTTGTGGTGCACAGGCTTAGTTGCTCTGCGGCATGTGGGATCTCCCTGGACCAGGGCTTGAACCCGTGTCCCCTGCATTGGCAGGCGGATTCTTAACCACTGCGCCACCAGGGAAGCCCTCCTCAATTGTTTTCTATTCTCTATTTTATTTACTTCTGTTCTAATCTTTATTATTCCCTTCCTTTTGCTCGATTGGGTTTAGTTTGCTCTTCTTTTTTTAGTTTCTTAAGGTGAAAGAAGGGTAGGTTATTGATTTGAGAGCTTTTTTAATATAAATGCTTACAGTTATAAATTTCCCTCTTAGCACCGCTTTAGCTGCATTCCATAAGTTTTGAATTTTGTGCTTCTCTTTTTAACTTGAAGTATTTTCTAATTTCCCTTGTTTTCTTTTTTTGATCTATTGCTATTTAGGAGTGTGTTATTTATTGTCCACATTTGTGAATTTCCCAAATTCCCTTATTTTTACTTTCTAATTTCTTTCCATTGTGGTTATAGACAACATATTTTGTATGACTTCAACCCTATTTATTGACACTTGTGGCCTAACCTGTAGTCTAGCCTGTATAATATTTCATGTGCACTTGAGAAGAACGTGTATTCTGCTGTTGTTAGATGAAGTGTTCTAGAGATGTCTGTTAGGTCTAGTTGTTTTATAGTGTTGTTCAAGTCTTCTGTTTCCTTGTTGATCTAACTGTTCTATCTCTAATCAAATTTCTTACCCCAAATAGCAATAACAATAAGGATCACAAGTGCTCACTACCTAACTAACTCCTTAACCTAGTGAAACACACATATTGTTGTTTCTAGCCTGAGAAGGCTTTAGAGTTAAGCAATTTCTTCTTAGGCTTCTTTATAATGTCATTTACAGAAATTAAAATGGAAAAACAAGTGAGTCTTATGCCTTGACTTCCTACTACATGATCATTTTAATTTTGCTATGAGAGTCTCCTTAAAAACTGAACTTATTCACATCCCTAACTTCAGCAAATGTCCTGAGTAAACTGAGAAATCACTGTAAGCAGGCTTTCTGTAGCTGGAGTGGCTAGCAAATAAGTGTAAGTCTGTGATGCCAGACTCTTTTGCTTCCAATCTCTCCAAAAGTGAACCCCAATATGATATATCACTGCAGCTGGTTTTCATAGGCAACAGAAATCCACACTGCTGTGGACTTGAGTCTGGTTAAGTCTGTGGCTAAAGGAAGGAGAAGGAGAAAAAGAATACAGCTCCCAAGATACTCAAGCTGCTCCTTGGTCTCCCAGGAATTAGCTGAGCTGCTGAGCAGCATTTTCCACCAGCCAAGTCTTTAACCCACAGGCTGCCACCCAACGACCTAGATAAGAGTGAGGGACTACTAATGCGCTGGGCTTATTGTCTTCCTTCTTTTTATTGTTCTTAAAAGATCTCAGATCCTGCAAGAGTCATATTCTCCTGCCATTTCCACTCAAATACACTTGAGTATCTGAGCCCAGGTCAGAGAGAAATGAAATGTTTCAAGTAGCTCTATCTTTGGATAATACTAATCCAATTCCTGCCTTACTTTTTGCCCATAGATGTCCCACTATTCAATATCCTTTCAAAGTCCAGCTCAAATGCCACCTCTTCCACAAAATCTCCCAACCCTCTTTGTCTAACAGAATTAGTTCTTCATGCACACAGCCTACTAGTGATACCTATGTCACAGTGATTTTATTTATCTTGGATATTTAACTGTGAAATGAAGAAAGTGTGGTGCAAAAGAAAAATGTGGGCTTTGAAACCAGGTAAAGTTGGATTCAAACTCTGACTGCATGACAGAGACAGACCACTAAGGACAAGATGATCATGTAAAGCACTAAGCATTCTGTTAATATGAGTGTCTTTTGTCTATCCTCACCACTTTGTCCTCTTTGAGGGCAAAATCATTTTGTCATCTTTGCTTGCCTTCTGGCATGTCCATCAGCAGCATCATTATCATAATAATATTAGTAGATAACATTTACTTATTATGTTCCAGCACTGATCAAAGTATATTAAATCACATATATTAACTCGAGTAATACTTTAAAAACCCTTAAGTAGATATTATTATTATCCTTATTTTACAAATAAGGAAACTAGGCAAAGAAAGTTTAAGTAACTTACCCTAGGTCACATATCTGGTAAGTGGTAGAGTCAGGATCTGAATCCTGTATATCTGGCCCCAAAGCTTGCTCTCATGACCATCATACTATACCTCCACTGTAGGTATGGTCTTTGTCAATGAAAACAGTTGCCTTTTTAAGGAATATATATATAACACTTTGGCAAAATCTCACTGAGGCATGATTAATTGTCCCCAGAATTTCACTTTCCATTAAAAGGAAAATAGGCTTTTCCAAACAAAGTCATAAAATCATCTTACAGAAAATATCCAACATTTTCTATCACTGCCTCAACAGAATACTATTTAAGTACAAATTTTAGATAGTTTTTCTTCTGAAGTAAAAACAGTTCTGTTTAATCAAGCCTTCCTTAATCTGACAATGAAGGCCTAGTTAGGCAAGCAGGAGACTACTAAAGAATTAAGTGATCTTTTCAATTGAAAATCTCAAATTACTTTTCAGAGATACCTAAAATCCAATAGCAACAATGCAGGGCCTAGTCTGCTTGCCATTTAAATTAAAATCCCCGAAATAATTTCAGATGGTATTTCTCTTAAAGCAACTAACTGTTTTCTTTGTACTAATATTAATGGTCTAAGCCATGGTTCCTCATTTTACTGTACTTCAACTAATTTGATCTGAACTTTAGGAGGCGTTGATTTTCTATTAATCAATGTGGAAGTTTTCAAAAGGTTATAACCCCAGAGAAGACTTACACCACAGAGCAAGCATAACATCCTTTCTTGCTACTCTCACGAATTAAGAATGCACCATCAGGTTTCCCATAAAGCAAGTCCTCTGCTTGTACTCGATTGATATCCTCAACAAACCAGGTTTTCTCATCATAATGGGGCAGGTTTTCATCTTCCTCATTGATAAAATAGGTCCTAAAAATTAAATGTTAAAATATTATTCTAACAATCAGTTTACTTATATCTAAAAGCAAATTCACGAATAAAACTCTCTTCTAAATCTTTAACCACAAAATGCCAAAGTGGAATTGCAATTAGTTGGATTTTTTTTTAACAACTTCATTATTTGCTATCATGCAGAAAGCACAGAATTCACATGTCTCATCCAATAACCTGACACATGAATGTGTGAATGAGCAATGCTTAAGCATCCAGGTTTCATATGGTTCAGCAGGTCTTTGAACTCAAGTGCCTATAGGGTATTCTTGAGGCAATTCAATTTAAAGAGGTGCAAAGTTCTTGATTCAAATGTCCTCAAATAACAAAGAGAACCAGCACGCAGTATGTATTAAGAAGTCCCATGTCTTATCCTGGAAACAAAGCCCTCTGACAGAAAGGTACAGAGAGAACTTACTCAGCAGCATCCTCATTCTTGATTCCCAGCCAGGCATTTAGGCGCTTCTGTCTTACTCCTTTGTGATTGAGCCACCTGCCAGAGGGAAGACACCAGTGTCAGTGTCTATGCAAACTCTGCCTGGACAAAGTAGACACGTCCAAGCCAACCAAACTTCCAGGGTCCAGGAACTTATTTTCCCCAGGCCCACTAAGAATGGCCAGAGATTTCCCTAAACTTGTTTCTCCATTACTTTTCCTTCAACTTTTTGCAAAAAGGCAGAGACACAGAAAGCTACTTGAAATTAGGCACTTCTCTCACTTTTCACTTTCCTTTTCTAAAAGGTTATATAACCACAAGCACACATATACTCGCACTCAAACACAATGGGACACTTGTTTCTGAAATCATTAGTTAGGCGAGCATGGTGTCACATTTGCAATCTCCACTAAGCCAGAGTATGCAATCCCTCACTGGCCTACTACACTGAGTTACATTCTAACACAGAATTTCAAGGTCTATTTTTGCACCTAAGTGAGCCACAAGAAATTCAGGGTGGCAATCTGAGTAATTAATACAAATCTACTTCATCACCAGGTAGATCACAGTATTTCAAAATATACCAACATTTTAGATGTAAAATGAAATAAACCATTTCATCTCGTTCCACTGAGATGGACGATGGCCTAAAACTTCAGTGGAGTATAAAAACTCTTTCATTCATCACCATCCTCCAACCAGGCCCCTGATCATTCAGGTGTCATCATAAACATCTCAGGGAAGACTACCCTAAATTGTCCCAACTAAGGCAGTCCACCAGTCACTCTACACTTTTATTTTATCATCTTCATAGTACTTGCCTGCAATTCATTTTTTTTAATGGTTTTTTTTGGCCACGCTGTGCGGCTTGGGGGATCTTAGTCCCCATCCAGGGACTGAACCCGGGCCACAGCAGTGAAAGCGCTGAGTCCTAACCACTGGACCACCAGGGAACTCCCTGAAATTCATTATTTTCACTTGGTTATGTTTGTCTCCCCAGCTAAAATGTAAGCTGCTTTAAAGAAAGGGATCTGTCCTGCTCATGGCTATTCCAAACGCTGAAAACAGTACCAGCACATGGTAGATATTCAATAAATAGTCAGTAAAAATCTGTAGGTGGGCCACTTTTAACAAAGTCTTCAGGGTCAACTCCAAGGTCATCTTGTACCTCCCTCTGACCCCAAGTACAGTAGATAACTTGGCATCACAACTAATTTTAAAGTTCTTTTAAGATAGATTACACAGCCTTTCTCAATAAGACATTAACCTGGAGTTCAGTTAACCTGGATTTCATTTTGTATGCTTAGTGAACCTGGATTTCATTTCAGTTAACCTGGATTTCATTTTGTATGCTTAGTGAAACTGGAAAACTGGAAAACAACTAACATATGATCTTGATAGAATTTATTTAGTAACAAACCCCATCCTACACTATCACTTCTCTTAGCAAAATATCCAGATGCCCTCCTCTAAACACTCTTAATATCCAAAGTTTTCTATCCTTGAAGAACTGATCTTTCCTTTATTAAATAAACTGATCTTTCTCTTTATTAAATAAAGAGACAAGCACACTGGGTAAAAGGCTTAAAATGAACAAACTGTACCACATTTTCTCTTGAGTCCCCATTTTCTTGTAAGCCACCAACCTCTGTAAACTGAGCCTCCTTTTCTGCCACAAGGAATGTTAAGACACCCAGGAAAATCCAGGCAAAAGAGAAGAATATTTTGGTTCACACTCTATCTATGATGGTCTCGGCCTTCTGACACAGGCAACTTTTCTAATCTCCCAAAAGTCCACTTCAAATACTACTATATAGTTCTGACTCCTTAAACATCTAATAACAATGCCAGGAACTGACTAGCTTCTAAAAATGATTTTTAAAAAGCTCAAGTAAATTTAGCATGTTAATTCATATTTAATTTACTGTTATTGAGTAATGCCACATATAAAACAGTACATTCTAGGGGAAAAACCTGAACAAAGCATCAAAGACCTAACATCCGGGGCTTCCCTGGTGGCGCAGTGGTTGAGAATCTGCCTGCCAATGCAGGGGACATGGGTTCGAGCCCTGGTCTGGGAGGATCCCACGTGCCGCAGAGCAGCTGGGCCCGTGAGCCACAGTTGCTGAGCCTGCGCGTCTGGAGCCTGTGCTCCGCAACAAGAGAGGCCGCGATAGTGAGAGGCCCGCGCACCGCGATGAAGAGTGGCCCCCGCTTGCCACAACTAGAGAAAGCCCTCGCACAGAAACGAAGACCCAACACAGCCATAAATTAATTAATTAATTAATTTTTTAAAAAAAAAGAAAAAGAAAGCTAAGAGACATTAAAAAAAAAAGAAAAAAAGACCTAACATCCAATTCTCATTGTGTCACTAACTGTGTGGTTTTTTTCTTTGTTTATTCTAAAAAAGATATGAAGTTGAAGTTACAACATAAATTCAGTGCACATAGGATGAACTTATTTTCTTTATGTTCAATTTCATCTTCAACATAAAATCCCTAATCAAACTATCATTTTGTTTACTGTGTACTATGACATTTCGTACTATGACATTTTGCCTAATTTGTATCAGTTAGGGCCTTGGCTAGAAGCAGAAGGCACAGTCAAACTGGTAGTTGAGGAGAGTTTACTGTTTACAAAGGTCTTGAGATGTTTTAGAGAAACTCCCTAGGGCTAGCAATAGTGGGAAGACATAACCTCTCCTAGAACTGAAGAATCAGTTGGAGACAGCAGTGACTTGAACCCAGAGAGTATTGTATGGAGAGTGCCACCTTTGGCAGAGAATGAGGACACAGCCAACTCACTGTGATCACACAGAGAGGAAGCCAGAAAATAAATATTCTTACTTCAATCTCCTCCTGCCCTCTCATCTCCTGCCAGTGCCTCCAAATGGCCAAAACTAATTAGAAGCCAGAGGGCAAATAGATCCGTTTTCTTAGGCACAGAGCAGGGTAGAGAAAGATGAAGAGTAGAAACTGTGAGGGCAAATGGAAAATTCCAGCACACCCTTTGAAATGGATTATCGGGTTTTTTTTGAAATGGATTAACTTTAAGTGGACTTTTTTTTCCAGGACCTATTATCCTCAGATAAAGAGATGGCTTCCTGTACTCAAGGAGTGTTTACCCAGCATAAGAGAATGGGACTTTTAATGGCTTATTTAGGATACATTTTAATGTAAGATTAAACTAACTTTTGTAGTCACAATGTGTACCTTTACTGAACAATTACTGACACAGTAATAATATCCTTCAGAATTCCTCATACACACGGCTGCCCCATCTTGCCTCTCCAATTTTACTTTCGGGAAGTTGATTTTTTGGAGCTATGTGTAAGATGACATTTATTCAAATTAAGTTTTATGATATTCAATTTGGATCATAGTTTCAGTCTCCTGAGATCTTTCTGGAGCCTGATATTTTATCATCTATCTATCTGATCAGGTACTTATCCCAGCTTTTTAAAATATGATCAGCTGCTAATGACGATCCAGTCACTGATAATAATGTTACTTTGGGTGTAGATGTGGATGGACTGACGCACACTACACAGAGCCTACTCTAGGGTGGCAATAAGTCATAGTTTATTAGTCAGGTTAGACTAAGTTGTGTTATGGCAAATTATTCTTTATTTTGAATTCAGGTTTATGAATACCAAGAAAAGTAAATGGTAATCATGAAAACTAGCTCCTGATGAAAAAGAATTGCAAATGAACTCCTTTTTTTGAAAAGGAATTTTAAAGGCTTTTAGGGAATTCCCTGGCGGTCCTGTGGTTAGGACTCCGCGCTCTCACTGCCGTGGGGCCTGGTTGGGGAACTAAGATCCCGCAAGCCACATGGCATGGCCAAAAAATAAAAATAAAGTAAAAATAAATAAAGGAGTTTATATTTAAGAAATATTTTATTCTATATTTAAGAAATGAAATTCTGCATTTAGGCATTCAAGAATATTCTAGAAACAGTACATTGGAATCTCAGCAGAAAATCTCAAAAAATCCTTATGGGCTATACAGTGGGAAGTCAGGGAAATGTCCACACGCAAAAGGGACCTGATAAACTAATGACAGTCTCTCGTTGGGTGCTGCAGAATTCCAACCAATTCCAACTTCAACACAGGACCAAAGAGAGATCATATTCAGTATCATGCAGCAATACAACCAGTCTCTTTCAGGACTGACTGTACAATTTCAGCATTAGAGCAGATCAAGCCTACCAATCCTAGTATTGTCTTTGTTAGAAACATCAAAGCACGGACTATGGGACAGTGGACTATCCTCCCTGAAGCAACACTTCCAAAAGAGGCAATGGTTTTCTGTGTCTCCCTAAACATCCTAGCAGGATACAAGCAGGTCATGGCTTATCATCCATGATAAATTCTAAATATAGAGCTAAATTCTCTTATATTTAGCTTACATAACTTGTTAAAGGAACTTTCAAGGTCTAGTTTGCCACCCTTAGTCATGCACCTAGGAATGGCAGGTTTCTTAATATCTCATCACTTTCCAGGGCAAAGAAGTGCTTCCAATCGTTCCTTTGGTCCATGGCACAGCCTTCTTGGGCCTTTCTTCGGCTTCATTATATGACCCAAACCATATAAGCATTCCAAGAGCAGACACATCCTGCTTTTACACAAGGGCACCTCCCTGCCTTGCTTCCAAAGCTCTTCTGTATGCTATGTGTACTTCCTTGACTCTTTTTTGGCCACAATAGCAAACTGAAAGATCTCTAGAGAGGAGTGCTACTAAAAACTACTCAGTATAGTGTAGTTATAATTGTTTGCTCCCAAAACAATCACCTTAAATTTTCCTCTACTGAAACTCAACAGCCAATGTTCCAACCTCTAAGCTTGCATTTTATCCCCTCCCTCTTTCTGACACAAACAAACCCTCAGAGGTCTTTACTCTGTCTCCTCCTGCCAAGAGTTTGAACTGAGTGTGTTACATGCATGAAAGTTACCCATAAACACATTACATAACAGTCTATTCATTACCTAGAACTAAACCTAATATATTTTCCTTTCTCATGGATTTTCTCCTTCTATGAATCAGTCATCTGGCCTAATACTCTTAATCCACACATCTTGTTCTGATAATATATCTTTCAATTTATATTTAGATAATATCCCTATATCTAGCTAAATCACTGTTTTCCATCACTCCTCAGGTGTGCCATTTTTCATACCTGCTATCAACAGTAATATTTCTATTACTTAAATATAGAATCTTATTTCTTAAATATAAAAACCCTTTAACGGACTATTCTGTATATTTCTTTGTAGGCCCCCACTATTAGTGTCCTTGCCTTTGAGGGGTAATTTCTGTTTCTATGGTTCTTCTACGTAGCCGAAGATTCTGGGTTTTGTGTTTTAGGCACACATTAATGAATCTGTACCTTTAAAACTCAACCACTTTGCTCATTTGTATGGATTACAGTCTTACCTTCTGATTGGCCCCACACGCTTGACTTCAGGTAGACTCTAATACCCCGGCTACTAACAGGACTGCTTTCCTAAATTCTTACAATCTCACTGGCCAGTTCTCAATGACAAATCTCTTCTTCTACCTCTAAGGTCTCTAGCCCAGTAGGAATCAGGTGGTGGTGGATCCCTCTCACATAGTCCCAGAATACTCACACAAGGTGCTGATCTCGGATCTTGCGCAGCTGGATCAGGTCAGGTTTGATACTGTTCATTTTTTTATCTATTTCCCGGTTGTCCAAAGCTTGTTTCTTCAAATCCTGCTCTAGACGCATTTTGCTATCATGAATCTCACCCAGACGTGATTTCAATTTGTCATAGTTCATCATAATTCTGTAAAAATATTTGACATATTAAGGTTAAAACACGAACCAAGCAGGAGCTTTCTACAGTATGAACACAGTCCTAACACCTGAAGTGTGGTGGACATCTGCTGTTTTTGCCTAGCACGCATCCATTCCTACTCTTCTGGGAACAGCACCCTCATGTTCCCTGCCCCCATCTCAGATTCACAGGTGAGCATCCACACCACCCAGCCTGGCCAATAAGAGTGTTCCATTCCTGGTGGTGCAGTGGTTAAGAATCCGCCTGCCAATGCAGAGGACATGGGTTTGAGCCCTGGTCCAGGAAGATCCCACATGCCCTGGAGCAACTAAGCCTGTGTGCCACAACTACGGAATCCTGCGTGCCACAGCTACTGAAGCCTGCGTGCCCTAGAGCCTGTGCTCAACAAGAGAAGCCACGGCAATAAGAAGCCCGCACACCACAATGAAGAGTAGACCCCGCTCGCCCAAACTAGAGAAAGCCCATGCGCAGTGACGAAGACCCAACGCAGCCGAAAATAAAATTAATTAAAAACACAAAAAACAAAAAGAGTGTTCCATTCCATCCTATCCCTGCCTCAGGCCACAATGACTTGTTCAGAAAGGGGAATAATACCCAAACTGACCCAATGAGCGTCAAATCTAGGACTCTTACTAGAAATACTGTAAACAGAGATTCTCTTTCCACTGGGACTAAGTTGTGAACATGTGGTTCTAGGACTCCCAGTAGCTAATATTGCTACCTCGTAGGGAAAGCCTGCCTGAGGATGAAGCCAACACAGAGAAAAACTGAGCCAAAAGACAGAGCATGAGGAGAATCCTGATGATCTTGTTTGGGCCCTGGATCCAGCCATGACTGAACAAGTAAAGCTGGGTTACTGTGTGAATTAATTGTGGTAATACATGTAAAAGGACTAAACTGTGCCTGGGACATCCTGGTAAGCACTCAGTAGATGATGGCCCTAAGCTTTTCCAGCACACAAAGTTTTGCTGTGCTCTGAACCCTAAGGCAACAACCGTCCACATTACTCATTTGTCACTCGGTAGTATGTAGTTTTATATTACTATTAAAACGTCATCATGATACTTTAACTCCCTTTGCAACTAAACTACAAGTTCTTTTCTATTTCTTCATTATTAGTAATAACTGTCACTTACTGATACCATATGTCAAGATACACACACACACACACACACACACACACACACCTTTCTCTGCCATAAATGTGTGTGTATCACTTAGTCCTCATAGCATTTCAACAAGGTTTTATCCACAGTTTTATGGAGGAAGAAACAGGCTCAGAGAGTTACGTAACTCACTCAAGGTCACACAGCTAGTAAATGGTTAATATAGCATTTAAGCCCACAGTTTTATTCATTAAGCTATACTGCCTCACAGCACTTAATACTATTCTTAGGCACAGAGAAGTTCACTAACACTTTGGTGCTAATATGAGAAATAATTTTGCTTTTCCCTTGCATGTGATTCATTTTTCTTTATTATCCACTTTTTCACTCCTCAACCCCATGTTATTTGGCTCATTTTCTAATACTCCACTAAATTTGCTTTGATAAAGGTTCCCAATATTCTTTTAGTTGCCAGATCCAGTACTCCTCATGCTTCTCACTCTCTGTGTAATCTCATGCTTAGCATCTACCATCACCTACAACACTTTGGCCTCCCAAATGCTTTCTGTACTGTGAGTTCCAAATCCAAATAACCAGCTGCCTGCCTCTCAGACAACTCCATTTGGGTTCTCACAGGAACCTCAAAACTCATTGGTTCCAACCCTGAACTCCCCTCATGTACTTCCTATTTTGGTGAATTACACATCCCTTAGTCACTAATATCAGAAATCTAGGAATAATCTTTGGCTTCTCCCACACCTGCCAGATCTGGTCAGACACCAAGTCCTCAGCATTTCTATTAACTCCCCCTCCTTTCGTGCCATTGCTCTGGTTCAGGCCTTCACCATCTTTTAACCTGATGACCACAAAGACGCAGTCAGTCACGTGCAACATGCAGGCTGGTCTTCCTGCCAATGGTTTTGTTCTGCCTTCAACTTACTCTCAGACTGCTGCCGCTGGTTTTCAGTTTAACAAATATTCCATGGGCACCACTATGTACTCTCAGGCACCATAAAACCTGCTGGAGCTATCAGAGAAAATAAGCCACCACCCTTACTCTCAACAAGCTCAAAATTCAGTGAGTGTGACTTTCAGTAAATGTTACACTAGGGATCAGGATAGATGCTGTAGGGCTGGGGATAAAAAGCCCCTAAACCAGTCTAGGGAATCAGGGAAAATTTTCCAGTAAGTTGTATCTAAACCGAGTCCTAAAGGATGAGCCAGGGTCAACAATTTTGGAGGACGGAGAAAGAACGCAGAAGAGAGAAGGTTCAGCTTGGTGCCGTTAGTGGGAACAGCAAGTAATTCCATATGGCAGGACTGCCAAGTCTGAGGGCGTAAAAGCAGACATGTCAGAGATTATTAGAGAAGAAAAGACGTCTCGGCTCACTGATGCACTTGGCGGTTATTAGGTAGATTTACCGTTCAATTTCCTTTTCATTCCCTTCTTTCCGAAATCGCTCAATATATTCTTTGCTATGTTGCTCTTGTGTATGACACTGCTCTTCAAATATTTTAATTGTTTCATTAAAAGCTTCAATTGCAGTCCTCTTCATCTGTATTTCCTATAAAAAAACACACACACTTCATTATCTTTGTATTTTTTGTAACCTTAGGCTTAAAACAAATCTTACAATTCTTGTTACGATTCCATATAATATCAAATTAAGGGGATCAAAACAAACCCTTCTACCCATATTACTTGTATATAAAATACATCATTCAAACCCTAAAATAAAAGAAAAATAACTATTACCTGAAATATAGCTGAGAAACACAGAAAGGCCTCTGAGTTGCTAAGAGAGATTAACCCTGAACATCTTGAAGACAAGGATAAAGTTCTGCCTTTGTAACTAATGTAGTGCTGACCCCCAAAAGGTGCTGAACGAGTGAAGAGACAGAGCAGAGGAGTTCATGCACCAACATGCAAAGCCTTATTTCCAGAAGAGCCCTATAGAGTCTACTTATACTTACTTTCATTTCTAAAGCATGGCGTTTTCTAAACAGATTCATTAGTAGATTAATCTGATTAGAAGCAGAAAATGCAAAGGGGAAGAATAGCTGCTAAAATGAGATGCAGAATACGATGAAAAGCTAAAAACTCCACAAAACAGAAGCCCAGGAGGCTAAGCCATTCACACTAGGGTAAGTGGTCCTCCGCATTCCAATGAGCTCTGAATGTATTTGTACACTTTAGCTTCTGAATCATGATTCTCCTAAAATCTTCAGAGAGGGTTAAATTTTGTTCAATTTACTTTAGAAAATCAAGAAATATGTGTAAAGGTCTAGAAAGATTGCAATCCTGAATGTTTACAATTTTAAAAGTTTTGGTGCTTATGGGATAATTCAACTATTTAGCACTGATTAATTTCAACAAATGATTATTGAGAATCCACTGTTTAGAAAGTACCACCTGGTGTTAAAGAGATTCATAAAACATGGGGCCTGCACTCCAGGATTCAGATTATACAGGCAAAATAGATTTCTGAACTCTTATAAGGTTTTGCTTCATGTCATGATAGAGGCAATAAAGTGGGGCAATAAAGTTACTTACTGCTTTACAGAGACTTCATGGACGAGGCAACATCTGAGCTAGGTCTTAACTGAGAAGAAAATTCAGCATTGCACATAGAAGGCATGGCATGACATATACATGAAATAATAGTGGATGTTAGGGATCAGCAATTGCTCGGTAGGGCTGGAACATAAGGGGATTAGCAGATATGGGACACTAGAATCTTGTGATGTTTCATACAGCTGAGGTTATATCATACATATCTCAAGTAGTATTGTAAACTTATTGCAATGCCCATATCTAAATATCTAGCTATAAATTCTATAACTCTCAAATTCTACAACTCTCAAATTATAGTCTTGGCTCCCTGGCAAGGTTAGAAATTACCTATTAAAATTTCTGGCCCTGTATCTTCAAAGTAAACACCAAAAATTTGACTTCACTGACACTGCTGTGTGTGTTGGTAGGTAGGGCAGCAAAGGAAAAGTATTTGGTGCCGCTGCCAAAGCAGCAGCTCCCCCACAAACATCGCCATTATACCTATCACCGAAACTGTAAACCTACCTTTATTTATACCTGCTCTCCTTTCTCTTCTCTTTTACCTACATGTGCTCTGGGTCTCACCTCCTTTTCCTTTCTCAGGCACTTCATCTCATCACATCAACTAGCCCCTCTTACAGCATTCACTCTCCCAGTTTAAGGTTCCTTCTCAACGGCATACACACAAGTTCTAGTAACACCACTTTGAAAAAAAAAAAAAAGTTACTTAACCCTAATTTCTCTTCCAGTCACAGTTAAGCTTCTTAAAAAAGTTGTTTATATGGGTTCTCTCTCTTTCCTCATCTCTCATTCATACTGCAACTCGCCCTATTCTGGCTTCTGTACTCACCATTCCACAGAGACTGCTCTTTCCAAGGTCACCAATGATCTCATTGCTGAATTCCTGTCTCTAATCCCAAACCATCGCTAAATCCTATCACTTTGCCTCCTAATTATATGTAATCCAGATGCCAAATATCCCCACATACAGCCTATTCTCACCCTGTGCCAACTCTGACTCAGGATACACCATCTCTTCCCATTCTCTGGGAAGAATTCGATTACATCAAAGCAATCTAGATTTTATCTAAGATTTCACAGAAAAAAACAGAGAAGGTCTATAACACTTAGAAACACTGTAACACAAACAGAGGTCAATTCTTTAATCTCCCTTTAACACTCATTGTCCCAGCACATCTTCTAAACTGCTAATCACTGGATCCCTTTGGATCCCTCCCTCTCTTCCCCTACCTCCCAAATCGTTAAGCCTCCAAGGCTCTTCTGGGCTCAGCCCCATCTCAGGTCTTGCTCTCAATTCTCACACAGAGGAATTAGCCCTCTTCTAGCTTTGACCTCATGGCTTTCTTGGTTGCTTCCATCCACCCCCATTCCCAGCTCCCCAACCAGGGATTCCAATTCCAGAACCCAGTCTCTTATCAGCTGCTCAGAACTCATATTCCGCTGTTAAAGCCCCCATATTACTGGGCATGTGTGCAGCATGTGGAGCTTTCTCTGCTTTCTCCAGTCACGACAAGAAAGCAGAAATGCAGCTCTACACAAACCAAAGCCATATGCAATAGTGGCCATTTTTTCTAGCCTCCATTCACAGGAGGGTTAGCCCTCCCCAAGATTCCAGGCCATACCATGAGTTTGACTTCACACCCTTGACAAGGGTGGAGTGCTTTGGTTCATTATCTTGCATAAATTCATTCAACAAATAATTGAACACTAACTATATGCCAGGCATTATTTGAAGCATTTGGGATATGTAAGTAAACAAACTTAAAGATTTCTGCCCTCCTGGAACTTATAGTTTAGGGGGTTATACAGACAATAAATAATAGAACAAGTAAATAAATTACATAGTTTGTTAGAAGGTAAGAAGTATTACGGAAAAAGAAAAGTAGAGTGGGAAAGGAGAAGTGAAATGTGAGCTGGAATTTCAAATAAAGTTGTCAAGTGAGCCTCGCTGAGAATGACAACATTTGAGCAAAGCCTTGTAGGAGGTGAGGTGGTTAGCCAGGTGACTATCTAGGGGGAAAGTGTTTCAGGCAAGGAAATCGCTGGTGCAAAGACTCAAAGATAGGCAGCAGGTCTAGTATATTCGAGGAGCCACAAGGAGGCTAGTATGGCTGGAGTACAGTGGGGAAGAGAGTTATAAGAAATGAGGTCAGAGAGGAAGAGGGACACAGATCATACTGGCATTGTAGAGAGAACTCTGGCTTTCACTCTACGTAAAACGTGGAACCAGAGGTGGGTCTCAAACAAAGGAGTGCTATGATCTTACCTATGTTTTACAAGTATCACCTAGCTGCTATGTTGAGAACTGACCAGGGCAAGGGGAGTATAGATAAGGGCAAGAAGACCAGTTGGGAGGTTTCTGTGATAAATGACTGATAGTGGCTTAGATCAAGGTATTAGCAATGGATGTGGTGAGAAGGAGTAGGATTCTGGGTATATTCTAAAGGTAAAGTCAACAGGAATGCCTGATGGACTGGACGCAACATGTAAAAGAAAGAGACTTCAGGACTTTTGACCTGAGTAAGAAGAATATTATAACTCTCAACTCAGATGGGGAAAGCAAAGGGTAAAACAGCCTTGACGTAGAATATCAGAGTTCAATTTTGGATATGTTAACCTTGAGATATCTACTTAAACATCCAAGTGAGGCTGTTGAATAGGCAGTTGAATATATGAGTCTAGAGTTAAAAGAAGTCAGAAGAACCAGAGATAGAAGTTTGGGAGTTACTGACATATAGGTGGTATGTAAAGGCATGAGACTCTTTGAGATCACACCAGAGAGTGAATGACTATCTAGAAAGGAGAACAGAACCATGGTCAAAGAGGAGAAATCAGCAAAGAAGACTGAGAAGGAACTACCAGGGAGGTCAAGCTCTCAGCTGTCTCTGCTTATTTCCAGATCCAAAAGTTCCATTTATGATTATTTATTATGGGTTTCTCTTCCACCTCTGATCTATAGAAATACTCACATTGTTTTTGCATACAGCCATGCGCTTTTAATGTTTATCATTTTTTAGCATGAGATATAACATAACAGTAAAGTACATAAAAAATACACAGCTTAACAAGTTATTATAAAATGAACATCCACTACCAGCACCCCAGAAATTCCCTGTGTATGCTTTCTGGATCACAACTCCCTGCCTTTTCCCACTCCACCTTCCCTGCCTTGGTGATAACATTATCCTGCTCTTTATGATGATCATTTCCTTGTTATTCTTTATGGTTTTACCACTTTATGCTCACAGCCAAAATTTAAAAGTTAACATTTGCTTGGTTTTGTACCTTATAGAATACACTCATATTATATATATATTCTTTTGAATCTTTTACTCAATGTTTTTGTGAGATTAAACATAGCGTTATACGTTGCCCTATAAATAAATATACACACACAATTATAGTAACCCATCACTGTTTTATTTGATGCAGAGAAAAGGGATTAAAGTATGCTATTTTGACTAATGCACATTATATTTAACAAATATTGTCAGAATACTTTGCACTTTTACAAAATAGGGCCTCATCTCTCCCTCTGTATTTCTAGAGTCAAATATAGTTTCATACCTAGACTAGGTATTCAATAAATGTTTTTGGATGGTTGTGCTAACCTTTTATACCTGATTCTCCCTCCCTCTCTCTCTCTCTCACAAACACACACTCACACTCAAATATAGCTGTAGTTGCCAGTATCTACATCTTATAGATGGGAACTTGAAGCATGGACAAGTGATGTCTCTCACGGGACATCACTAGTTTTTAACATAACCAGGATTAGAAAATAAATCTCCTAAATTCCAATTCAGTTCATTTTATATTTTTTAAAAAGGTAATACATGTACAGAGAAAAAAATAAATCAAACAATATAAAAGAATAGTAAAGATTAAGTTCCCTACTCCTGCGCCCTCACTGCCTTAATTATCTTCCCCAGAGAGTATATCAGTTTTTGACCAGAGATATTCTGAGTACATATAAATATATAACACCTTCCAAATTCTTTTTTTAACCATAAATGACAGTATACCACATATATTTTTCTTTTTTAAAATAATTAATTTATTTATTTGGCTGCATCGGGTCTTAGTTGCCAGCGGGATCTTCATTGCAGCATGTGGGATCTTCCGTTGCAGCGCACGGGCTTCTCTCTACCACATATATTTTTCTGTACCTCACTTTTTTTTTTTTTTTTTACTTAATATGTCTTAGAAACCACTCAAAATCAGTAAATGTAGACTGCCTTATTCTTTTTGATGGTTATAGAATAATTTCATTTCATTTTGGTTTGGGTTTTTTTTTGTTTTTTTTTAACATCTTTATTGGAGTATAATTGCTTTACAATGGTGTTAGTTTCTGCTTTATAACAAAGTGAATCAGTTATACATATACGTATGTCCCCATATCTCTTCCCTCTTGCATCTCCCTCCCTCCCACCCTCCCTATCCCACCCCTCTAGGTGGTCACAAAGCACCAAGCTGATCTCCCTGTGCTATGCAGCTGCTTCCCACTAGCTATCTATTTTATGTTTGGTAGTGTTCATTTTGTTTTAAAAAGAAGAAATGCCATTTTTGTTATAGAATAATACATGCATATTATTATTTTTATTATTTCCTTCTTTCTATTTTAACTGTATTTTCCCCAAATCTCTCTAATTCTATCCCCAAAACATCCCAGCATATTGTTATAAAGTCTTCTCCCTTCAGGTGAGTAGGTACACCCACAGCTGAAATCATGTACACACAATTCTAAATGCTGTCTCCTTTACCTGAAACTACATCATTAGCATTTCTCAGGTCATCAGGAATTCCTAAGAAGCACTTAATAGTAGCAGTTGCCTCTGGGAAATGAGGACTTTTACTTTGTGTGATATAATTAATAGAATTCAGCAACATTTATATTGAATTTAACATACATATTTATATAACATTTTCACTTTTTAAAAATCAAGAAGTTTTAAAATAATTTCTGAAAACTATTCTAATAGCTGTATAACCTTCTATTATATGTATGATAATTTCACCATCCCCTAATGTTGACCACGTATGTTGATTCCTCAGTAACTTTTTCCCCATTCTAACTCAAACACTAGCCTCATCACAGATAATGCACCTAGAAGAGGTAAAGGAATACAGAAAAGCTGAAATCTGCAGTGTAAAAAAAGCATACACACACAGGCACACCACAGATACAACACAAGTATCAGAAAAGGGAAAAAAAGTTATTAAAATCATTCTGAATAACTAATTAACTAATAAAAGAAAACCTGAAAATAAAATGAAATCAAACATCTCACATAGAAAAATGGACCATTAGGGCAATTCTGGCCACTGTAATCCCACACCTTTCCTCAATCAGCACTATATCTCATACCTAACCTATAATCTTCACAGGCCAATATCCCCTAATAAACTCCTCCAGTCCTGAGGTTCCTGGTGCAGTCTCTACCTTTACACTGTCCACCACAGACACTAGCTTAGAAATAAGATCAAGGGCTTTGGGGCTGAGAAATCAAGAACATTAATTCTAGGGTCAAAACAAGGTACCATGAAGCACAGTAATACTGGAATACCCTTCACAGTTAACAATTATAAACTATAGACAAAGATATAAAAAAACAAGTATTTCACATTATAGTCAAATTGTCAAAGCACAACGAGAGAATTTTGAAAGCAGCAAGAGAGAAGCAACCTGTCATATACAAATGACCCCCAATAAAATTAATAGCTGATTTCTCATCTGAAACATAGAGGCCAGAAGGCAGTGGGTAGGCATATTTAAAGCCCTGAAAGAAAAAAAAAACTGTCAACCAAGAATTCTATAACCAGCAGTACTGTCCTTCAAGAATGAAGGAGGAGAAATTAAGATATGCCCAGATAAACAAAAGTTGAAGGAGTCTGTTACCACTAGACCTGCCCTACAAGAAATGCTCAAGAGACTCCTTCAGGGTGAAATGAAAGGACACTAGACAGTAACTCAAAGCTACATGAAGAGGGACTTCCCTGATGGTCCAGTGGCTAAGACTCCGAGTTCCCAGTGCAGGGAGCCCAGGTTTGATCCCTGGTCAGGGAACTAGATCCCATGTGCTGCAACTAAGATCCCACATGCGGCAACAAAGATCCCGCGTGCCACAACTAAGACCTGGTGCAGCCAAATAAATATTAAAAAAAAAAAAAAAGCTACATGAAGAAATAAAGAATACTGGTAAAGGTAACTGGATAAGTAAATATAAAAGCCTATATGATTTAAAGGACAAATGCATAAAACAATAATTATAAATCTATGCTAATTGGCAATGTATAAAAATGTAATCAGTGGCAGTAACAATATAAAGGGGGAGGAATAAAGATGTACAGGAGCACAGTGTTTATACCCTATTGAAAACTTATTCAATAATAAGTTGGTATTATTCAAACTAGTTTATTTGATACTAAAAGATATTAATATGAAAAAGAATATGTACGTATATGTATAACTGAATCACTTTGCTATACACCAGAAACTAATACAACATTGTAAATCAGGGATACTTCAATTAAAAACAAAAAGAAATTAAGACAGCTTAAACAACAAGGTCCTACTGTATAGCACAGGGAACTATATTCAATATCTTGTAATAACCTATAATGGAAAAGAATCTGAAAAATAATTTATATATATAAATATATATATTTAAGAATTTTTATATGTAAATCAACTATACATCAATAAAAAATAAAAATAAATTAAAATTTTTTTAAAATTAAAAAAAGATATTAAGACAGCTAAAGATTGTCAGGTGAATAATAGAAAATTATAAAATTATAGAAAATCTGATATAACTATAATACTTACTGCATACTTATTGGCCTGAACAACAAAAAATATACTAACCTGGGATGTTCTGGTATATTCTTCATATAGCCTGTCATACTCTTTACTCTTTTCCTGATACTGAGAGTGATACTCTTGCAGTTTTTTACCTACTGCATCAATGTTATCTTCTTTTACCAACTGATCCTATACAGGTAAACAAAAGAAATAAAGAATAGGAAACATAAACAGAAGTATTTTTATATAAAGTTAATAAACACATGCAACAAAGTTATTAAGGAATAGTAGCCACAAAATAAGTTCTAAAAATATCTTAAATCTTAAGTAGGAAATTTTAAACGTCTAGATTTCTTTTTTTTTTCTAACTGATAAGCCTGGTAAGTTAGAATCAAATGATGTTGTTAAATAATGACTTGCCGATTAGCTATCAAGAGCTTCTGTAATCATGGGGCTTCCCTGGCGGTCCAGTGGTTAAGACTCCACACTTCCACTGAAGGGGGCACGGGTTCGATCCCTGGTGGGGGAACTAAGATCCTGCATGCTGCGCGGCACGGCCAAAAAAAAAATTGTGTAATCATACCTGTTGGTATCTGGACACTGGGTACATCAGCTTCACATCAAGTTTGGGATTGTACTGAGCAAGAGATTCATGATGATAGTGGCTAATGAGCTCCACCACAGAATTAAATGTCAGAGGATCAGAAAAGCCATATTTACCATCTCGATGATAGATCTTTATTAGCTTATTATTGCCTCCCTTCCTGTGAACAACAAGACAACAACTGTAGATTTTTTCCCCAAAAAATTCTATTGAAGTACTACTTTCACATGGAGATATGAAAGCTTGGTGTCACATTATAAACAAGTTTTTACTATGTTAATGAAACTGGAATGGGTAAAAAGGCACATGTTATGTGTGTAGAAGTATACATAATATCATATTCTTTTTACAACTATTTCTTTTGTCTATAAAATATCTTGGCTACTAAAGGTCAGCATACTTACACAGCTTCCAGTATCAACAAATTTAGCAAAAATAATCACTAAAAAAAAAAAAAAAACAAGTAAATTGTATCTTTTGTTTATTTTCTGAATGAATTTTTTAAATTAAGTTCTATATCAGGAAGAACAGGGACAATCTCTTTGGGATCTAAAGATACGTGGTTGTGTGTCTGTGGAGGGAAGCAGAAGCAATCTCTACATGAAGGGGGATGATAACCATTTGTCACACATACACCAACACAGCACTCAAGGTTTTATTGTTAATGCACAAACATAATTAAGCTCCTTGAATGATTTATAACTCAGTAATTAATCTAGCACCTTACATTATTTTGTCTTTTATATTTGCTTATAATTCTTGGAAATGACTATTTATTTAAGCTATCACAATATGTAAATGATTCAACTGTCATTCAACTGTTTTACAAAGTACAGCTTTTGAAGAGTCATTTATATTAGATGGATGTAATCTGATGCTTGAATAGTTTAGACCACTTTTGCTTACTGAATCATATCCAATGGTCCCTTAAAAGATAATTTATAACCAAAGCTTAAAATGGCAATGTTTTACAAGTCCCATAAGGTATAATCTAAAACCAGAGCAGATTTATTCATTATATCATAGCAAAATACTGCACCATTCCCACTCAACTGTTCTTATAGCAGAATGCAGACTTAATGGGGAAAAAACATGCTTCTGTATCTCTTTATGCCATGCCATTACACATGATAAATGAACCACTGGGATTTGTGAAAGGTCAAACACAATTGGTTTGAATCTGTGGATTGATTTAAATTTAATGCTCAGAAGGTGAGTATTTAGATGGATGAAGAACTATTCCTGTAAAATGTACATTAGAAGGACCACCTAATCATACGCAGTTTCTATAGGTGTATATACCCACACATATACCCACAGTAAATGCAAGCTGGTCTTTCTGCTAGAGAAAAGCTAAAAAGCACTCATTCATTCAAAAAAACTTATTGAACATCTACTATGTGCCAGGAACTGTATGAGGCACAGTGGACATAATGATAAGCAGGCCAGATATAGTACATGCTCTCACAGAACTTCCAGTTTAGGAGCATGAGGAATGTATCTCCATCTTTACAAAGAGGATAAAGAATTTTTCATTAAGATAGAACATATAAAATAAACAACTAGATATATCAACTGGTATTAAGTCCTTTGGGAAAAAAATAAAGCAGAATAAAGGGAAGAGATCATTCTGGGGGGTGGAGAGATTGCTATTTTATACATGTTACACAAGGAAAACCACTCTGTTCAGGTGACATTTAGCAGAGTCCTAAATGAAGTGAGGGCGCTAGCACAGCAGATATCTGGGGGAGAAGTTTTCCAGACAGAGGGAACGGCAAGTGCAAAGCCCCTTAGGTAGAAGCAAGCTTGGCATGTTCCAGGCACAGCAATGAGGCCAGTGATGCTGGGGCTGAATGAGCAAAAAGGAGAGTAGTGGGAGACAAAGTAAAAGATATAAAAGGAGCTTAGATCATTTAATAGCCTATGGGGTCATCGTAATGGCTTTGGATTTTGCTGAGTAAGATAGGGAAACACAAGAGGGTCTGAGCAGAATGATATCATCTATTTCGTGTTTTAAAAGGCTCATTCTAGCTGCTAGGTTGAGATGAGACCATTCAAAGTGGGAAGGGGTAGAGTGGAAAGATAATCTAAGCAAGACATGATGGTGTCTTGGACAAGGGTAGTAGCAGTGGAGACACTGAGAAATGGTGGGATTCTGAATATATGTTGAAGAGAGAGCTGACAGGATATGCTGTGGCCTGGATATGGATATGAGAGAAAGAGACAAGGTAAAGATGATTTCAAGGTTTTTATCTTAAGTAGTCAGAACGGAATTGTCATTTATTGGAGTGAAGAAGGATATATAAAAGGAACATGTTTAAAGAGGAAAAAACATTTTGGTTTTAGACATGTTACATTTGAGATGCCTAGTGAACATCCAAGAGCAGAGGATCCTGCAGCCTATGTGAAGAATCTAAAGTTCAGGAGAAAGTTCTGGGCTAGATGTATAAAATCAGGAATTGTCAGCCTATAGATGTTATTTGAAGATGAACATAGTTGAATAAGAGAAAAGGTCCGAGGTCTAAGTCCTGGGGTACACCAATGTTTAGTGGTCAGGGAGATGACAAAGAACCAGCAAAGGAAACCAAGAGGGGAATTAATGAAGTAAATGGTATCCAAAAAAACAATTTAAAAAAAAAGCATTTCAACAAAGAGGAAATAATCAACTGGGTAAATGATCTTGGGGCTTGGCAAAGTAGAGAATCACTAAGTGATCTTGACAAAATGGTTTCAGTGGAATGGTAAGGATGGAAGCCTGACTGGAATGGATTAAAGAGAATGAAAGAAGAGATAGAAGAAATGCCTATAGAGAACTGTCTTGAGGAATACTGCTGTAAATGGGAGCAGAGAAATAGGGAAATAGCTGGAAAGAGAGAGTCAAGGGAGTATTCTTTATTTACTATTCCTAAGTGAGAGACAGTATAGCATATTTATATACTGATGGGAACGGCTCAGTAGAGAGACAAAAACTGTTGATACAAAAGAAAGGACAAGATAATTCCTAGGGTGATGTCCTTGAGTAGGTTAGAGGGATGGGATGGGATCCAGTCCACAACGGGATCTTGGACAAGGACATGAATGGAACAGGAAAAAGGCAGAGTATTCACATTCATGTTGACAGCTATAGCAACAGGAGCATGATGGAATTATGTCTTCTAACTGCTTCCATGTCCTCAGAGAAACAGGAAGCAGCTTGTTAAAAGGGAAGGAGGTGGGTTGTTGGTCTGAAGAGAAAAAAAAGAATATGTGAAACTATCATCTAGGAAAAGTGAGAGAGCAAATGGATTGCGGAAATGCAAATTCAGCTGGGCAGTGCTAAATGCCCACTTAAGATTGGCAGTCACAAAGTTAATGTGAGACCAATCAGCATGATGTATTTTTCTCCACATTCAGCTGCCCAGGTATAAGCAAAAAATAGACGGAGAGTTGAATTTAACAAGTGTTGGAATATAGTTAGATGACTACTATGAAGGGAGAGAGGAGCAAGTTTGGAGAGAGGATATATTCACAAGGGTAATTTTAACAGTGGACCATGGACTCTAAACAGAGGAGGAGGGAAGTAAAGACATGAAGGAATTGTGGAATGGTGGATTTTTTTTTAAATTTATTATTTATTTATTTATTTATGGCTGTGTTGGGTCTTCATTTCTGTGCGAGGGCTTTCTCTAGTTGTGGCAAGCGGGGGCCACTCTTCATCGCGGTGCGCGGGCCTCTAACTATCGCGGCCTCTCTTGTTGCGGAGCACAGGCTCCAGGCACGCAGTCTCAGTAATTGTGGCTCATGGGCCCAGTTGCTCCGCGGCATGTGGGATCTTCCCAGACCAGGGCTCGAACCCGTGTCCCCTGCATTGGTAGGCAGATTCTCAACCACTGCACCACCAGGGAAGCCCGGTGGATTTTTAATTATGCCTCTCCTTCACTGTAATCTTCTTGAACAGAAGAATCATGCTATTCCTTCTTATATCCTAGCACCTGGCCCAATGCCTGGCATATATCAGATTCCTAAAGATTTGTTAACTATCCAGATTTTCTACAATAAATACTATTTGCTGATTTTTTAAATGGTTACTGAATTGAAAAACCTCTACTTTCTCATCACCTACTCTCTGCAGTCTGACTTCACTCTCATTCCTCTCATTTGAGGGTCACCAACGACTTTTACCAAATTCAGACTCTGCTCACTTCCTCTATCCCAGGCTCAATTCTTTGCAGTGACTGAAATTTCCCTACTCCCTTCCTTCCCTCCGTCCCCACTTCCTTCTTAATATTTCATACTCCCATGACCTCTAGGACATTACTCTTTTCTCTCAACCTCTTAGACTGCTCTTTCTCTGCCTCCATCCTGCGGCTAAACACAGTTATTCCCTAAAAAAATTTGCCTTCAGCCACTACCCATTTTTTCCAAAATAAACTCTTTCTTTAAAATTCCAATTATTCTATATAGATGGTACCTGAATCTTTTTCTGGCCCTATACTCTCTCCTAAGCATTAAACCTAAATTTCTAGCCATAGTCTAGATATATTTTTACCTGGAAGTTCTGAAGCAGCTAAAAATCAACTGCTCCTGGCTCTCCTATTTCTATAAATGGCACATTCATTCTAAGTCCCACAAGGTCAAACCACAGTCACTTTTAACTCCTCCTCAACCTCATATCTTTTCTATTATCAAATTCTTTTAGCTCTTAGCTCCACATTGCCTCTTACTTTGATTCCTCAACTCCATTCCTAGAGCCACCATCCTAGGTAATAGTTTATTTAATTTTTCAATCATGTCATTTTCCTGCTTAAAACCTTTTATTAATTTTTTTTGCACTTAGAAATAAAGGTCAAATTCCCTACCATGGCTCATCAGGCTCTCTGCATTAGGCTCTTTCCCACTTTCAGCTTCATCTCCTACCACTCTGTGGTTCACACTGGAAGCCAGGCACAGCGGTCTCTGCATTCATTGGATCTAACAAATCTTTCCAAAATCAGTGTCTTTGCATTTTCTGTTCCCTCTCCCTGGAACACTTTTCTGGCTGGCTCTTTCTAATCCTTCAGTTTTCCAAAGTCATATCCTCAGAGAGGCCCTCCTGAAAACTATGTGAAATTCCCTTTCCTCATATTCTGTTATCAGATAACCTTATGTATTCCCTATATAGCACTTCATACACTGTGAAATTATCTTTTCTCTTTTTTTTATTGAACTAAGTTGATTTACAATATTGTGTTAGTTTCAGGTGTACAACAAAGTGATTCAGGCTCATTTCTTTTTTCGCTGTGCCTCGCAGCTTGCGGGATCTTAGTTCCCCAACCAGGGATTGAACCCAGGGCCACGCCAAGTCCTAACCACTGGACTGCCAGGGAACGCCCTCATTTCTTTTTTATGTGTTTATTTTGTCTCCCTCTCCCCCACTAATACCCCTTCCCAAATATAAACACTATAGACAAGAGACCATGTCTGGCTTGTCCATCATTTTCTTTTCCTAGAACAATGTGGTCACTCAATAATATTAAATGATTAAAGAATAAATCTAATTCTGGATGATCATTCCCTCTCAGTTAATAATAGCCTTCTAACTCTTTACTAGTTTCTATCCTCTTTTATTTTTTTATATTCAAATAGGGTCTGATCATATAACTTCCCTATTTAAAAAATGAAATGGTTCCCCCGCCTCCCTATGATAATAAACACAAACCCCAAATTTTAGAATTCAAGGCCCTCTTCAACATGATCCTTTTCCAACCTTCTATCCCCTACTGCTTTTTCCTCTTTTCAAATGTTACCCTCTAGCCAAATGGGATTGCATCTCACAGAACAGGACTCTATAATTCCTCACCTTCATATCTTTGTTCCTATTGTTACCTAATCCTGCAAACCTCCTCTCCCAACTTTCTACATATCCAAATCTGTTAGGAGATAACTATGAAATATAAGCAAGAAGATGGTGGCTTAGATTTGGATGGTAGAGAAGTGTGAAGAGATTATGGATGTAGATTTGGAGGTAGAGTTGGCAGGACTTGTTTAATGATGGATTGGATATGAGGCTGAGGGAAAGGGAGGAAAAAAAGATTTGTGGCTCTAGTAACTGTAGAGATGGTGGTTCTGCTTCTGAAAAAAGTAAAGACTAGAAGAGAAACAGTCTGGGTAGAGGAGATGCACTAGAAATCAAGAATTCTGCTTTGAGGAGATGCATTAGAAATCAAGAATTCTGCTTTGACTATATTAAAATTAGTATGTCCTCTAGTTATCTAAGTAGCAACTGGATATATGCATCTGGAATTCAGGAGGTCAGAGCTGGAGATAAGGTTTATGAATCATCACCACGAAGCTGTATATTAAAGCCATGGGAGAGGACAAGCTCACCTTGGGAGAATGAATACAGAGGAGAAAAGGAGGCCCAATTCTGAGCCCTGGGATACTGAGCAAAGGAGTTAGGAAGAAAATTAGGAGAGAGTGACGTCACAACAGCCAAGACAATAAACTTTCTAAGAAGAAGTGTCTATGACTAATGCTGCTAAGAGGTCAGGTAAGGTAAGAGAGAAGTGGCCATTGGTTTAGCTGTCCGTGTAGAGTAGTAGAGACAGAAGCCTGACTGGAATGGGAAAAAATTATGTTGAATGAATCACTGTAGAACACTAATTATTCCTCAGCACAACTGAAGTCCTAAGGTATTAATGTCTTTACCAGAAACTGATATAAACCCCAAATTTCTAGCATAAAATATGGGATTATTTTTCCTAAAGATACTAGGTTGGAAAGGCAGCAAAGAGACAGATAAGTCTGGATTTGAACTCATCCTCTGCCACTTACAAGCTAAGTGTTTTTAGGACAAGTTTCTTAACCAAGTTAAGCTTCAGTTACTTCATCTATAAAATGGAAATATTAATAATACCTACCTCATAAGGTTGTTTTGATAAATAGATATTGAATGTAAAATGCTTAGTACAAGGAAGTTGTTATTGTCACTATTGTTATCGTTCTTCTTTTCTTTAGATATTCCTTTTTTTAAAAAAAAAAAATATCACAAGACTTTATTGCCCTTAGGCTATGTTAATTGTTAAAACTAAATGTGGAAATATCTAATACAGTATTCCTAACCTATTTAAATACACATCCCATCTGGGCTTCCCTGGTGGCGCAGTGGTTAAGAATCCGCCTGCCAATGCAGGGGACACGAGTTCGAGCCCTGGTCCGGGAAGATCCCACATGCCACAGAGCAACAAAGCCCATGCGTCACAACTACTAAGACTGCGCTCTAGAGGCCGCGAGCCACAACTACTGACGCCCGCGTGCCTAGAGCCCATGCTCCACAACAAGAGAAGCCACCGCAATGAGAAGCCTGCACACCGCAAAGAAGAGTAGCCCCCACTCGCCACAGCTAGAGAAAGTCCATGCACAGCAACAAAGATCCAATGCAGCCAAAAATTAATTAATTAAAAATATATCTATAAAAAAAGTTTTTTATAAATATATAACATCCCATCTTTGTAAATATAAATAATGATACATTCACATTATGAGATTCTAATATGCCCACATGGATGGCATGATATAGGCTGAGAATTGCTTTATCTTCTACATATCCTCATCAGCCTAAATTATGTTGAGTTTTACTCTCTGAAGTCTGTATTAAGGAAAACAGTAGTTATTGAAGGGGTGGATTCCCAGCACATCATTAATAACCTTAGGCTGTGCCCATGACTTCTCTCCTTCACTCATAAGGTCAACAGTATATTTCTTACTTCATTACATTTAGGGATTTTAAGCCTTTTTGTTTTATTGCTACATAAAAATAAAAACTGTTGGGCTTCCCTGGTGGCACAGTGGTTGAGAATCTGCCTGCCAATGCAGGGGACACGGGTTCGAGCCCTGGTCTGGGAAGATCCCGCATGCTGCGGAACAACTAGGCCCGTGAGTCACAATTACTGAGCCTGCGCGTCTGAAGCCTGTGCTCCGCAACGAGAGAGGCTGCGATAGGGAGAGGCCCGCGCACCGCGATGAGGAGTGGCCCCTACTTGCCGCAACTAGAGAAAGCCCTCGCACAGAAACGAAGACCCAACACAGCCATAAATAAATAAATAAATAAATAAATAAATAAATAATTTTTAAATTAAAAAAATTAAAAAAAAAAAAACTGTTGCCTTTTTAATATTACATTTAAATATTTAAATGTGTAGAAAAAGAACAGTTAGCCAAACTAAAAATTATGTATCTAAATTAAATAAAAATATGAAAAAATTTGTATGTAAAGATTTAAATAAAATACAGGAATCTTTGTATACCCATAAATAAATAATCCTAGTAGAGCCCTAGCCAAAATGCTGAAAAATACTCACCGCAAAGTCAAAGTGTAATCTCCCTGCATTTTTGTTGAGGCATCTCTGACCAAGAAGGTACCATCTGGCATGTCCCGTAATTTGTCATTTACCTCCTCCCTGAAGAACAGAATTATAGGAAAAACGAAAAAAATGTAAGTGTTGGTTGTTCTTTTCACATATTATCACTAAGACTAGTTGGGAGGTGGGTACATCTAAGGTTATAGAATCATGGGGGCTGCCAGAGGTCATTTAGTTCCTCCCCCTAGGTATTTCTTTCTGTTTTGATTTTTGGTGTTATGCAATCTAAGGAAGGGTATTTGATTTTTAAACTCTTCCAGGTTTCAACTGTCTGTAGGGAATAGTGTTTCCATTAAGCCTTTAGGGCTTCCTTAGGCAGGTATGAACTTGTAGAGTTTCAGAAAAAAACAACAGCTGTTTAGGAAGAAGATTAAGTTTAAGCAACAGTGGCAGCTGGGTCAGATCAGAGTGGGGATAATTTACTCAGTTCACAACCTTTAATATAATATTCTCCAATTTGCATTTATACTGATAACAAATTCCTTCTGCAGAGTTGGTTTAGGACTTTAAGGAACAACACTAAAAGACTCAAAGAAAATGGCAGGGCATAAAAGAACCTTGAATTATAGAACCACATGGTCTTAAAATATAAATTAAGTAGTATTTAAATATAACAGATCCTTTTATTGTACACTGCTAAAATTTAAATTTTCTGATCAATTTGAATATGAAATATATTAAGTCTTCCTTAAAAAATTAAATAAGGAATTACCATATGACCCAGAAATTCCACTTCTGGGTATACACCCAAAGAACTGAAAGCAGAAACTTGAACAAACATTTATACACCAATGTTCATAGCAACATTATTCACAATTGCCCAAAGCTGTAAACAATCCAAATATTCACCAAAGCCAAATGTCCAGATGAATGAATAAATAAAAATGTGGTATATACATATAATGGAATAATATTCAGCCTTAAAAAGGAAATTCTGACACATGCTACAACATGGATGAACCTTTAAGACATTATGCTAAGTGAAATAAGCCAAACACAAAAGGACAAATGTTATATGATTCCACTTATATGAGGTACCTAGAATAGTCAAATTCATAGAAAGAGAAGGCAGGATGGTGCTTGCCAGGGGCTGGGGAGAACAGGAGGAAAGGGGAGTTAGTGTTTAATTGGTACAGAGCTTCACTTTGGGAAGATGAGAGTTCCAGAGATGGATGGTGGTGATGGTTGAATGATAATGTGAATGTACTTTATGCCACTGAACTGTATATTTAAAGATGGTTAAAATGATAAGGAAAAAAAAAAGAAATGAGTGCTACTTTGTAATGGGAGAGAACAGACAAGAGAAAGAGAAGGACAAGCATATAGAGCAATATAGAAGCAACCTGGAATCTGACTTGGCAGAAATGGATAGGAATTTTTAAAAACAAGAAAATACAATGTTCAAATTTTAAAATATATATACATATATATTTTTTCCTTCTGCAAGTTCAAAGCTTTCCAAAACCACATTTTACCCAAAAAGCAAATCTATCCTAGAGTCCTGTTTCTCAAAAGGAGGCGTGTGAAGGGTGCATAAAAATCACCTGGGGAGGTTATAAATGCAGATTCCTGGACCCTACCCCATGATGCTTGTGCATGCAAAGATTGTGGAACCATTGCCTTAGAAACAGAAAAGTAAGGAAAATTAAGTACAGATAAATATCTTTTATCCTAAAACACATGCACCTAACCTAAATGTATAGGTTTCATTTATTCAGAAGTCTATCCTCAATACAGTATTAAAAGTAATAATCACAGCCATAATTGAAAGATTTTCTTGTCACTTTTTTTGTGGGAAGAAAAGCATTCAGAAAATTTGAAAGGTTCTTTAAATGACAACTTGTGGGGCATTAAAAATGTTTTATTTTAACTCTTAATCTCAAAATTATTTTTCTAAACTTCATTCAATTATAGTACCCTTCTAGTTACCTTGAAATATCTCCCCAGTACCATTCTGCATCCTGAAGAGAAACAGAACCATCCTTCATTCCATTTGTAATGGCTGAAGTCATTGGCTTCGGTGGCTTTGGTGGAAGAGCTAGAAGAGAAATGAATATTATTATTTTGTAGATGTAAATTATTATTTGTTTTCTAATTTCCTCAAACACAGCTCATTAACCAATGTACATTATGATTCAAATAATTATAAATCAAATTATGAGTTATTTTATGTTAAATGTTAAACATTAGCCAAAGAAATAATCCTTTTAGAACTCTACCAATAATTGCCTGAAAAAATGAAATATTTGAGCTATTTGCGTTTTCTTCCTTCTTATAAAATACTAACTTTTCATTGGATTCCTTTCTCCTAGACCAGGGGTGGGGAATAGAGAACGTCTGTGCCACCATTCTTTCAAGGTGGCATTGTGAATGAGCGGCACTCCTTTCCTCCATGCCAGGAATTGGTCTCAAAATCCACGTCATTTTTTCTTTATGCAGTTTTTTTTTTTTGCCCCACCGCGTGGCCTGCGGGGATCTTAGTTGCCCAACCAGTGATTGAAACCGTGACGCCTGCAGTGGAAGCGCGGAGTCTTAACCACTGGACTGCCAAGGAAGTCCCCCAAAATCTGTGCCATTCATGCTTCCAGGCATCCATTACCAGTCCATCAGAGTGAGATGAAGTCTGTTTGTCATCCCTGCCTTAGGCAGAGGAGTGAATGAATTGCATGAATAGACACCACCCAAAATGGCTTTGAAAGCAGTGAGCTGATTCAGCTCAGTTCCCTGGTTCCCAGAAATACCTATTAAATGTCTATCATGTGCAAGAAAGTGCTAAGAAGTGGGGATACAGACTTGAGTAAGCCACCGTCCCTGGCCTTGAAGAGTTTACAGCTTTGTGAAAATGTTTGCCGTGATGTTCGTAATTAGACTGTCCATCTGGAGCATGCCCACTTTTGTCAGGCGCACTGGGGCTCCCTGGCCTTCCTGCCTCTCCAGTCCTGGCCCAATCTGCTCCCCACTTTATGATTTACTGACAATTATCATGAACCAGCTCTTCTCTAAATTTGAACATCACATCCTATGGTTTTGGTTTTTTGTTTTTCACAGTATGCTCTTTCTCACTACTTTCCATAGTCTTCTCTGTACTTCATTTTTCAGAAAAGGATGATATGAGATCTGCTTTATTTAAAAATACTGACTAGGCACCACAGCCTCTGTAGCTGAGGGCTCAGGAGCTTGATCCCATGAAAAGGAGGAGCAAGGCCAGGCAAGTGGGTATTGGGAGAGAAGTAAGCTGTTCACGTGTGCATTTCTACCTATGCTTTTAACACACTTCCATAAAAAGCATTAATAAAGAAATGGACATTGAGACACTAGTCCTGACTAAAAATCAGTTGATTCTGCCTTTGTGATAACTATCAAAGGGTATGTTTCATTCACATAAGAGTACTTATTTTTCATTTTCTGGTGTTAAGAACACAATATAAAATACACACCAATTGACACAGACTGACTTCTGCACTTGACATAACCATTTACATCCATTCCTTACAGGAGACAGATTAAGTGTAAAAGATGGTCAATTTTGAGTTGCAAAAGTTGCAGAAATGACTTTGGTAGGGTTGGGTAGTGCTTTGTCAAATGGATGTCATAGTTTATTACTAGTAAAGAGAAGGGTAACATAGTTTGCATTTCTAAAAAAAAACTTAATAGGGGCTCTATATTTAGTGGTCATATTAGGAAAAATGATAATCTGTAGAATGAATAGTTATGTTTTGTTACAACTAATACTTTCTTTGTTAAAAAGGTTGTATTGGCCATAAAAAGGAATGAAATTGGGTCATTTGTAGAGACGTGGATGGATCCAGAGACTGTCATACAGAGTGAAGTGAGTCAGAAAGAGAAAAACAAATATCGTATATTAACACATATATGTGGAACCTAGAAAAATGGTACAGATGAACCAGTTTGCAGGGCAGAAATAGAAACACAGATGTACAGAACAAACGTATGGACACCAAGGGGGGAAAGTGGTAGGGTGGTGGTGGTGTGATGAATTGGGAGATCAGGATTGACATATACACACTAATACGTATCAAATGGATAACTAATAAGAACCTGCTATATAAAAAAATAAATAAAATTCAAAAATTCAAAAAAAAAGGCTAAAAAAATATATGTATATTTGTATACACACACACAATAAATTAAGTAATTTAAAAAATAATAAAAAGCTTGTATTGGGACTTCCCTGGTGGTGCAGTGGTTAAGAATCCGCCTGCCAATGCAGGGGATACGGGTTTGAGCCCTGGTCCGGGAAGATCCCACATGCTGTGGAGCAACTAAGCCCATGCACCACAACTGCTGAAGCCCACACACCTAGAGCCCGTGCTCCGCAACAAGAGAAGCCACCACAATGAGAAACCCAGGCACCACAATGAAGAGTAGCCCCTGTTTGCTGCAACTAGAGAAAGCCCACGCGTAGCAACGACGACCCAATGTAGCCATAAATAAATAAATTTATTTTTTTAAAAAGGGTTGATTTGAGTCTTCAATTTCAAGCGTGGGAATGTAAATTGATACAGCCACTATGGAGAACAATATGGAGGTTCCTTAAAAAACTAAAAATAGAATTACCATATGACCCAGCAATCCCACTACTGGGCATGTACCCAGAGAAAACCGTAATTCAAAAAGACACATGCACCCGAATGTTCATTGCAGCACTATTTACAATAGCCAGGTCATGGAACCAACCTAAATGCCCATCAACAGACGAATGGATAAAGAAGATGTGGTACATATATACAATGGAATATTACCCAGCCTTAAAAAGGAACGAAATTGAGTCATTTGTTGAGAAGCGGATGGATCTACAGACTGTCATACAGAGTGAAGTAAGTCAGAAAGAGAAAAACAAATATCATATATTAATGTGTGTATGTGGAACCTAGAAAAATGGTACAGATGAGCCGGTTTGCAGGGCAGAAGTTGAGACACAGATGTAGAGAATGGACATATGGACACCAAGGGGGGAAAACTGCGGTGGGGTGGGGATGGTGGTGTGCTGAATTGGGCGATTGGGATTGACATGTATACACTGATGTGTATAAAATTGATGCCTAATAAGAACCTGCAGTATAAAAAAACAAACAAAACAACTAATACTAAACTTTCATTGGGTTATTTGTACGGAAATATGTTAATATAAATGTTTCAGACATTACATGAAATTTCTAAAAATCTTATATGTTCTGGTATAATGTTATAAGGAATAATCCTAGTTATTACTTTAAAATGTATATCTCAGAAATAACTAATTTTCTTGTCAACTGCATTATTATGAACTTTCATCAAATCTTTAACAGTGGTCATTTTTAAGTCTTTTGTCATTTACAGACAGTTCTGGGTGTACTCTGATGCTTTTGCAAATATGTTCCTATAAAAGGCTTTCATCTTCAAGAAATTCGTGGAAAAGACTCTGACAAGTACAGGTTTCTGGTAACTGACTATACTGCTGAACTGAATGAATAAGCATTTTCAGAACTCTAATGAAAAACTGATGAACTCATAAAAGTGCTAACAAAAGATCAAGATGAAAAAAAAAAATTAATTACATGGGACTGAGTGAACTGATGAGGATGAGTATAATTTTTGTGACTTTCTGTCTGAATTATTAAAAAAAAAAAATCCCACAAGGACTCAGAGGCAAAGAATATACAAATCAATTTTCACTGCAAAGTAAAGGAGCTGTTACAGTGGAGGATTACTGGACTGAATGTCAATATTATGACATAGTATGAGTGTGTTTCACGTTTGGTAATTGCAATCATTGGTGCTTTTGTTGTGGTCATCCATGTACAATGCTTGGTGTCAGTCTATTTATCTCTTGTAAAAATAAAATACAGTGTGTGTGTGTGAAAAAAAAAAAGTGCTCTGAGCTAAGATGAAGAAAGAATTTTGTCAAAATAATACAAAATAGTAAGACTATCTCATGGTAAAAAAAAAAAAAAAAAAAAAAAGGGTTGATTTGAGTCTTCAATTTCAAGCGTGGCTTAAAATGTAAATATATCACATGATGCATTTAAATACAATGATACCTTTGAAGCAGTCAAACAGCATTCGTTTTGTGTTTAGAACTACAGAAGGAAATCTCTTCAAATAAAATAGTTCTAAATTAGAAAAAAAATAAACTTTTAATTCTAAACAGATGTCCAAAAAACTTCTCTCTCAAAAGACAACATGAAGCCCCTTCACAAACAATTCAGTCCAAAAGCCATTAAGGGAGAGCTGGTCATGATGGCCAAGAGCTGGTGTCAGAGCCCAAAGCAGGTGAGGGAGGACTATGTCCATGCTTGAGGGCAGCTGCACAACAAGGATCTCAGAGCTCCAGCAGGGTGAGGAGGGAATCCTCAAGAGGGCAACTTGGCGTGGGGTGTTGAAGGTGAGTGAAGAAGAAGGGCAGTGGCCTGGGGCCCAGGTGGCACAGAGTGTTGGAGACCAAGCTAACAAGGACACGGTCCTAGGAGGTGGGCATCCCAACACAGTGGGGCAAAGCCAGATTAGGATGCAAAGAGTTTCTAATTGGGCAGGGGATGTGAGGGAGTAGGCAGAATGTAGCAATAACTATGAAAGACTGGGTAATATAGAGAAATGGATCAAATAAGTAAAACTACTATAGATAATAGGAGCTGGGGTTCTCACAGTCTAAAAAGGAAGTTACAAATATGGAAAGGTAGAGAAATAGAATGAACCCTCTGGTTTGGACTGCAATTGCAGCTATTGATGTGAACCCATGGACTTCAACAGATAGATAGATAGATAGATAGATAGATAGATAGATAGATAGATAGATATAAATGTCTGTACTTATAGAAAATACAACTATTCCCTAGTTCTGTCCCCTGAGAGGTCTTGGGATCAGCAAAATCCTAATACGCACACCTAGCACCCAGATCTTGGTTTCTAATGCCATTCTCTACTAAAAGGAACCAGGGCTCTTTGGAGAAATGGTTGAGGTGGGGCAGAGCAAGTACCAAATGAACCTGGAACATTATGTTGTGCTAAAAAGTAACCAAGTACTCAAAGAATGAGGGGCCATGACAAAAGAACAAAGAAGCCAGCTTGAAGGGGCTCCCACTACCAAATCTGGGATAACTGGAGCATCAATACAAATAACAATAGTAAGGGAATATAAGCCATTCAACAAAATAGGAATCTATGTGTCCACACAGATATAAATAAATAAATGAAACAATTGAAAGATTAATGAGGAGGAAGACATACAATTTCGAAGGCCTTCCCACAAATGCTTATTAATCACAAAAGTATTGAAAAAGACTAATATAATAGTGGAGAAACCTGGCAAATACACCTTAATCAAGTAATCAAGGTTACTACCAACAGTAATGGTGAGATCACGGGCCCCCAACAGGATATATCACGAAGGACACAACATCACTTCTGCCAAATACCTGCCATATATGCATAAACTGAATCTAATCATGAGGAAATCAGACAAACCACAGACAAATCATCAGACAAACCACAACTGAAAGACATTCTACAAAATAACTGGCTTGGTGCTTCCCTGGTGGTGCAGTGGTTAAGAATCCGCCTGCCAATGCAGGGGACACGGTTCGAGCACTGGTCCAGGAAGATCCCACATGCCACGGAGCAACTAAGCCCGTGCACCACACACCCAGAGCCTGTGCTCCGCAACAAGAGAAGCCACCGCAATGAGAAGCCCATGCACCTCAACGAAGAGTAGCCCCCGCTAGCCGCAACTAGAGAAAGCCCGCATGCAGCAACAAAGACCCAACACAGCCAAAAATAAATAAATAAAATAAATAAATTTATTAAAAGAAAAAAAAAGATTCTCTCTAAAAAAAAAAAAAAAAACTGGCTTGGAATCTTCAAAAATGTTAAGGTCGTGAAAGTCAAGAAAGACTGAGGGACTGTTCCAGATTGAAGAAGACTAGAGAATCATGACAATTAAATACAATGTGTGAGTCTGGACTGGCTCCTTTTGTTATAAAAGACATTACTGGGACAATGGCAAAACCTGAATGGGATCTGAGGATGAGATGGTAGTAATGCATCAATGTTAATTTTCTGATTTTGATAGTTGTATTGTGGTTACATTGGAGAATGTTCTCATTGGTGGGAAATACACACAAACATGGTCATCATGGACTATCATGTCGGCAACCTACTCTGAATGGTTCAAGAAATCAAGTTCTTTGTATCGTACTTGCAACTTTTCTTTAAGTTTTAGATTGTTTCAAAAAAACTTCTTTTTTAATTAACAAAAAAGTTATAGATAATACTGTGGGGAAAGGGGAACGATGTGAATATAGGAATGCAGTTGGTCCCCTATCTCACACCATATATGCAAAAATTAACTCAAAATGGATCAAAGACCTAAATGTTAAGAGCCAAATGATATACCTGACAAAAAATTGTATCTAGAACACATAAAAAACCTTGCAACTTAAAAGAAAAAAAAGTGACTAAAATTAAAAATGGGCAAAGGATCTGAATAGACATCTCTCCAAAGAAGATATACAAATGGCCCACAAGCACATGAAAAGATATTCAATATCATTAGGCATCACGGAAATGAAAATCAAACTGCAATGAGATACCATTTCATACCCACTAGGATGACTATAATCAAAGAGTCAGATAATAACAAGTGTTGGTGAGAATGTGGAGAAATTGGAACTTTCATACACTGCTGATGAAAATGTAAAATGATGCAACTGGTTGGAAAACAGTCTAGTAGTTCCTCAAAAGGTTCAACGTACAGTCACCATATAACCCAGCAATTTCAATCCTATCTGTATATTTCAAGAGAAATGGAACATACAACCATATAAAAACTAGTATATAAATGTTCATAGCTGTATTATTTATAATAGCCAAAAAGTGGAAACAACCCAAATGAATAAATAAAATGTTGTGTGTGTGAATACATATACATATAATTAAATATTATATTTAGTATTTAATTATAAATTAAAAGGCAGTAAAAAGGAATAAAACATGTTGTAACATGGATGAACCATGAAAACATTAGACTAAGTGAAAAAACAGTCATGAAAGACCACATATTATATGATTCCATTGTCCAGAACATAAAAATCTATAGAAGACAAAGTAGAATAATGGTTGCCTAGGGTTGAGTTGAAGGGGAAAAGGGAATGACAGTTAATGTATGCAGTTACGTATGCAGGTTTCTTTGGGGGGAATGAAAATGTTCCAAAATTGCTTGTGGTGATGGCTGCACAACTCTGTGAATATATTAAACACTACTGAATCATATACTTTTTAAGTGGATGAATTGTATGGTATGTGAATTATATCTCAATAAAGCTGTTTTTAAAAAAAAAAATCAGACTTCTGAAATCACTAGATGGGGGAGAGCTTGCTATAATCCATACTTTTTTTTCTAATTGGCTACTTATTTATACCTATCTTCTTTGAAAAGGATGTGGCTTATAAAAGTAGCAACAGTTGGAACTATAATTTTGTAGAATTTAAAATTCTTCTACGTATAAGGATTAACAGTTTAAACGTGTGCTATACAAAAGCACTTTGCTATCACTATGAAAGGTACAAAGACAAGGCACTCAAAAGAACAAATCTAGAGGGAATGACACTTAGAAACACCTAACCATAATTCTCAGCAGAATGAGGTAAATAACTATAATAAAAGTAAAGTAAGGTGCAATGAAAACCCAGCAAAAGGAACAATTGATCCTCTCCTGGGGAAACTTCAAGTTCAAACACTGGGCTTCTCAAACCTAGTCCTTACTGAACTGAATGCCATGACCAGGAGGGCCCAACAAGAACCAATTCGCCTCCTTCAATCAGCAGGTAGGTTACAACCTAATCACCAAAAGGAGCCACAGAGACTTGCTGCTGTCTATATTCCTTCTCTGGGGGAGCTCTATACTGAACTGAGTTGACCAGCAGCATGGGGAATCTGCTATTTATGGATAATGACAGTTTACTGATAGCTCCACCACCACCAAACAGATAATGACCACGTCACATGTATTACAGAGGGCTCCCATAGCCTCCTTATAACTTGCTTTTCTCATCTGCAGAAATATAAGAAGAATGAAATGATTATAAAGCTGTTCCTACATAAAGTTGCTAAAAGAACACAATTAAGAATGAATGAAATACTGGCCTATTTCTACATTCTCATCTATCATCACTCCATACATATATTAAACAAGTATTTACTGAATACCTTCTATGTTCTAAAAGCTGGGAATATAGCAATGAACTAGACAGACACAGTCTTTATACTTATGAACTTTATAATCCAAAAGGATAAACTTCAAGATAATTCATCATTCTTAAAATCATGAGTATGTTCAAATTTAGTTCAACTAAATTGAGTCTTCAAACTAAATGTTTTGTTTTCTCTAGCAGTTGATCTCCCTCCCATGTAAATTATAGAATTTACTGGACAAAAGTAAGTAAAAATTTACCTTACATAACCTTCTTATTACATGGAGATAAGCATATTTTTATCTATATGTCACTTCCAGATTATGATATTATAAATAAAGGGAAAAATTACAAATCACATACATTTTAAGTAGGTCAAGTGGAACACATAAAGGGAGAAGCTAATTAGGGTACATTAATTACCTTTCAACCCCTTGACAAAGTGATTCTTGCACTGAGTAAGCACTGCAGTGCTGAGTGATAAATTATATGCTCCTGAGCAAATATTGGGCTGGCCAAAAAATTTGTTCAGGTTTTTTCATAAGATCTTACAGGAAAACCCAAAAGAACTTTTTGGTCAACCCAATACCTTCCTACATAAGTATCCATAAAATACCTAGCACTTTTGTTTCTATCTAGTAGACAATGAACAGTACTTCTCTTCCCATTTTGAAAAAGTATATTACAAGTTTTAAAATATTAGCAATACATAAAGATGTTCCAAATCCAGTTTTTAATATGTAGACATAAGAACAAACATATACACATATATGTTTGTGTGTATGTATATACATGCATAAAAACATCTGGAAGAATACACAAACTGCTAATAGTGTATACAACAGGAATGTTGGGAGCAACACAGGAGAGCACTTTACCTATATATGCATGCTTTATTTACGTATGTTTTAAAAAAACAAAAACAAAAATGGTTATGAATAATTTTTCATTTTAATTTGTTGTGTTTTCTGACTTTTTTAAAAAACTTTCAAATATTCACTTTGATTTTTTTAATTAAAGAAAGTGTTCAGGGGCTACAATGCTGTAAAAAAATTATTTCTTTGGTCATAATCTACAAATAATGTACAAATAGGAGATTAAAGTATTGTATCAAAGTTAAATGTACTGGGCTTCCCTGGTGGCACAGTGGTTAAGAATCTGCCTGCCAATGCAGGAGACACGGGTTCAAGCCCTGGTCTGGGAAGATCCCACATGCCGCAGAGCAGCTAAGCCTGTGCACCACAACTACTGAGCCTGTGCTCTAGAGCCCACATGCCACAACTACTGAAGCCCATGCACCTAGAGCCCGTGCTCCGCAACGAGAAGCCACCGCAATGAGAAACCCACACACTGCAATGAAGAATAGTCCCCGCTCGCTGCAACTAGAGAAAGCCTGCATGCAGCAATGAAGACCCAACACAGCCAAAAATAAATTAATTAATTAAAAAAAAAACTACTAGAGCTAATAAATAAGTTTGGCAAAGTTGTAGTGGTCCAAGATCAACACATAAAAGTCAGTTATATTTCTATAAACCAGCAATGAACAATCTGAAAGAAAATTAAGAAAACAATTCCATAAATAAGTGGAAACACATCCCAGGTTCACAGATGGACAAAAGCAATCTACAGATCCAATGTAATCCCTATCAAAATTGCAATAGGCTTTTTGTAGGACTAGAAAAAGCAATCAAATTCATATGGAATTAAAAGGGACCCTGAATAACCAAAATAATCTTGAAAAAGAAGAACAAGGTTAGAAGATTCACACTTCCCTGTTTTAAAACTTACTATAAAGCTACAGTAATCAAAACAGGATGATACTGGCAGAAGGACAGACACACAGACTAATGGAACAGAACTGACAAATCAGAAATAAACCTTCATATGTATATGGTAAACTGCTTTAGGACAAGAGTCCAAAGACCATCTTTGGGAAAGTCTTTACAACATATGGGGCTGGGGAAACTGTATATTCATATGCAAAATAATGCAGTTAAACTCCTACCTCACGCTATAAAAAAAAAAATTAATACAAACTATATAAAGTTCTAAATGTAAGAGCCAAAACTATAAATATCTTAGAAGAAAATATATAGGGAAATCTTCACAACATTAGATTTGGTAATAATTTCTTCGATTTGACACCAAAAACACAGGCAAAAGGGAAAAAATAAACTGGAATTCATCAAAATTTAAAACTTTTAGGGACCTCCCAGGCAGTCCAGTGGTTAGGAGTCCACGCTCCCACTTCAGGGGGCATGGGTTCGATCCCTGGTTAGGGAACTAGATCCCGCATGCTGCGAGGTGTGGCCAAAAAATGAAGTTAAAAAAAATTTTTTTAACCTTTGTGCATCAAAGGACACCATCAAAAAAGTGAAAAAGACAACTCACAGAATGGGAGGAAGTATTTGCAAATCATAGATCTACAAGGGTTTAATATCCAGAATACATAAAGAACAAATCAACCAAAAACAAACAACTGAATTTAAAAAATGGGCAAAGGACTTGAATAGTATTTCTCCAAAGCAGATATACGAAAGGCCAATAGCACATGAAAAGATTATTATTAGTTATTAGAGAACTGCAAATCAAAACCACAATGAGTTATCACTTCATACCCATTAGGAGGGCTATTATCAAAATAACAGAAAATAGCAAATGATGGCAAACATCTGAAGAAATTGGAACCCTGGTGCATTGGTGCTGGGAATGTAAAAATGGTACAGATGCTGTGAAAACAATTTGGTGGTTCCTTAAAAAGTTAAACATAAAATTACCAGATTATCCAGCAATTTCACTTGTAGGTATACACTCAAATGAATTAAAAGCAATGACTCAAACAGATACTTGTACACCAGTGTTCATAGCAGCATTATTCACAATAGCCAAAGGCAGAAACAAACCAACGTCCATCAACAGAAGAACAGACAAATAAAATGTGGTATACACATACAAAGGAATATTATTCAGCCTTAAAAAAGAATGAAATTCTGATACAGGTTACAACATGAATAAATCCTGAATGCATAATGCTAAGTGAAATAAGCCAGACAAAAAAGGATAAATACTGTATATCTATCTCAACTTATATGAAGTACCCAGAATAGGCAAATTAATAGAGACAGAAAGTAGAATAGAGGTTACCAGGAACTGTGGGGTGGGGAGAACGGAGGAATTATTGTCTAATAGGTACTAAGTTTCTGTTAGTGATGATGAAAAATTCTGGAAATTGATAGTGGTACTGGTTGCACAACATTATGAATTTACTTAATGCCACTGAATTACACACTTAAAACGGTTAAAATTATAAATTTTATATTCTGTATATATTAGAAAAATTTTTTAAAATTGCACAACCAGAATCTTTTCTTTTTGTCTCCCTACACAATACCAAATAAATGGCTAAGGTGATTTCTACTAAAATGGTCATGACAGGGGCTTCCCTGGTGGCGCAGTGGTTAAGAATCCACCTGCCAATGCAGGGGACATGGGTTCAGGCCCTGGTCCAGGAAGATCCCATGTGCCATGAAGCAACTAAGCCCATGCACCACAACTACTGAGCCTGCACTCTAGAGCCTGTGAGCCGCAACTACTGAGCCCACAAGCCACAACTACTGAAGCCCACGCGCCTAGAGCCCATGCTCTGCAACAAGAGAAGCCACTGCAATGAGAAGCCCACGCACCGCAACAAAGAGTAGCCCCCGCTCACCGCAACTAGAGGAAGCCCGCACAGAGCAACGATGACCCAATACACTCAAAAAATAAATAAATAAAATTTTTAAAAAGCTTTAAAAATAAATAAAATAGGGCTTCCCTGGTGGCACAGTGGTTGAGAATCTGCCTGCCAATGCAGGGGACACGGGTTCGAGCCCTGGTCTGGGAAGATCCCACATGCCGCGGAGCAGCTAGGCCCGTGAGCCACAATTACGGAGCCTGTGCATCTGGAGCCTGTGCTCCGCAACAAGAGAGGCCGCAATAGTGAGAGGCCCGCGCACCGCGATGAAGAGTGGCCCCCGCTTGCCACAACTGGAGAAAGCCCTCGCACAGAAACGAAGACCCAACACAGCCATAAATAAATAAATAAATAAAAATTAAAAAATAAAAATAAAAATAATAAATAAATAAATAAATAAATAAAATTAAAAAATAAAATGGTCGTGACATAGACAAAGCACTCTTCTCTTGATAATGGTGCAACAGTTCTCAAAGTGTGATCCACAAACCCTCGAGAGCCCCTGAGGCTTTTTCAGGGAATATACAAGGTCAAAACTATTTTCATATTAATATTTCCTTTTTCACTTAATTATGGTTCACTGATAGTGTATAAGCATCTTGGATAAAAGATAAATCAAAGCAGTGGAAGCAGACTGTACTATTTCATCAGTCTAGTCACTCTGTTCTTCACTATCACACACCTGAGTTTAAAAAAAAAGTCAGTTGGACTTAAAAATGTCCAACATAAAGCAGTAAAAAATTTTATTACACCTCTAGCTTTATTTTATTAAAATATATATCCTTAAAATTTTAATAAACCTTGACCCTTGAGTACACATCTTTTTAATATTCTGTGTGACAAAATGAAAAATACATATAAAGCAGTTCTGCACAATGCAATGACAGTTATCTTGAAGAAAAACACTTAAGAGATTGACTTGCAAGCTACTTTCTCCATAGAACTCTATTTTTAACTTTATAAGTGGCTAACAAACTATAATTATTCAGACTTGGGTATTTGGCAGACATTTTTCCTAAAAATAAATAAAGCTTCTCACTTTACAGAAAACTACGGACAGTATTTGTTGCCATTGATAAAACAGAGTTTTCAAAAGAATATTACAATTTTTGTAAAACTTGAAAACTTCCCAATAACTTTAAAACTTTTCTGCTGAGGTCAACAGTGATATTAATATTACTTAATATTGCAGAATGCAATGTGAAAACACCTGGAAGACCTACATATTTCAGTCAACCAATATTTTCAAAAAGACTGCTATAGGCTGAATGTTTGTATCTTATATGACCAGGCCACCAAAGACAGCTGTTTTCCTGCTCTCTGTACATCCCCTGCTCCACCAGTCCCTGCTTCACCTACACCTACACACGTGACTGACCTTCCTTCTTTTTTTTTTTTTTTAATATATTTATTTATTTATTTTTATTTTTGGCTGTGTTGGGTCTTTGTTGCTGCATGCGGGCTGAGCGGTGAGCAGGGGCTACTCTTCGTTGTGGTGCACAGGCTTCTCACTGCGGTGGCTTCTCTTGTTGCAGAGCACGGGCTCTAGGCACGCGGGCTTCAGTAGTTGTGGCTCGTGGGCTCAATAGTTGTGGATCACGGGCTCTAGAGCTCAGGCTTAGTAGTTGTGGTGCACGAGCTTAGTTGCTCCGCGGCATGTGGGATGTTCCCAGAGCAGGGCTCGAACCCGTGTCCCCTGCATTGGCAGGAGGATTCTTTACCACCACACCACCAGGGAAGCCCCTGACCTTCCCTTTTAATCATAGAATCTAGGCAATCACCTGCTCCGCACCAGCTAGTGACTGTTTTAATCTTTAGATCAGAACTATCTCCACTATGACAGTTTATCAAAGGTGTGTGCGCCTCTGTTGGTTCCCTGGTAACCAATGAGCCAACCTGATGTGAATCATTCCGCTCCCCCTCCTCTGGTAGCCGTCTGCTGTTTGTGTAGGATTCACCCACTTATGAAACCACTGATATCCCTATCGCTGACTCCAGGCTCTGTCTTCAGTCTTGAGGTAGAGCAAGTACAGGCAGGGCTTGCAAGCCTGCAGGGTGCAGCCCAGCATATCTCCACAAAATTCTTATGTTAAACCCTAACTCCCAACATGATGGTATTTGGAGGTGTGGGTCTCTGGGAGGTCATTAGGTCATGAGGGTGGAGCCTTCATGAATGGGATTAGTATCCTTATGAAAGAGACCCAAGAGACCTCCCTTGCCCCTTCCACCATGTGAGGACACAGGGAGAACAGACACCTATGAATGTGAAAGTGGGTTCTCACCAGATACCAAATCTGACTGAGCCTTGATTGTAGATTTCTCAGCCTCCAGAACTGTGAACAATAAATTTCTGCTGTTGATAAGCCACTCCATCTAAAGTATTTTCATTATAGCAGCCCAAATGGACTACAACAATTCATGATGTTATAAAATCATACATGGGTAAGAAATCCATTAAAGTACAAGATAGACCAATGGATTGTAATATAACAGAGTTTGAAAAGTTCTTTGATATGGTTCTTGATTCCACATTTCAACTAATCTTTAAGAAACTATCAGAGTTTTGGTAAAGTGTCAAGGAAGACCTTAAACACTAATATTAATTATATTAAAATATCCCTCCCTTTTGCAACTACCTATCTGTGTAAGACTAGACTTTTCTTCATAGACTTCAACCAAAACATATCACACTTCGCAAAGAAGTAAAGGGACTTCCCTGGTGGCACAGTGGTTAAGAATCCACCTGCCAATGCAGGGGACACGGGTTCGAGCCCTGGTCTGGGAAGATCCCACATGCTTCGGAGCAACTAAGCCCATGCACCACAACTACTGAGCCTGCGCTCTAGAGCCCGTGTGCCACAACTACTGAAGCCCACACGCCTGGAGCCCGTGCTCTGCAACAAGAAAAGCCACCACAATGAGAAGCCCGCACACTGCAATGATGAGTAGCCCCTGCTCGCCGCAACTACAGAAAGCCCGCATGCAGCAACGAAGACCCAACATAGCCAAAAAATAAATAAAATTTTAAAAAAGGAGTAAATATGAGAATCAATCTGCCTTTTATTAACCAGAGATTAAAGAGATTCGAAAAAAAAATGTAAACCAATGCCATTCTTCTAACTAAATTTGTTTGGAAATTATTTTTCATTTAAAATGTCATTTATGTTACATGTAATGGTTTTGTTATTGCTATTTTTGTTATTTTTTAAAATTCATTAATTTATTTATTTTGGCTGCGCCGTGTCTTAGTTGCGGCACACAGGATCTTCATTGCAGCATGTGGGATCTTTTAGTTGCAGCATGCGGACTCTTAGTTGCGGCATGCGGACTTCTTAGTTGCAGCATGCAGAATTCTTAGTTGCGGCATGTGGATTCTTAGGTGCAGCATGCATGCAGGATCTAGTTCCCCGACCAGGGATTGAACCCAGGCCCCCTGCGTTGGGTGTGCAGAGTCTTACCCACTGGACCACCAGGGAAGTCCCTGTTATTGTTATTTTTAAATGAATAAGGTAAACATTTTCAAATTTTCTCAGTTTTAATTTCTAATACAGTAACAATAGACATAACTCCCATAAACCAAAATGCTTTAGGATCTTCAATAGTGTTTAAGGTGTAAAGGGTCCCAAATCAAAAAGTTCAAGAACTGCTAATCTAATCAGGCCTGTGTTCAAATCAAAAAGGAATTTTTTTCACTACCACTTTTTGTTCATGTACAAAAGGTTTTATATATAGCTGAATTGTACCCTGAAACCAAAAAAACGAGCTAGGATAAAGAAGAGGCTCAGGTTCCAATCCTCCAACCTATTCAGAAGGCCATATGTGTTACAGAATAAAACATGCCTCAGCGAAGGGGATCAGAATATACCACCCCAAAGTATGCCACTTTGGCATGAGGATTATTTTGAGCTGAAGGCCATTAAGAAACAGCAGACACAAAAGGAACTCTCTGCCCTCCCCTTTTCTGTCTAAAGGCAGGGCATATATTTCTATTTGTAAAGACATCTCCCTCTCCCATACCAGGAAGAGGAGAATGACTCGATCACCAGAAATGACTTTTATCACAGGAGACAGCAGCAACTGGAGTCTGCATAAACAAACCTTACTAAAACGACCCTTATCTTCCATTAATTTCCCCATATATTTACCTTCCCACAATTTACTACCCCTAGAATCCCAAATCCTTTTAACTTTGTCTAGTCACTTCTCCACAATTTATCACCCTTTCTTAAAATGGTATACAAGCTCTCACTGGTTTTTCAAAAAGATTTTTAAAACAGACAAATATTTAGCTAGACTTACCAAGAAAAAAAGAGAGAGGACTCAAATAAAATCAGAAATGAAAGGGAAGACATTAGCACTGATACCACAGAAATACAAAGGATCATAAGAGACCACTATGAATAATTACATGTCAAAAAACTGGACAACCCAGAAGATATGGAAACATTCCTAGAAACATACAACCTACCAAGACTGAATCATGAAGAAATAGAAAATATGAACAGACCAGTTACTAGCAAGGAGATTGAATCAGTATCAAAAATCACCCCAACAAACAGAAGTCCAGGGCCAGATGGCTCCACTAGTGAGTTCCACCAAACATTTTAAAAAGAATTAATACCAATCCTTCTCAAACTCTTACAAATAATAGAAGAGGAAGGGACACTTCCAAACTCATTTTTGTGAGGTCAGCATTACCTTAAAACCAAAACTAAACAAGGATACTTCCAGAAAATTAAAGGCCAATATCTCCAATGAACACAGATGTAAAAATCATCACCAAAATATTAGCCAACTGAATTCAACAATACATTAACAGGATCATACATCATGATCAAGTGGGATTTATTCCAGGAATGCAAAGATGGTTCAACATCCACAAAGCACCATGTTGTGATATACCACATTAACAAAATGAAGGATAAAAGTTATATGGTCATCTCAATAGATGCAGAAAAAGCATTTGACAAAACTGAACATCTATTAATGATTAAAAACTCTCAACAAGGTGGGTACAGAGGGGGGACTTCCCTGGTGGTCCAGTGGCTAAGACTCTGCGCTCCCAATGCAGGGGGCCCAGGTTTGATCCCTGGTCAGGGAACTAGATCTCACATGCTGCAACTAAGAGTTCAATGCCACAACTAAAAATCCTGCATGCTGCAACTAAAGATCCCACATGCCACAACTGAAAGATCCTGCATGACGCAACTAAAGGTCCCGCATGCCACAACGAAGATCCCACATGCCACAACTAAGACCTGAGGCAGCCAAATAAATAAATGTTTTTTTAAAAAAAGGTGGGTACAAAGGGAACATACCTCAACACAATAAAGACCATATATGATAAGCCCACAGCTAACATCATATGCAATAATAAAAAGCTGAAAGCTTTTTTAAGGAACAAGACTTTTTAATTAATTAATTAATTTATTTATTTATTTATTTACTTATTTTTGGTTGCATTGGGTCTTGTGCCGTGCGCAGGCTTTCTCTAGTTGTGGCGAGCAGGGGCTACTCTTCGTTGCGGTGTGCGGGCTTCTCATTGTGGTGGCTTCTCTTGTTGTGGAGCACACGCTATAGGCAAACGGGCTTCAGTAGTTGCGGCACACAGGCTCAGTAGTTGTGAATCACGGGCTCTAGAGTGCAGGCTCAGTAGTTGTGGCGCACGGGCTTAGTTGCTCTGCGGCATGTGGGATTTTCCTGGAGCAGGGTTCGAACCCGTGTCCCCTGCATTGGCAGGCGGGTTCTTAACCACTGTGCCACCAGGGAAGCCCAACAAGACAACTTTTATTCACCACTTTTATTCAAAGCAGTTTTGAAAGTCCTAGCCAGGGCAATTAGGCAAAAAAAAAAAAGAAAAGGCATCCAAATTGGACAGGAAGAAGTAAAATTATCTCTATTTGCAGATGACGATATATTACACATAGAAAACCCTAAGGACTCCACCAAAAAAACTGTTAGAACTAATAAACAAACTCAGTATAGCAGCAAGATACAAAATCAATATATAAAAACCAATTGCATTTCTATACTAATAATGAGCCATAAGAAAGAGAAATTAAGAAAACAATCCCATTTACAACTGGATCAAAAAGAATAAAATACCTAAGAATAAATTTAACCAAGGAGGTGAAAGATCTCTACACTGAAAACTATAAGGCACTGATGAAAGAAACTGAAGAAGACACAACTAAATGGAAAGATATTCCACGCTCATGGATTGGAAGAAAAACTGTTAAAATGTTCATACTACCCAAAGCAATCTACAGATTCAATGCAATCCCTATCCAAATTCCGATGGCGTTTTTCACAGAAATAGAAGAAACAATCCTAAAACTGGCACGGAACTACAAAAGACCCCAAATAGTCAAAGCAATCTTGAGAAGGAATAACAAAGCGGGAGGCTTCAAACTTCCTGAACACAAACTATATTACAAAGCTAAAGCAATCAAAACAGTATGGTATTTAGCATAAAAACAGACATATGTGTCAATGGAATGAAATAGCCCAGAAATAAACCCACACACAAGGTCAATTAATTTATGTCAAAAGAGCCAAGGACATACAAAGGGGAAAGGACAGCGTCTTCAATAAATGGTGTGGAGAAAACTGGACAGCCACATGCAAAAGAGTGAAACTGGACCACCATCTTACACCATACACAAAAATCAACTCAAAATGGATTAAACGCTCAAATATAAGAGCTGAAACCATAAAATTCCTAGAAGAAAACAGAAGGTAACTCCTTGACATTAGTCTTGGCGATGGTTTTCTGGATTTGACACCAAAACCAAAGGCAACAAAAGCAAAAATCAACAAGTGGGACTACATCAAACTAAAAAGCTTCTGTACAGCAAAGGAAGCCATCAACAAAATGAAAAAGCAACCTACCAAATGGGAGAAAATATTTGCAAATCATATATCTGATGAGACAGTAATACCTAAAATATATTAGGGACTTCCCTGGTGGTCCAATGGTTAAGACTCTGCGCTCCCAATGCAGGGGGCCCGGGTTCGATCCCTGGTCAGAGAACTAGATCCTGCATGCCGCAACTAAGATCCCGTGTGCCACAACTAAAGATCCCTCATGCCACAATGAAGATCCCACACACGGCAACAAAGATCCTGTGTGCTGCAACTAAGACCCAGGACAGCCAAATAAATAAACAAATAATTTAAAAAATAAAAAATAAATAAAATATATTTTAAAACTTATGCAACTCAATAGCAAAAAAATCTGATAAAAAATGGGCAGAGGGGACTTCCCTGGCGGGACAGTGGTTAAGAATCCACCTGCCAATGCAGGGGACATGGGTTCGAGCCCCGGTCTGGGAAGATCCCACATGCCGCGGAGCAACTAAGCCCGGGCGCCACAACTACAGAAGCCCGCGTACTCTAGGGCCCACGTGCTGCAACTACTGAGACCGTGTGCTGCAACTACTGAAGCCTGCGCGCCTAGGGCCCATGTTCCGTGACAAGAGAAGCCACCGCAATGAGAAGGCCGTGCACAGCAACGAAGACCCAATGTGGCCCAAAAATAAATTAATTTAAAAAAATGGGCAGAGGATCTGAATAGCCATTTTTCCAAAAAGACATCCAGATGGCCAACTGTTACATGAAAAGGTGTTCAACATCACTAATTATCAGGAAAATCCAAATCAAAACTACGAGATATCACGTCACACCTGTTACGATGGCTACTATCAAAAAGACAAGAAGGGTTTCCCTGGTGGTGCAGTGGTTAAGAATCCGCCTGCCAATGCAGGGGACATGGGTTCGAGCCCTGGTCTGGGAAGATCCCACATGTCTTGGAGTAACTAAGCCCGTGCATCACGACTACTGAGCCTCCGCTCTAGAGCCCATGCGCCACAACTACTGAGCCCATGTGCCACAGCTACTGAAGCCCGCGCACCTAGAGCCCGTGCTCCACACGAGAAGCCACCACAATGAGAAGCCCGTACAACACAACGAAGAGTAGACCCCGCTCGCCACAACTAGGGAAAGCCCGCACGCAGCAACGTATACCCAACGCAGTCAAAAATTAAAAAATTGTAAAAAGACAAGAAATAACAAGTGTTGGCAAGGATGTGAAGAAAAGAAAACCCTTGTGTATTGTCAGTGGGAATGTAAATTGGTACAACAACTTTGGAAAACAGTATGAAGGCTCCTCAAAAAATTAAAAATAGAATTAATGTATGAACCAGCAACTCCACTTCTGGGTATTTATCCCCCAAAAATGAAAACACTGACTCAAAAAGATATATGCACCCCCATGTTCATTGCAGCATTATTTACAGTAGCCAAGATATGGAAACAACCTAAGTGTCCACTGATGGATGAATGGATAAAGAAAATATATACAATGGAGGGAATTCCCTGGAAGTCCAGTGGTTAGGACTCGGTGCTTTCAGGCTTTCACTGCTGTGGCCCAGGTTCGATCCCTGGTTGGGGAACTAATATCCCGGCAAGCCGTGCGGCTCGGCCAAAAAAAAAAAACAGAAAGAAAAAGAAAATATATACAATGGAATATTATTCAGTCATAAAAAGAAGATAATCCTGTCATTTGTGACAACATGGATGGACCTTGAGGGCATTATGTTAAGTGAAATAAGACAGAGAAAGACAAATACTGTATGATCTCACTTATACATAGAATCTGAAAAAAAAAGAAAAAGAATGAAGAAAACAGAACTCATAGAGAGAACAGATTGGTGATTGCCAGAGGAAAGGGATGAGAGATGGGTGAAATGGGTAAAGGTGGCAAAAAGATACAAACTTCCAGTTATAAAATTAATAAGTCCTAGGGATATAATGTACAGCATGGTGACCATTGTTAATAATACTATATTGTATATTTGAAAGTTGCTAAGAGAATATATCTTAAAAGTTCCCATCATGAGAAAAAAAATTGTAACTATATGTGATGATAGATGTTAACTAGACTTGTGATCACTTCACAATATATACATATATCAAATCATTATGTTGTAGACCTGAAACTAATATAACGTTATATATCAATTATAGTCCAATTTAAAAGAAAAGAAAATAAAAAAATATGGCATACAAGCTCTCAAGCCTAACTGCTTCTTTGGGTTTTCACTTCTTTTCTGTGACATTCCTGTGTATATATGAGGAGTAAACCTTCTCTTTTGTTAATCTGGCATTTGTCAATTTAATTAGCAATCCCCAGTAACTAAACCTATGAGGGTAGAGAAAAAGGGTTTTTCTCCCCCAAAGGTGATATAGTAGGTACCAAAAATATTTATTAGGCATTCACAAGATATTTCAGTTATCACTAAACCAGACCTAAGTAACATGTGCAGAACCAAAAGGCAAACATAAAAGCAGTCATATCTGTACTAGGGAAAAAGTCCTTAGCACCTCTGGCTTAGTCAGCTGTTACTGGTAGTTTAGTATAACTAGAGATGGCAAACTAGTAGATCAGATATTGTTTTTATTTTCATAAAGAAAAAGAAAAAATAAACTACTAATTCATGTTTACTCTTTACAGTTAATTCGTTTAAGCCATATTTAGATACTGGTTCTGATCAATCAACTAAAAGTAAAAAAGGAATTTGCAATGCTCTCTTAAAATCTTTCTGTATCAACCTCTTACATTTGTTTTTTTTTTTTAATTCTTAATATTTACCCTCTAAATAGTAAATCTTATCTTCTACAAATATCCTTGACATAAAAATTCTGTTTAAGAAAAGTGTTTCATTCATATAAACCTTTGCTGTATGGTACTGAGGGTACTGTGTTTAAGTACTAAGTAAATAAAGAAATTATCCTGTTAAGTGTTGTCAAAGGCAAATGATGTTATCAAGTACACACAACAAACCTGAAGTATTTCATCAGATGATAAATTCTGACTACCTGAATAGAAAGTGTTATCCATGGTACTTTAAAGAACCATTTTATTAAAAAAGTACTCTGAATTTCTGGAGACATCAAACCAGCTGTTACTAACCACTGCTAAGGAACCAGGGAACAAGAGAAAAATTCCCAGTACATATATTTGTGAATAATCTGAAATTATACAAGGTTTTAAACACGAAAGTTATAAAACTAAATAATTCTATTAAAATACAGTTCTAAACTCATGAACCTATTTCATTTTAGAGAAATTTTTTAAAAAGAATTAGAACTACTCTGGATGTTGATATAATCTTAGATATAGAAAAATGCTTAGAAAAGAACGACTGGTTGATCAGGCTATCCAGAGGAAAAAAACAACTATATTCAGAGGGAAGGAAAACTTTTCCTTAAATTAAATCTTCAGCTTTTTGAAAACCTAAAAATAAAATTATGGAAACATGAGGAGAGAAAGAAACAAAAACAACATTTCATCCTTCTAAAAGAAAAACAACTGACACCTTTAACCAACCTCTTTTTCAAGGATAATGATTAAAACAAAATTTTGCCCCCAGCACCAGTGACCTGCCACATTCAAATCCAGACTTCACAGAGGTCCAGTGGCATACAACAATGAATTACAGAACAATTTTGTTCACATATGGACAAATGCTATTTTTCTCCACTGAAATTATTTCTCTGTAGTATGCTCATTAGTAACACTGACCCTTTCCTATGTCCCAATAACCAACCTGCTTTGTGAGCTAAATCCCAATCTCAAATCAGATGTTGCTGGCAAAACTAATCTCTGAATGAAAACAGTACATAAGCCAGTCACAACACAGAATTTGGTTTGTATGTTACTGACACTGAGACAGAAAACTGCAATTTCCAGCAGGTATTTTTAGTTGAGATTCTTGGCTCAGCAAAACTGAAGTTATGATTTTATCTTTAGAAACATATATGTTATTTTCTTAAAATTATATTGCTGATTTTTTCTTTGAAAATATATGTTTCTAAAAGACTGTCTCACAACCAAAAAAATGATTTTAACAATTGGTAGAAGTAACATTTAATTAATAATTCAAGGTTAAAACACTTAGATTGAAATAGTAATGTGATTTCCCCTCCCTTTGTGCCTTTCCCCAAGCTAGAGACAGAGTTCCTTCTGATTTCAATTTTTTTTTTTAAGATTGATTGATTGATTGATTGATTTTAGGCTGTGCTGGGTCTTAGTTGTGGCACACAGGATCTTTCATTGCAGCGTGCGGGCTTCTCTCTAGTTGTGGCGTGTGGGTTTTCTCTCTCTAGTTGTAGCGTGGGCTCCAGAGCACATGGGCTAGGTAGTTTGCGGCACGTGGGCTCTAGTTGTGGCGCGAGCTCAATACTTGTGGTGTGTGGGCTTAGTTGCCCCGTGGCATGTGGGATCTTAGTTCGCTGACCAGGGATCAAACCCGCGTCCCCTGCATTGGAAGGCAGATGCTTTACCACTGGACCACCAGGGAAGTCCCTCAATTTATTTTGACACTGCCTTTTTTTGTCCACTCACATGATATAATTTAGGTAAACAGCAGTTTCTTCAGTTAAAGTTAACTGCTTTGAAGATTCTAATAATAATAATAATAATAATATCATCTTCCTGATAGCAATGAATTCATTATATTTTCAAAGACTTCTCCAATTGAAAAATACGATGATTACAATATGATAAGTTTTAGATATATTTCATTCAAATAAATAGAATACTGTTTCTTAGTATTGCTCACAAACACACAGAAAACTACTGGTCTAAAATAAAATCTCCAGACTTGGCCATAACCCAGCAATGTAACTTTGAACAATCCTCTTAAACTCTCTTGTCTTCTTATCTATAAAATGTTTGATTACGTCTAAATAGTTCCTCCTGTCCTTGTATTCGGCTATCCAAAAGAGACAGTATCTTAGGCAGATTTCATTTAAAGTTTGCTGTGTACCATGAGTCATATTCCCAACTGGTAAGCTAAATGCAATTATGAAGACTATATTTCTAGGTGTTCATAAAAAGAACAACAAGAACCAAAAATATAGCATTAATATTTTTTAAAGTGAACAACAGAACTGAAGAAAACTAGGATTAGACTTTAGGGGGAGAGAGGGATTAGCAAAACAGAAGCAGGAACTCCTTCCAACTCATTGTATGAGGCCAGTATAACTCTGATACCAATACCAGAAAAAGACAACACAAGAGAAGAAAACTATAGACCCAATATCCCTTAGGAACACAGATACAAAAATCCTCTAGTAAATACTAGCAAACCAACTCCAGCAACACATAAAAAGGCTTATATACCATAACCAAGTGAGATTTGTTCCAGGAATGCAAGGTTGGTTCAACAAAAAAAATCAATCAATGTAATACACCATATTAACAGAATAAGAATAAAGGTTTGGTCATCACAGTAGATGCAGAAAAAGCATTTGACAATATCAAACACCCTTTCAAGATAAAAACACTCAACAAACTAGGAGTAGACGGGATTTTCCTCAACCTGATAAAGGGCATCTACGAAAAAACGCACAGCTAACGTGATACTTAATGGTGAAAGACTGAATGCTTTCCCCTAAATCAGGAACAATACAAGGATGTTTTTTCTTGCCATTTCTATTTAATACTACTGGAGGTTCTCACCAGAGCAATTAGGGAAATAAAATATATAAAAGGCATCCAGATTGTAAAGGAAGAAGTAAAACTATGTCTATTTGCATACAGAAAATTACAAGAAATACACCAAAAAAAACACTATTAGAGCTAACAAACAAGCTCAGCAAGATTGCAGGACACAAGATCAACATACAAAAATCAATTGAGGGGACTTCCCTGGTGGCGCAGTGGTTAGGAATCCACCTGCCAATGCAGGGACATGGGTTCGAGCCCTGGTCCAGGAAAATCCCACATGCTACGGAGCAACTAAGCCCATGCGCCATAACTACTGAGCCTGCGTTCTAGAGCCCACAAGCCACAACTACTGAGCCCACGTGCCACAACTACTGAAGCCCATGTGCCTAGAGCCCGTGCTCCGCAACAAGAGAAGCCATCGCAATGAGAAGCCCATGCACCGCAACGAAGAGTAGCCCCCACTCACCGCAACTACAGAAAGCCCGTGCACAGCAACAAAAGACCCAACGCAGCCAAAATAAATAAATAAATAAATAATAAAATAAATAAATTTATGAAAAAATTAAAAATAGAAATACCATTTGAGGGACTTCTCTGTCAGTCCAGTGGTTAAGATTCTGTGCTTCCACTGCAGGGGGCACGGGTTTGATCCCTGGTTAGGGAACTAAGATCCTGCATGACGCACAGTGTGGCCAAAAATAAATTAAAAATTAAAATAAAAAAAAAGAAATACCATTTGATCCAACAATCCCAATTTGGATATATACTCACATATCCAAAAGAAATGATAGCAGGGTCTCAAAGAGACACTGGATACCTATGTCCACAGCAGCACTATTCACAATAGCCACCAGTGAAAACAACCCAAATGTCCCCTGACAGATGCATGGATAAATAAAATGTGGCATATACATACAGTGGAATATTACTCAGCCTTAAAAAGGAAGGAAAGGGGCTTCCCTGGTGGTGGAGTGGTTGAGAATCTGCCTGCCAATGCAGGGAACACGGGTTCGAGCCCTGGTCTAGGAAGATCCCACATGCCGCGGAGCAACTGGGCCTGTGAGCCACAATTACTGAGCCTGCACGTCTGAAGCCTGTGCTCCGCAACAACAGAGGCTGCGATATTGAGAGGCCCGCGCACCGTGATGAAGAGTGGTCCCTACTTGCCACAACTAGAGAAAGCCCTCGCACAGAAACGAAGACCCAAGACAGCCATTAATTAATTAATTAATTAATTAATTAAAAACAAAAAAAAAAGGAAGGAAAACCTGTCACAGGCTACAATATAGATGAATCTTAAGGATATTACATGAAGTGAAATAAGCAGTCACAAAAAGACAGAGACTATATGATTTTTCTTATATGAGGTATCTAAAGTAGTCAAATTCATAGAAACACAAAGTAGAATGGTGGTCACCGGGTACTAAGGGGAGGAGGAAAAGGGAGTTGTTGTTTAACTGGTACAGCATTTCAGATTTGCAAGATGAAAAAGTTCTGGAGATATGTTCTATAACAATGTGAGTATGTTTAACTCTACTGAATTACACATTTAAAAAGGCTTAAGCTGGTAAATTTTATTTTTTTTTAAATCATGGTTTTTAAAACTATATGGACCTGGAATCGTTTCAGTAGGTAGATTTTTTTAATCACTAATTCAATTTCTTTTATGGTTAAAAGACTATATAAAGATTTTTAATTTCTTCTCAAGTCAGTATTGGTAAGTCATTGTTAGTTGTTTTTAAACTGTGCTTTCCCTATTGAAGCTACATTTTCACAGCTCATTAAATTGTCTGTTTTATCCTTATTTTTTGTAGTTACCAGATGAGCCCTATTAAAAAGTATCAAGTACTCATTTGAAGCCATAATCTATTACATACGGACTTGATCTACAAATGAGACAGATTACAATGGTGACTACTTCTTGTAGAAATTTACAGATGGCAATTATAGGCATCTCCAAACATAAAACCTGATAAATAACAAATCCACACAGAGCAAACCCTACTTTATGAGTAATGTGAGATCATACTTACTAAATTCCTTCTGATATGTTCTTGAAGATTCCTTAATGTAAAATATTCTACATTCAAATGTTTCTTCCACTAAAACCACAGAAGGAAAGTGTCAAGACTGGGGAAAAAGGAAATTTAAACTACTACCCTTAAAAAGTCCTTATTTCTGCCCGTTTCAATTCAGCATGAAAGAACTAATTTTCAGTGGCCTTTTCATTGTTGTTTCAAATGAAGTGTTTTCTTTTGTTAACCATAGTAAAAATAATACCCAAATATAAGTGACTGTGTAAAGAGAAAAATAACTTAAGATCAATATACAGATAAACAGATTGATTTATATTTATATTTGAAATCTATTCTAGAAGGCCTACCAAGGAATTCATGAATCAACTAGCAAAGCTGATTGGAAGCCATTATTTCTTCCATTCCTTCCAAAGGAGTCTCAAATGTGATGTACTCAAGATCTGGATATTATGCTGAGTCTCTTATGACATCTATAGATAGCCTTGGTCTCTTCATTAAAAATAAGCAAAAATAATATTTTTTTTTAGCTGAGCAAAAGGCTCCAGAAACATGATATACTAGACTATTATAGAGATCCTTTTTTTAACGTGGAAAATGTAAATCAAAGAGACCCACTGCAAAAAAAAAGACTATCCTACCTATCCTTCATAGTCCAAGTTCAAACACCATCATCTCCAAAGTCCTTCCTTCCATTCTAGCCCACAATCCCCCCACTTCCCTTGAATTTCTAAAAGCACTTGTTGGTATCACATTTTGATAGTTATCTATTGCTCATATTATTACTCTTCGCTGAGTCTGTTTCTTTAACTGAGAAATGAAAATTAGAGCAATATCAGAGGAAAATATTAAATAAGACTACTTAAGTAGAACAATGCTTAACTACCCAATAAGTACTATAATAGTTATTACTCTGCCATTTATCAAATCTATGACTCTGAACAGTCACCTTTGCTAAATCTCATTTTCTTCACCTGTAAAGCAGACATGATAATCCCTGTCGAATGACTGTCTGTGTGTGAAAAGGGACAACCAATACTCTTTTGGTTTTGAGAGTATTTATTCATCATTAAGCCTAAGACAACCCCTAGAGTATTACAGTTGATCATTACTAAACCTTTGTGCAACATACAGCACTCTTATTACCTTAATACTATAAAATAAGCATTTTATAAACACAAATTTTAATAGCTGCAAAAGAGTTTTTTGCATGAATGTGTCATAATTCACTTAACTATGCCCTCAGTGTTGAGCATCAACCACTCTTATTGATATCTCTACCCAGCTCCTTGTTGTTCTTTTGCCACACCAGCCCAGTACATCTCTCAATCATGGGGAATTATCCAACCACCTGCTTCCTCTGTTTCCATACCACAGTGCTGAGTGCTGCTGAAGAAAAGCACAACGAGCATGGAATTTGTGCCACTGCAAATTTGCAAGTCTCTAATCTTCACTGTCATTAACTATCTTATTAGTAATTCATTTATATATCAGTGGCCCTTTCCATCCCACACAGCAATCACTCTACACACCTTTTCTTTCACAATTGCCTTCTACCAGAAAAAAGAAGTCTGACCTCACCCAATTTTCCAACCTACATTGTGCTTCAAACCCATCTCCTTCCTTCTAAGTGTTAGACAAAGGTATCTTTCCTCCTCCCCTGGGATAATAATTCCTCTCACCTCCAAACACATCACTTTCCTGTTCCATCAAATCACACCCCTCACCCAAATATTCAACCTTATCTCTGCTTTATTATCTCCACCAAAATATAACAGGTGTTCAACTTTTCTGTCTTTAAAAAAAAAAAAATTCTGTTTCTCAGATCTATGTCTCTCTTTTGCTCTCACTTTTCCTTCAGAGCAAGTTTTCTAAGAGTGGTCTATATATTTATAGTCTATGCTCTCACCTCTCATCCACTCTTCAACTTACTGTAATTTGATTTCTTCTCAATAACAAGGTCCAGCAGAAACTTTTCTATCTTTATTTCACAAAATCACTTCAGGTTTTACAATGTAAGCCATTTTTAAAAATTTATTTATTTTTGGCTGCGTTGGGTCTTCATTGCTGTGCACGGGCTTTCTCTAGTTGCGGCGAGTGGGGGCTACTCCTCGTAGCGGTGCGCGGACTTCTCATTGCGGTGGCTTCTCTTGTTGCAGAGCACAGGCTCTAGGGGCGCAGGCTTTGGTAGTTGTGGCACGCAGGCTCGGTAGTTGTGGCTCATGGGCTCTAGAGCACAGGCTTAGTAGTTGTGGCACATGGGCTTAGTTGCTCCGCGGCATGTGGGATCTTCCCAGAGCAGGGCTTGAACCCATATCCCCTGCACTGGCAGGCGGATCCTTAACCACTGCGCCACCAGGGAAGTCCCTGTAAGCCATTTTTTCCTTCTTGAAAATCTGCCCCTGAGCTTCCCAGAGACCAATCTTCTTCTCTTCCTACCTGCCCTGTTACTTTTGAGTCTTGAATCTAATCATGTTGCTTTAGCATACTATGTTTCAGGAGTTCTGTACTACCTGTAAGATAAAGTCCAAATTCTTCAGTGTGGAATATAAGGCCCTTCAGGGCCTGGCCCTGCTTACTTTTCTAAGCTCATTTTCTTATTATTTTCCCACAGGCACCTTTCACCCTAGCCACACCTAAACACCCACAGCTCATCCAAACACACAACACCCTCTCATGCCTTTGTACATATGGTTCCCTGTACCGCAAAGAATGCCCATTCCTCTCTTTTTCTTTCTCCCTCTCTCTCTCTCTCCTCCTCTCTCCTCCTCCCCCCTCTTCTTCTCCTTCTTCTCTCTCGCTCTTCCTCTCTCTCTCTCACCACACTCTCCTTCCACCTACTTTTTTTTTTAAGACTCAGGTCATACATAGTTTTATCCATGAAACCTTCCCTCACATTTTTAGGCCTAGGTAAGCACTATCTCCTCTTTGATTCCATAGAGCTTTGCTGAACATTCTAATATAAAGCTTACTGATTATAGTATAGCTATTTACCTGTCTTTGTACTGAAACTGGAGCTCCTTGAGGACACACCTTTTCTTATTTATCTTCGTGTCTCCAGTGCTGAGTGTCTCACTGATAGAAGGCACTTGATAAATATTTGTTGAATTAATGTATGAGATGATCAGCACTTAGGCTTACCATAGAGAAAAAGAGAAGATCCAAGAATAATTACGCTGAAAGAACAGCAGTAGACTTTTATTGAAGGCAGAAAAAGAAAAAAAGGTCAGCCTGAAGACAGAAAAACATTTTTGAAATTTCCCATAGAAAAAGGTAAAATGAGCCATAAAAAAAGAATAATGATCAGTGACACTTGCTATAAATACTAACCCACTGTTTCTCTTGTCCCAAAAGTTTACCCATCCTGACATTAGAGCCAAGCACACACTAGAGTCAGGCAGCTTCTAGCAACTGAGATGTGCAGCTGCCTCTAGCAAAGCTTCCAGCACAAGCCCCTCACCTTAACCTCTCTAACATTTCCCTATCAGTATATCACAAAAGCACTGACCTTCAAGAAGAGTACCTGCTATATGCCAGATACTAAGCTAAGTATTATTTCATTATATGTATATATATATTTGTGTATGTGTGTATATATATAATTCTTATAAAAATCTTTGTGAATTAAGTACGACTACTCCCATTTCACAGATGAAGACTGTTCAATGTCACACAGTTGTTATGCAGACCAAATTCAAACCAGTCTTCTAAAAAAGCACAATCCTCTTTCTCTCAAGCCATCAACTACATGAAATAGGACTTAAAAGTTCCCAGCAATCTTTCAGGTACTCCTCACATCATGTGTAAGGCTAACTCTAAGCTATCCCTCTATGGCAGATGTTGTAGAATATTCAAAATTAAGATAAGACATTCACCAAGCTCCTTCTCTGCTAATGAGGGCCCTCTCTCTTTTATCTATACTTCTAATTCCTCATTCATCAAACCCTAAGAAACAGGATTAAGTGAAATTTTTATTCTCAAATTTAGAGTCTGCAGTAGATAGAATAACGGCCCTCCAAGGATGTAGACATCCCTAGAATGTTCCTGGAACCTGTGAATATGTTACATTACATGGCAAAAGGGACTTTGTAGATGTGATTCTGTTAAGAATATTGCGATGGGAAGATCATCTTGGATTATCCAAGTGAGCTAAAGAAATCACAAACGTCCTCATAAGAGGAAGGCAAGAATATCAGAGTCAGAGAAGGCGATATGACAACAGAAGCAGAGGTCAGAGAGAGAGAGAGTTTTGAAGACGCAATGCTACTGGCTTTGAAATAGAGTAAGGGGCCAAGAGTCAAGGAACGCAGGCACCTCCTAGAAGGTGGAAAAAACAAGAAAATGGATTCTTCTCTAGTGCCTCTGAAAGGAATACAGCCTGCCAACACCTTGATTTTAGAACTTTTGATTTCCAGAACTGCAAGATAATAATGTTTTAAGCCACTAAGTTTATGGTAACTGGTTATGGTAGCAATAGGAAACTAATACAGAGTTTCTACGTATTAATGCCTGAGAGTAAGAGGCAGCTCCGAGATTATCTTTCTGAAGATTAATTTTTTTAACTTAACTGTAGTATCTACTTGCATATCTTTTCTCTTTTTAAATGTACTTTTAACATTGTTTTTGATATATAATAACAAATCTAGGACAAAAATTATCCACAATCCCATCATTAAATTATTCTTTTCATTTGATCGTATGCTAGTTCTCTTCCTTCACCATACTCCATTTTTACGTATTTGTAGTAATAGCAAGGAATGGATTTTATAGTCTACATTTTTACTAGGAACACTCCATGAGTTTTTGGGGGGGTTTTTGTTTTAATTAATTAATTAATTTATTTATTTATTTATTTATTTAGGCTGCATTGGGTCTTTGTTGCTGCGCGGGGTTTCTCTAGTTGCGGCGAGCGGGGGTTACCCTTCGTTGCGGTGCACAGGCTTCTCACTGCAGTGGCTTCTCTTGTTGCGGAGCACGGGCTCTAGACACGTGGGTTTCAGTAGTTGTGGCTTGTGGGCTCAGCAGTTGTGGATTGCGGGCTCTAGAGCTCAGGCTCAGTAGTTGTGGTGCACGGGCTTAGTTGCTCCGTGGCACATGGGATCTTCCCGGACCAGAGCTTGAACTTGTGTCCCTTGCACTGGCAGGTGGATTCTTAACCACTGTGCCACCAGGGAAGCCCCATGAGTTGTTGGGTTTTTTTTTCATTTTGCTTCATTTTTTTCTGAGATCCTCCTACCCCTCTCTCTTCCAACCTCAGGTAAGCATCCTTTGCTGCTCCTACAACATTTCAAAAATACTCCTGCCTCAGGGTCTTTGTATGTTATTGTTGCTCACTCTACCTGTAATACTCTTCATTCAGCTAACCCCATGGCTCACTCATTCATTTCCTTTAGGTCTCTGCTCAGAATGTCACCTTAAGAGAAAATATCTGCAATACATGTACAATAATAAACAAGGACTAACACCCATATCTATAATTCCTACAAATCTAAGAAAAAGAAAAAATAGGGGACTTCCCTGGTGGTGCAGTGGATAAGACTCCATGCTCCCAATGCAGGGGGCCCAGGTTCGATCCCTGGTAAGGGAACTAGATCCCACATGCATGCCACAACTAAGGAGTCCTAGAGTCACAACTAAGGAGCCCACCTGCTGCAACTAAGACCCAGTGCAACCAAATAAATAAGTAAATAAATATTTTTAAAAACAGACAATCCAACAGAAAAACAGGCAAAAGACATGAAAAGGCATTTTATAAGAAGATAACCAAATGGCCTACATACGAAAAGATTATCAACCTCATTAGGAATAAGGAAAATGCAAATGAATTTAAACCACAATGAGATACCACTACACACTTATGAGATTTACAAAAATGTAAATGTCTGACAATACCGAGGGTTAAAGTAACATACACTGTTACAAAAGGAAATAGTTCGGCATTCTCTAGAAGGGCTGAGATACACATATTCTATAAACCAGAATTCTGAATCCTAGATATACCCTACAAAAATGTACTGATGTAAAACAGGGCATGTGTGCAAAAATGTTCATAGCAGCACTGTCCATAATAGACAAAATAGAAACTACCCAAATATCTATCAACAGTAGGAATAAACTGTGATACACAATGAAATACCATATAATAAAAAAAGAAGAAACTACAGCTAGGTCAAAACAATATAGATGACTTAATGCTGAACAAAAACCACAAGAGAATACATATGGTATAATTCCACATATCTGAAACTCAAAAGAAAGGCAAAACTAAAATATATCATTTAAGAACAGGGAATTCCCTGGAGGTCCAGTGGTTAAGACTTGGTGCTCTCACTGCCAGGGGCCTGGGTTCGATCCCTGGTCAGGGAAATAAAATCTCACAAGCCGCGCAGCGCAGACAAAAAAAAAAAAAGAAAAGAAAAGAAAGAAAACAAGGAAGTAATTGCATAAAATGTCAAGTCAATGGCTACCTTTGGTGGGAAGAAGAGAAGGGGGATATTAATTGGAGAGGGGCATGCTTTTGGCTTCTGGGAAGCTATCTTCAACATCTTTATCTAAGTGGTGGTTACAAGGTTGTTCACTTTATATGAAGTCAGTAAACTGTACATTTATGATTTATATACTTATTAATATGTATTTTATGTCACAATAAGGTTAAATCACCGTATCAGTGAGGCCTTCTCTGACTACCCAAAATAAAACAGTAATTCCTTCTCTGACTTCCATCTCCCTGAGCCAGTAGCTTTCTTTTGTTTTGTTTTTTCCTTTTTTTTTGGATGTGTCACATGGCTTGTGGGATTTTAGTTCCCCAACCAGGGATTGAATCCGAGCCCTCCACAGTGAGAGTGTGTGTAGTTATTATAACCACTGGACCACCAGGGAATTCCTAAGCCAGGAGTTTTTTTTCCTCTATAGACTTTGTCTTCACCTAACATAACTATGTATTTACTTCTTAATTTGTTTACTGTCATATCTCCTCCTGCATAAACAAGCACTTTGTTTTGTTCATTGCTATATTCCCAGCCATTAGAAGAGTACCTAGAATAAAATACACCTTTACACTTTCCTCCATATGATCCAAACCTGTCCTTCCTATTTAAATTGTGTCTCTTAGTTTATGGTACCACCATCTCCCAAGCCAGAAAACTAAAAATCATTCTAGAGTCTTTGATTTTTCTCAAGATAGTCTCTAAGCCCCATCAATTCTACTTTTTAAATAACTCTCCTATTCATTCTCTCTGCTACTACCTTACTTTAGGTTTTTTTTTTTTTTTGGGCGGGGGGCAGGTAATTTCCACTTATTTTTTTTTAAATGATTAGAAGTTAAAACAGAAACATAATCTCTGGTTACAAATATAAAGTGGGTATGTATGTAGAACTATGCGTCAGTAGTTAAGATTGGCTAAAGCAGTCTCTGCTGCTAAAACAAAATTAAATTATAGTAAAAATCTCCATGAGTCCACATGAATTCTTATGCACAGGGTCTCCCCCCAATCTCCATATTGTTCTTTTTTTTTTTTTTCCATTTACCTTAGGCTTTCATAACATCTTTCATCTGTACTGAAATAGCCTCCTAGAGAGTTTACTTTCTTCAATCTGGCTTTCCTCCAATCTGTTTTTCACTTTGCAGCCAATATACTCTTTTCCCTACTTGAAACCAATCAGTCAGTGGCTCCCCAACTGCCCACAGGAAAAAATCCAGCCTCTAATGTAGCATTCAGGGCCTTTCATCAATTGGCCCTCACCTATCTCTCCAGGCTCATTTACCACCACTTCCTACCTCACACTTGTTTCAACAAAACTGAATTAGTTACAGTTCCCAAATACACCAAGTTGTGTGCATTTACCCAGGCTGTTACCTCTCTACTACCCCACCAGTAAACCAATCATTCCCTCTTCTGTTTATACATTTTTCTATTACTATACTTAAAACATTCATTCAATCAATATTTACTGAGTATCTCTATGTGCCAGAGACAGTGCTAGGTACTGGAAACCCAGCAGTTAATTATGGACTCAGCCCTTATCCTGATGGAATTGATAATCTAATAAGGATTAAAGATGCTAAACAACTAATTATAACAGTGGTTAAGGATTATAAAGTGGGTAATACAGTATACAATGGAAATGTATGTTAGATGATAGACATGAGAAAGGGAGGAAGTTATAAAGAGAAGTACTACATGCATTTGTTTGCATGTGGGTACTCCTTAATTACAGTCTGAGCTCCTTAAGGACAGGGATTATGCCATCTTTATATCACTAGTCAGGACAGTAAATAGTAACATATAGTAATGTGCATTGACTATATTACAAAGATCACTGCCCTGTTAACTCCTAGGCTAATCCCCCTGGCCAGGCAAATGCAGTGATCTTATTGGCCAGGCCTGGGTCATGTGCCTACCCTTAAAGCCAATGGCTTAGATCAATTCTACCTAAGCCACACTGATTGCAAATAGGGGAGGAATGGTTCCAAGATAAAAATGAGGAAGCTGTTACCCAAATAAGAGGGAAGGAAAAACAAGAAAAAAAAAGAGGGAAGGGAAGCTGGACAGGCAAAAAACAGCAAGCAGTCCTCTCTTTAGTGGACACTGTAATTATCTCCTCAAAACCTATCTTGTTCCTTCTCCACACTGGTAAGGAGTTTATGTGGGACTGACCCCTTCCCCAGCTCCAGGAGTAGGCCCTGATTCCACACAGCAGTAGTTCTCAAAGTGTGGTTTGCAGACCAGCCAAATCAGTAACATCTGTTACAAATACAAATTTTTAGAACCCAAACCTACTGAATCAGAAACTCTGGGGGTAAGGCCTAGCAATCTGTGTTTTTACAAGTCCTCCAGGTGGTTCTGATGCACTCTCAAGTTTACCAGACAGAGAAAGCTACAATTAATAGTTCAAGGAATCCAGATTTTAAGACAGTGATCCTTTGAGACACAGGAATAGTCTAAGTAGTGACAAACTCAGGATTTCTGTGTTATATTTGTGGGAAACATCCTTTTTTCCCACCCAGAATTGAGGAAACATGTAGTCCCAGGAGCCACAGGCAGTCATCTTATACTACCAGGGAAGCCAGCCTGAGAAAAAAGCTGATATAGGGGAGAGCCAAGAGAAATGCAGAAAAACAGGGCCAAAGCCTGACAGTCTTGATCAAACCCAGCCAGGGACCCCCATTCCCCTTTTTTTTTTTTTTAACTGAAGTATAGTTGATTTACAAAGTTGTGCTAATTTCTGCTGTACAGCAAAGTGACTCAGTTATACACATATATACATTCTTTTTTTACATTCTTTTCCATTATGGTTTATCCCAGGAGATTGGATATAGTTCCCTGTGCTATACAGTACAACCCTGTTTATTCCCTCATTCCCTTTCAACTTTTCAACTACACAAACCCATAAATTCTCTTCGCTTACACCAATTTGAGTTGGACTTCTTGCTACTGAGACTAAAAAATCCTGATATCCATTACAACAAGTTACATGTCTATCCCTACACATCTATCTCCATGGGGAGAATGTACTAGGAAATAGTGTCTATTCAACTCTCCAGCCTCTCTCTAAATTAGGCTTGGCAAATTTAGCAAATAAAAATACAAGACACCCAGTTAAATTTGAATTTCAGATAAACAATGAATAACTTTCTAGTATAAATATGTCCCAAATTTTGCATGGGACATACTGAATGTATATTATCTGGCAACTCTACTCTAAATGCCCATTGTTGATCCCTAGGAATCAAAAGAGAGGCCCACGTCAACCTCAGTCAGACAAAAGTGATAACTTCTCTCACACAGTTCATGACTACTAGGAAAAAGACTAAATTCCCAAGTCCTGAGCTAACATCCTACAACAGGTCTGAACTACCTGATTGTCTTAAGCAAACTTCTTTCTAAAAGTCAAACATGTTCTATGGCAGAGAAGTGTGACAAAATGAAATATGTTGCTATATGAGTATTCATAGCTTCTTTTCTTTACTCCCTTGGTTCCTGGCCCTTATTATACAGATCAGAGTAATGAAATAGGCAAAGGAGAGAGCTGAAAGGGAAACAGGTACTCCTGGAAGAGAAACTAATAAGTCTGAGAAAGGGAGGAAAGAAACAAAAACAATGAGACTGTTCAAGTCGCCATAGAGAGTCTGGCAAGTTTTAAAAGAGAGAAAGAAGTTTGGGATTAACCGTGCAAAGATACTGATCAAAAATGGAGAAATCAGGGACTTCCCTGGTGGTCCAGTGGTTGAGACTCCGAGCTCCCAATGCAGGGGGCCTGGGTTCCATCCCTGGTCGGGGAACTAGGATCCCACATACCACAACTAAGCCCATGTGCCACAACTACTGAGCCCACGCACCGCAACCAGAGAGCCCACATGCCGCAACTACTGGGCCCACGCACTCTAGAGCCCACATGCTGCAACTAGCAAAGCCCACATGCTGCAACTAGAGAGCCCGTGCACTGCACCTAGAGAAGCCTGCGCGCTGCAACTAGAGAAGCCCATGTGCTGCAACTACTGAGCCCGTAGGCTCTAGAGCCTGTGCACCACAACTAGAGAAGCCCATGTGCCGCAACTAGAGAAGCCCATGTGCCACGATGAAGACCCAGTGCAGACATAATTAATTAATTAATTATTTTTAAAAAGATACTCTTAAAAAAAAAAAAGGAGAAATCAGATTTTAAGTAGTAATGCAATATGGTATGAATGTAATCCCCTTTGGCATTTTTGAGAAGCTGGAATAAAGATTTAAATTACTTTTCAATTCAATTTAAATGTTAGGCTGGTGCTTCCTCTGAATGGAAGAGAGGAGATATGTCACAAAGCATCCCAGCTTAATAATAAAAATAATAACAACAACAGATACTGCTCTAAGTGTCTAACATGTACTAATTCATCTAATTGTCACAACAACCCTACAATGGGGTTAATATTCTTCTCCCTGCTATACAGATTAGGAAACTGTCCAGGGTCACAAACCAGAAGTAGACAGGGCTAGAACCGGAAATCCAAGCAGCCCAAGTTCAGAGCTCCTAAACACTGAGCAACACTTCCCTATTTCAAAACAATGTCTATACTCAAGCACTTAAGCATTCCACTAATAAGCAAAAACACATAAATATAGTTTAATTATTCTAAAACACTAACAACTTTAGCACGTAAAGTAAAATGACACATACATGGCATGGCTTCCTTCTCTTTAATTTCTTCTCCCCTTCAAAGCCCACCATAGAAACTTAGAACTTTAAGATAATTTTCTTTTCAAAGTTACTTTTGAAAGTAAATTATAGTACAGTCTAGATTTATACAGTAATGTTTATCAAAGCAACTTATGAGTAAGCCTTCATCAAATAACTAAGGCCACATATTATGCTGCTTTGCACTCAGATGGCAGAGATTAGAAATCATAACACTTCAAAAAAGAGAAAAATCCATCCAAAATATATAGTTTTGACATAATTTTAAAAGCTAAATCTTTTAATTACTAAAGCATACTTAAAGCTAAGAAATTAGAAAATAAAGTAATTAAGTCAGTTTAGAAATGACAAGCTACATAACTGGTCATAATATTCAGAATCCAACTACTTTCACCACCTCCTCAGCGTCCACCCTTGCCCAAGCCACCACCATCCCTCAGCTTGTTTATTGCAGTAGCTTCCTAACCAGTTTCTCCACTTCCACCAGCAGCCAGAATCATACTTTTAAGCCAGGAATCATAATACATCACTGTTCAATACCCTTGGATGGCTTCTCATCACAGTCAAGTTTTTTTTTTTAATTGAAGTATAAGTTGATGTACAAGTTACAGGTGTACAGAATAGTGATTCACAATTTTTAAAGGTTATATTCCATTTATAGTTATAAAATATTGGTTATATTCCTCAGTCAAGTTTTAAAAGCCAAAGTTCTTACAATGTCCTACATGGTCTTCCCCACCATCCACACCATTACTTGTCTTTAAATCTTACTACTTTCCCCTCATTCCACTCCAACCACACTAGCCTCGTAGATGATCCCTGAATACATGACACACACGCTCCTCCCTCAGAGTAAGTCATATGGTATCCCCTCTACCAGGCACACTCCCCCGCCCTCTCAGCTCCCATATATCTACCTGGCTAGCCCCCTCAATTCCTTTAGGTCAGGCCCTCCCTGTCCTATTATTTAAAATAGCAGGTCCCCCACCCAGCACTCTATTTTTGTTCTCTGCTTTTTCTCCATATCATTTATCACCATCACTATATATTTCACTTATGAATTTGTTTATTCTTTGCTCTCTCCCTTCCCTTAAAAATGTATACTCCATGAATACAGGGAGCTTTGCTGTTCTGTTCACTGCTATACCTAGAACACTATCTGGCAATCAAATATATGTTGAAAAACATGAATTAATCAATACACATGAACAAAAACATTTTTGGATGCTTAATATGGTCTGGGCATGTTAGTTGCTTTACAGTTGTTAACTCACTAAATTCTCACAACAATCCTACTGAAGTAGGGACCATCATCATCCCCATTTTTTAGGTGAGGAAACCAAAACACAGAAAACATAAGTAAATTGCTCAATGACATATGCTAGGAAGTGGCAGAGGCACAATCTGAACTCAGGCAATCTGATTCCAGAAACCTCTCTCTTAATAGCCCCACTATATTGCCTCTAAATTTCTAATTAATACATTTTAATTGAAAGATATGATCTATGGGTTATTTTAAGTGTCCTAATTTTTAACATCAGTCATTCAAATCATAAATCATTCTACAAGTCCAAGGCTTCATATACCAAACTTACTTATTAATTTATTAAACTTTGAAATTTGGAGTTTACAGTTTTACAAAATTCTCTCTTCACAGTCATTTACTTGATATACTAATATACTCTATTCCAACACCTACATGACTCAAATAAGGAAACTGTCAACCAGAGAAGTTAGCTTCCTCATCTTCTAGAAAGCAATTGGTAAGATAGGAAAAGGCCTGTCTTACATTTAACTCTCAATACTATGTGACCCTGTGAATTCCAATTTGTAAAATGAAAATGGGTTTCATAATACATCACTATACTAATTAGATTTTAGTTTTGAAAAAGAAAAAAAAATTAACTCGTTAATTCTTTTCATTTCCAAACACAGAGAGGAGAACTTTGAAAGAGCTATGGTTCTCCAAATTACTTTCCAGATTGGCTACTGTTGTTTGCCTACCTAGAATTCATCCCCTCCTTCTTCCTTCCTAATAGAATCCTTCCCCAGTATAATGCCTCAGGGGAAGTCAACACCACTCCAGATTCAGGCACGAACTCGGTTAGTTTGATAGTAATCACTATTGAACCATTCCTGATGGGTTCAGAAATGGACATACTACCCAATTCTGGCCAAAAAGGTCTGAAAGAAGCCTGCTAGAGGCTTTTGGAGAAAGTTTCCTCTCTCTGTAAACAGAGGCACAGGAAGAGACATCTTCCTTCTTTTAGAAGTTGTGCGTATGGATGTGATGCCTGTAAGCCTATCCCATGGAGAGCAGCAGAATTGAGCAATGGAAAGAATATGGGTTTTTACTGAATTGTTGAATTTCTGTAATCAACCAATGCTGAAGCCTATTATATGAGAAGATAAAATTTCTTATTTCTTAAGCCATGTTGAATTAGGTTCTGCTGCTTACAGCTGAAAACATACTAACTACATACTTTTTTATGAAACATATCCCAGGACTAACCTCAGGAAAAAAAAGTTTGTGGTTAAATAGAATTAGTTCAATAAATATGCTATATCCCTACAATTGAATACAATCCTATTATTTTAAATGATGTTAACATGAATAGTTATTGTCATGGGAAAGTGTTCATGACAAATTAAGTGAAAAAACAGCAGGTGTTGGGCTTCCCTGGTGGCGCAGTGGTTAAGCACCCACCTGCCAATGCAGGGGACACGGGTTCAATCCCTGGTCTGGGAAGATCCCACATGCCACAGAGCAACTAAGTCCGTGCACCACACTACTGAGCCTGCGCTCTAGAGTCCATGAGCCACAACTACTGAGCCCATGCACCACAGCTACTGAAGCCCACACGCCTAGAGCCCATGCTCTGCAACAGGAGAGGTCACCACAATGAGAAGCCCTTGTACCGCAACGAAGAGAAGCCCCGGCTTGCCCCAACTAGAGAAAGCCCGCGCGCCGCAACTAGAGAAAGCCCGCGCGTAGCAATGAAGACCCAACACAGTCAAAAATAAAAATAAATAAATTAAAAAAAAAAAAAAGGTGTTTAACTGGGTGAAAGGTATATGGGAATTCTCTGTACTACTTTGCAACTTTTCTGTAAATCTAAAACTATTCTCAAATGTGAAAGTCTGTATAAATACCTTAAAAAGCAGATATTTACAGTACTGTCTCATTTGAAATGAGAAATACACACGTGAAAGAATACATCTGAAGGTGATCACAGTGGTTATTCTGTGTGGTAGGATCGGGAGCTCTTACTTTCTTCTTTTTACTTATCTGTATTTTCTATCTTTTCTACAATGACTATGTAGTACTTTTGTAGTGCTTTTAATAAGAAAAATAAATAAAATTTATCTTAAATTATCTTTAAAAAAAGGTTTGTGGCTAATTCTACAAATGCATATTAGAAGTTCAACATGAATTATACCACACTGAGTGACTCAGCTGCAGAGTTAGAAAGTTAAAAAGGATACATGTGAAAGAACGAACTCTAAAGCAGTATTCTTCTAGCACAATCATTTCAATAAGGCCTTCTCCAAAACAACTTATACACAAATTATAAATTTTGACTCATGATTGAATTTATTTTTTCTTAAGTTTAAAAAAAAAAACTAGGGAATTCCCTGGCGGTCCAGTGATTAGTACTCGGCGCTTTCACTGCCATGGCCCGGGTTCAATCCCCGGTTGGGGAACTAAGATCCTGCAAGCCACGTGGCACAGCCAAAAAAAAAAAAAAAGAAACTATAACAATACGTATTTAAGATTACATAGCTACATGCTCTGGATTTGTTGCCCTATACCCTTACAGACGGGTAGACAACTGATCTGGTCCACAAACAGAACATCAGACAGGAAATCCAAGGCTGGATAATGGCAGATGGTATGACATCATGGTGTTGACTTTGGCTTTGTGTTGGCTCATATTCACAGGGCACAGGGCAGTTTTTATATTGACATGGGACATGCAAAATGGTATGATCTGGCAGGCTGGACCTAGCCTACTGCCTCTTTTATTAAAAAAATTAGATAACCCTCTTACTTTATATGAACTTACAAATAATATACAAGGAACAAAAAATATACCATATATGGGCAAACAATTTGGAAACTGATCTTATAAGGCTCTATGTTTGACCTTACCTTGTTATCCCAAGTCAAGTCCTACACAATCTAAATTTAATTGGTATAGTAACACATTAAGTAAATTAAATCTACATTTAACCCAATACTGTGTTAAAACTAGCCTAACAAACTTTCAAAAACTTACTACTCACTTTAATTCTTCCAAATTTCAAATGTGACTTTTATGCGAAACCATAAAATTTTGCTGATAACATTAAGTATTGTATTTTTTCATTATTTCTTTCGTTAGAATAAATTATCTTTATAAGTTTAAAGGTCACATGTTGATAATAAATAATATCAACATTTTGAAACAAGTCACAAATGAAGCTGGCTGAGTCCACAGGTCTAAGATTTAACAAAATATTTGGACACTGGGTATTTAGAGAAAAAAATAGATACAAAAGAAATATGACAGCTTGACCTCAAGAAGCGTACCTTGTTGGGGAGATAAGTTATATTCACAAAATAATTAATGCCATAATATAACATGATTTTGTGTCAAAATAACAGACCTTAGCCCTAGATAATTAAGGGGTTCAGTGCTAGAATTTTCAGAGGAAGAAAAAAAGGAAGAAGGACTTGCAAAGGATCCTGATTTGAAGATGGGGTGGGGTGGGCATAATCTAACACAAGAAGTGGCATAACCAAAAGGCTGGAGATGGAAATAAGCAAGGTATATTGAGGGGATAAGCAAGGAATTGGGCAAGATGAGAAATGAGAATAGAGGATTAGTAATTAAGTTGGAAATGTAAATTGGTACCATATTACTAAAGACTATGTAAGCCAAGTTTAAGAATACAGCCTCTGCTTAAAAGAAATGGAGAGCTGCTGATTATTTCTAAATAGAGCAGTAAGACAATGAAAATAACATTTCAGTAGGATTAACCTGGCTGAAGAATTCAGGATGAATTTATGGGGGAGGGGAAAAAAATTAGAAACAAAGCAATCACTTAGGAGGCACTGATTAAGAACTTGGGCATTAGAGTCAGGCAGACAGACCTGCTCTGCTACTTGCTGGCTGTGAGGCACTGAATAATTTACTAAACACATTTATGCCTCAGTTTCCTGTCTGTAAAGTGGGATACTAGTAGTGCTTATTTTATAAGGTTGTTGTATGGCTAAAAGAAATACTACATATGAAAGCATTTAACATAGTGCTTGTTCTGTAATAACTACTCAACAAATGTTGCCAACAATTACCGTATTACAAACCATTTCAAATGCGAGGTGATGAGGAACAATGGCAATAGAAACTAAAAAGAAAGAATGACTTGAGTCGTATTTCCATAGACTCATGAGATGTTATAACTAGAAAAGACCCTAGAGAATTCTTCCAAAAACAAAACGGCCCCAGTTTAAATGTCAAGGATGAGACAAGAATGGAGCAAGATAGCTCAAAAGGTTTTGACTGCAAGAGTGTCCAAAGCAGTAGAGTTAAGATGATTAAATATTATCAGTATGCTTTAAGAGGGACTTTCCTGGCGGTCCAGTGGTTGAGACTTCGCCTTCTGGTGCAGGGGGTGAGGGAGCTAGGATCCCATGCCTCACAGCCAGAAAACCAAAACATAAAAACATTGTAACAAATTCAATAGAGACTTTGAAGGTGGTCCACATCAAAAAAAAAAAAAAAGAAAAATCTTTAAACAAAAATATGCTTTAAAATATAAGCTACAATGAACTGAGTATATAACATGTGCCAAACACTGTGCTAGATTATGATATAGTACTTCTAATTCCCAGAACAACTGTGAAAGGTACGTATTAGTTCAATTTTACAAAAGAGAAAATGGATGCTCACAGAGGTTAAGCACTAGGCACGTAACCTTGGGCAGAATAAGAAGCAAAGCTAGGTTTGGGACCCATACCATCTGTTTCCAAAGCCTGTGTTCTTTCTACTACATTCAGGCTGCATCCCCCTTTAATATCAATAAAAATTATATCATATCACACCGACATATTTGTAATTATTTTTCTACTTTGTTAAATATGGTGACCATAAACATGTCCAATCTTTTCTACATTCTAAGATAAATATAAAAAATGAGAATAAATTTTAAAAGCATTATAAAATGAAGACTTACCATATTTCTAATGAAACATAGTTGGAATACTATAAACTATAATATATTAAATGAAAGCAGTGACTAATCTTTTTCAATAAGAACATACAGAAAAAGTTGGCATGGCTTTTTACATCATTTGATGATATTAACATTTGTCCCATACTACAGCATCATTAAAAAGCGACACCTAGCTCATAAAAGAAATACCTTACTACACATAGGAGAAGCATTTTACATAAGATGAATCCATCAAATGTTCAGAGTTATAAAGAAAAATTACACCACAGAAGCAGAATGCCCAATCTGCTAATAGTAAAGACCACATGGTGGCAGGTGACCTATTTCTTCAGTGTTGTTTCTCAGCAGATATTTCCTTCAACCACAGGGTCAGTATGCTAGTTCTCCACCAGAATGTTACTTAATCTAAATTTTACCAGGATGAAAATACCAAGTATGCCAAAGCAAGAAAGTTTCCTGAAACAACCTTTTCATTTGGCTTCAAAAAAGTCAGAAGATACTTTACTGGGTTGGCCATCAAATTATGTAGTCAAGTAACTACTAAACCAGTACTTCTCAAAGTGTAGTCCAGAGACCAATGAGTCCCCAAGACCTTTTCAGAGGGTCCAACAGGTCAAAAATATTTTCAGAATGTCACTAAGACATTACTTGCCTTCTGTACTCTCATTCTTTCACAACTGTGTAGTGGAGTTTTCCAGAGGCTATGACCTGTGGTATCTCAACAGACTGAATAGAGGAGCAGACTTAGGAATTTACATGTCTTCCATTTAAGCCAGACATTAAAGATTAAAAAGCCAGACATTAAAGTTATTTGCAAAAACATAAAATTATGCCACTCTTCCCACTTTTTTTGTTTGTTTTTTGGGAAATATAGCTATTTTCTCATTTTAAAGTTATGTTAACATGTAATGCTTTATTATTTCTAAATGAATTAAATAAATATTTTTTGACTTCTCAGTTTTATTCTAATATAGTAAATTTCAATAGATATAACCCACTTAAACAGAAACTCTTTGGGATCCTCAATAATTTTTAAGAGTATAAAAGGGGTACTGAGATTAAAAAAAAAAATGAGAACCACTTTTCTAGACCTTCCTGTATTTATGTTTTGCCAAACAATTAAATTTTTAATTTCCTAGTGACCACTGAGGAGATGTTGCTGCCGTACAGATTATTTCAGAAATTTGTCTTGATAAGAACAAAAAAGTCTACAGACAATCTTAAAAAGAATTGTATCCATTAGTCTAAAAAATAAATCATTTATTACATCTCCTCAAAATAAATACAGTAACAATGTCAAAACTAAAGTGCAAGCTAATAGACCACTATCTATAAGCTCTGGGCATGAGTTTATGATCACTTATGTACTGGTAATCCTCCAATAGCTCCTATACCAAAAACAGGGCTCTTTGAGAGGTCTATCCAGCAACTGTTCTGTTATGGAATAATCCTGATTCCCAAATCACAACAGGACTAACTGAGATGCTTAAAAGCAATTCTCTGTACCATAATCTTAACATCTCCAAAATAAAAAGTTTTGTTTAATCTAAACAGTTCAATATTTCCCAGTATTTCTGGGAAATACATAAACATTAAGACATCAAAGTCCCATCTGGATCCAATCCTTACGTTGTCAATAAATTGTAATAGATGTAGCAATCCGTGCAGTTATTAGATACCTTCAGGATGCATGGTAATGGTAGTTTTTGAAAATACAGGCTGGAGGGAAACACCTTTCAATACTAGTTTTTGAGGCTGCTGGAAGCAATAACAGATAAAAACTTCACATTTATGCTTCAGTCTAAAATTAAAATGAAAGCCATATTTTGAAAACTGTAATATGAATATTATAGTTAAGGAACCTAAGTCAACAACTGTGTAATTTGAAAGTTACTTAACCCTAGGCTATTGCAATAGCCAAGAAATGAGGTGACCAAAGACCTTAAGTAGAAAAGCACTTAAAGGCTAGAAAGAAATGATGCTCCTTAGGTATTCATTAATTCACATATTTATTAAATTGTCTACTACTTGCAAGACCTTGAGCAAGCTAAGAAGCTCATAAGCTGGTGGGAAGATAATTCCAAAGGGGGAAGTATACATAAATAAATGCAGAAGCTATTCTAGACAGAATGGAAGAAGTTCTATCTGAGAAGTGCTAGAAGAGGGAGGGAAGGATGTTTCCTAACAGAAAGGATCATGGAACATACATTCTGGCATAGAAGGCATCTCACCAGGGCCCTTAACATATATAAGATTCCAACCCAAAGTGAAAGGCATCCCAGGAAGAGGAAAACACACACAGTAAGGAACAGCAAGTATAAAATAGCTTCCACAGAACTTGTGATGGACTCCAGGAGGGGAAAAGACTGGAATATTAGGCTGGAAGCAAAAATAAAGGGACTTACATGACAGGATAAGCAAGACAGGGCTTTTTTTCAGTAGGCAAAGGGAAGCCTTTGGACGGTTTTTAAAGTCATCGGAAGATTTACCACTGGAAGGTAAATCATCAGATGATACTTTAATAATACTGTGGATTGGACAGAGTAGAAACGGAGAGAACAGTCAGTGCACTATCACACCAGTCCAGGCAGGAAATAATAAGAGCTTGATCTGGGACAGGAACTAGGAAAAAGGCAGATACAAGACATGCTGCAACCTCTTCACTAAAAATTAACTTAGTTTTAAATGTTTCGAAACTTAATTTACCACACAAAACAAGGTTGTTCACATTATTTACATTAAAAACCATTGGGGCTTCCCTGGTGGCTCAGTGGTTGAGAGTCTGCCTGCCAGTGCGGAGGACGCGGGTTCGAGCCCTGGTCTGGGAGGATCCCACATGCCGCGGAGCAACGAGGCCCGTGAGCCACAATTACTGAGCCTGCGCGTCTGGAGCCTGTGCTCCGCAACAAGAGAGACCGCGATAGTGAGAGGCCCGCGCACCGCGATGAAGAGTGGCCCCCGCTTGCCACAACTAGAGAAAGCCCTCGCACAGAAACGAAGACCCAACACAGCCATAAATAAATAAAATAAAATGTGCAAGTCAACCTTTTAAAAAAAAAAACACAAAAAAAAAACCCACAAAAAACCCATTCACTTCATAGGCAATACTTCAGCATACTCAAGTGTGCTTCCTTTTAAAAAAGCTGTTAGGAATAACTAACTGTATTCTACATTAAGACTATAAAATGGGTAATAAAGAGCAGCATAACCATACTTTCAATATTCTGACTAGAATCACAGTATGCAAAATTTCTTTTAAAGATGAACATTTTAAACTCAAAAGTTTATTTCCATGGAATACACAAAGTTTGGACCAGAATTTTCTATACAATCTTGTAAGACCCACATTACTACATAATTATAATAGTTCACTTTTCTTAAAATCATTTCTGGATAACTCAACTCAACTTGGTCTACACTTCTACCAGGCCCATATTTTTCAAATATTAGTGCCTTCTTCATTTTCTCCGCTCCTCCCCACTCACCTCTCCGCCCAACAAATTCCCTTTGTATGTCTGCAAGGCAAGATACTATATGATACAGTATGATTCTAAGGCAGTTCGAATATATAATTCTTATAGTAACAGAAATCTACAATTATTAACCTTACTTTTCACAGGAGAGGAACCAATGATGTACTAAATTTCCATTTATGTGAATGATAAATGCATCTAATAGAAATGATACTTTACCATTAGGGGGAAACAAAGGGAGAAATACACACAATAGATGGGTGGCAAATCTCACAAACTTTGCAAAATACAAAAAAAAGCTGCATCTGGATTGCAGTCACAATTATAAAAGCAAATAAAGAAGGCTCCAAAATGAAGGGAAAAGAAAAAATTCTAAGAGATCATTAAGAGTGAAAAAGGTTGATTCAATATTAGTACTAGTTTTTAATATAACATCATTTAACACTCTATCTCTCTATGACTAATTGAAAAAAAAACAAAGAGGACAATTCACTGTTCACAAGGACACAGGAAATAATTTCTACATACATGCTGTAAGACAGTTATACTTCATTACACTTTCATGGGCTCAAATCCTTTCAAAGGCTTCCAAAAACACATAGTCTTATGATAACTGAGATTCCCCAATGACACACAATTTTTTCTGTAGGCTTAGCTATAACACATTTTTTAAAGACATAACGAATTCATCCTCAACAAAAATAGTCACAAAGGCCCTCTACTTATTCAAAAATCATTACATAAAGCACTGTCTATAACTGCAAACAGGGTTTGAAAATCTGACAGCTAATAATCATAAAATGGGGTAGACTTTAAAGAAAAAAAATTACCCAACTTTTCCATTTTTCCTTCCTTTTCCTTTCCTACCAGATACACAAAATGTCTGTAAGGATCTCAGACAAAGCTCTAAAGTAAAAATACAGTGTATGTATACTTTACATTATGTATACTCAAACCTATCTCATATATGTACACATCACATATATTCACACAAAAAAGGTTTCTCCTTTTTTTACGCTAAGAATTGAAGTTACGTTAAATCCGATCCCATAAATGAAGTTAAATCACCATAAATTAAAGAGTAATAAAATAGGGCACGTAGATCTGAGTGACTATATTCTGAAAAGAAAAACCTCAGACTAAGGCCATGACTGAATAAAAACGCCCTATCCCTGAAAATCCCTAACCGGCATTCGGCTTCCGTGAGAGAAAAAGGGGGTCTTAAAACGAACCATCACATAGGTAACCCAGTTTCAGAAGTTAACGAACGTAAAACAGCGAACCAAACAAGACAAACGTACGAAATGACAAGCTTTAAAGAATTTCCCCAAAGGGAAAGACTGACTTCAAGACTGGGATATAAAGCATCCTTTGCAGGTAGAAGAATCTTTAATTGAAAAAGAAAAAAAAGGGGGGGGGGGCGGTGGTGAAGGGTACGACAAAAAACCGAACGACAAGCAAAGGCAAAGAAGTAAAAGAAACGGGTCTCTCCTCCCATCCCCCACCCCAGCCCCCACCCCCACTCTCACAGGACAATAGGATCGGGGTCCTAACTGCAAACTTTAAACGTGTAAACCAGAAGCAGTTTTACTGCAGCTCTAACTGCAAATCTGCCCCTCATCCCGAACCTAGTTCACCCAAGAATACTTCTGCCCTGAAAACATCACCAAGGTTTTGTTAAACACAAATCAGACCCATCACAAGATTCTTTTTTTTTCTCCCAAGTACCTGGAGGATCCATTTCAATATAAAATATCAGTTCTGTCGAATAGGGCATCATCACCTCCCTCCAGTCTGCGTCATCGCGGTCCATACTCCACACCGTATTGTACATCGCGCTGTCAGGGGCAGGTCGTCAGGAAATATATAGAAAGCATATATATTTTTTATCTGCTATTTAAAAATCTAAAAATATATATCTGTAAAAGTCCCACTCGGAAATGTACTTCGGGGTTTCCAACGGCCGGTACAAGTCCAGCCAACTACCAGGACAAGGACGGGGTCCTCCTCCCCTCTCCTGCTCTGGCAGCCAGCAAAATGCCCCCGAACGTTCAATCTACGGGCTTTTCTCCTCGAAGGGGTACAGAAAGGCTTGGGGGGCGGAGGGCAGAAGTGTTAAAAAGCGGCTTCCCCAAAAATCCCTCCTACACAGTCGTTCTCCAAAGAGAAAAGCTCCCACCGCCTTCAAATTTTTCCGCGGAAGCCACTTTTGTGTCCTTCAGGAGAGGGAGAATAGAGGGGGGGCGGGGGAAAGAACGCGCTGGGATAAAGGTGGGTAAGTGACAAAGGAAGGCATAAAAAGGAGGCTGGGTATTGCGTTCAAGTTTCAGGGTCCCACTGGTCTGCGGGGAGAAATCCCCTCAGGGGCCAGGACTCGGGCTCCGTTCCGGTCGGGCTCGGAACCGAAGCTGCTGCAGCCTGGGGATGGGGGCCCGTCCGAGAGTCCAGTTAGCTCTGCTTGGCCGTGCGCTCCCGCCCGGCTGCAAGCAAGCTCGCCAGCGCCGGCTCCCCTCACGCTCTGCCCTAACTCAAGCCACTAGAGTTTCATTTTAACGGCGCGGAGGGGGGACACCCTCCCCGCCCCCAAGCTCTCCCGCTGAGGCGCCACCCAACCGCGCCGAGCAGGGGGGATGGCCAGCATCGCCACTGCCCCTTCCACTCTATTCCGCCTCGAAGTGTTGGGGCTTCTGTCAGGTGCCTGAGAGACTGTTCAGGAAGCTGTCCTCCGCCTCGGCTATCAACTCTCCCCACCGCTCCCTAGGCCTCGGCTCCTTAACCCTCCAACCTCTCTCCCCCCAGCCTCAATCAGAATGGTAGGGCCCGGGCGCTGGCCGCTCGCCAGGAGTCAGTGCCGGGAGCACGCGAGCCGCGCGGGGAGGGAGAGGCGAGAGGGGAGGTGGGGTGGGGGGGAAATGAGAGGATGAAGTGGCTGGTGATTGGCTGAGCCAGGTTGCCGGAGCCCGGAGCCTGCGTCTTTTGTCTGCCTTGCTCCAGCTGAGGAGCGGGAGACGGCTGCGCGCCCCAAGCGAGCCAATCAGGAGCCAGCCGGCGCCGGCCGGTGAGGCGGCGATTGGTCGCAGCCCAGTTACTAAGCGGGACAAAGGCAGAAGGGGGAAAGAAAAGAGGAGGAAAAAAAAAAGAAGAAAGAAAGAAAGAAAGCGCAAACGGCGGTTACTGACAGGCTCGGCGAGCGCTCAGGGGCTCAAGCTGCCCGGAGACAGGCGGGGCTCCTGCTGAGGCTCGGTCCGCCCGGACGAGTAGGAGAGGGGGAGGACGGGCTGGCGCGAGACACCTCTGCCCAGAAACTGGCCGCGGGGGAGGGGAGCGTACAGAGAGGGCGCGTGCTGTCACTTGGCGGGACGCGCGCTCTTCTGGTCCTTAGGAGGTCCCCGGTTAGAGTCCCTCCCCACGGACCTCTTCTCCGAGCTGAGACAGCTCGCCCCACCCCCCATGATAAGTTGTCAAATAAAGCAAAGGTCCACAAACCCACTTGCAGGACCGTGCTGCTAAGTGAGAGGATGTGCCCATGGGCCCCGTGCAGCCGTCCCCGGCCGCTACCTGAGCCCAGCCGCGACTTCTCCCCTTGAGAAGTGAGGCACTTCTTAAGCAGGCATTTCGCGGTTACCCTGCGCTTTCCACCCCAGGATTTTTGAACCCAGAGGGAACTGCCCACCCCTGAAATAAATGGTAGAGGGCCACAGCAGGCCCTTCAGCTCTAGTGCTCAAGCCGGAAAAAATGCCTTGCAATTACAGCGCGTGTGTGATTTTTGAGATAAATCACAGGTGTTGGAATCCCTCGCCAAAAGGGCTCTATTCTGTTTCCCCGACAGACGCCTTTCCACATACACCCAATCCCTACACCCATTCTTAAAATGCTGAATATTTCCACGCATTTCAGGAACTGCTAATTAACTTGCTGGAGGGACACTGAATAGCCAAAAGCAGATTTGTGTCTCGTGAAGCTTGTGCCTGGAATTGCCATTCTGCATACACTGCAATACAGTCTGGGGAGGCCAAAAACTGCTCTCTTTCCTCTTTACACAGGAGTAACGAAGCCCATTGTGTTTGGGTTGACAACCTGATTAAAGCCCTAGCAAAACCTCCTACCATGAGTGGCTCTGCTATATTGACATGCCTGTGGAAAAGTTGCCACGTTTCATCCTCAACCTCCTAAAGTGGTTCTGCCTTCCTTAAAGGTGCTCTGAGTTGAGACAGTTCCTGGGAGCAGTCAAAATGTGTATAGACTGGGTGTAAAGTCATGGGTTAAAAAGAGCCAGGAAGAATGAATGGACAGGGTTGAGCTGAGAAAACATATCAGGATTCTTATATGCTTGCTTGCTTACATTTCTGAAATCCAAATGTGATTCTGGAGCCAAATCAACCTGGGACAGGTCACATTAATTTGAATGTCCTGAACCATTCCTCCAGGTAGAAGATACTGGAAGATCAACCCTAATTTGTGGCTGGTTTCCCAGCAGGCTCTTTACTTCACTGTATCTGGGAGCCAGAAGTACTCACATTTGATAACTCAAAAAGCAGAACAATCAGTCAAGGGCAAGTTGGTTTATTTTTGTTCACGGGTGTCCCTGTGCATTCCCAAACAAAATGAAGGTGAAGAGAGGAAGTGTGGAAAAGATAATAGCTTTCAGATTTCCATAGCAGCTTTTGCCTGGACCACTTCTCATGATTTAGTGGTGGGGATTCAATTTCCAATGCACGGAGCAATCACCCAGGCCTTCCCCACAGCTAAGGCTTTGGGAGATGTAGTGAAGAAACAGCACAGTATATCATGTGTGCTCAAAACTGACACATTGAGTAAAGTTATGTGATTCAACCTTGCCACCTAAAATCATATGACCCAACTGTCCAACAAATAAAGGAGGCCTCCAAAGAATAACAGTGATGCAAGAGGCAACGATGAATCAAGGGGAAGCACACTTCCTTCAGATGGGCTTGAACCAGTGCCCTGCCATGGTGGGAAGTGCCTGTCATATGATGTTGGCTTTACTTTCTTTCAGTTGAGAAATAGAAGTGAGGTTCTGACTGCTTGTCACCAAACCGCCTCAGGCTCTTTGGCAAAGGTAGACAATGTTAGCTCTGGTGCCCTGGATCATTTCCATCCTGGAGAATTATATTTGGCCTGGGTGTGGAGTAAATTCAGCTGTAAGAGCTCAAACTCCTGGGTCACAACCTGCTACTTTGGGAGTTGTTTTTTCCCCTTTGCCTCCTGCCTTTTTAAAATTTAAAGTAGTCTTAGGTAAATCACAAAATCTGCCTTCATTTATATATCTGTGAAATTGGAGATTACCTTCAGATTTATGCAAGCTACTTAGTTTATTGTGAAACACTCTGAGAATGAAAAAAAAAATGCCACTTAAGTACTTAGAATTAATAGTACCTTTCTGTAACTCCAAACAGACAGAGTGTCCTTCACTTTTCACCCTGCTCTTGTCTTGCTATGAAACAGTTCAAATATGCTCCGTTTCCCCCTCTTTATTTCAGAGATGGGTGAAATATTTCTTCTGTGCACTGAATATAGAGTATGATCTCAGACCTCTCTGTGCCAGCAGAATCAGCCTGGAACTCAGCCAAAAGTTCTTCGTGATTAAAGGTGCCATCTGAGCACACGATATTTTTTTTAAGGCCTTGCAAAATGGAGACATACTTTTATTATTTTTTTAAGGTCACTGGCTTTAACACAGAACTGGCTTTAGGCTTTGCAGAGGATCACTGGACTCAATCCCCCTCTTTTTTTCCTTTCTCATTATCTTCCCTTTGCCACTTGTCTTGTGATAAGGCCAAGTCCGTGCAGCTAAATAAACTCATTTAATAAATGGGATTCCAAGAAAACTCTACAAATTATCAGTTGCAGATTTTAGGACCTTCCCAGCCACATGCCTTATAAGTTGGGGGTATATCAAGTTTTTATGGAAAAGTTTGCCTTTACAATGTAAAAAAAGCAATGCTAGTGGATCTTCTAGAAAGACATCTCCCCTGGGGATGGATAGTCATCTCTTACGATACCAGTGTCTAACATCTTGGTTTTCCATTTTTTTCAGAATGATACCCCTTTTATTTGGCATTTGTAATTTTTTATTTCTCCTCTACATCTTTCTTGAAACTTGGAAAACCATGGTAGGGTTAATCCTATCAGCCCAAGGCACTGAGAAATTATGACATTAGATGAATGAGCAGTTTTCATAGGAGTGGCATTTCTCCAGATGCTGCTAAATTCCTGGGCTTATAGGGCTCTGTTTGAGGGCTTCCTCAGACCCTTCAGCACATGATATAGATCTTCTCCCCACTTTGGGTCCTCCTTCAGCTTTGGAGATCACCAAAAATGCAGGTCTCTCTCTCTCTAGCCTAACATGTTCCCCTCTTTTTGGTATCTGCCCTTTTAGCAACACAAGGGCCACCTGGATGGTATGTTATGCAAACTTCCCCTCCATCAAGGCAACAGCTTTCAACTCAGCTCTCACCGGGAGAGAGAGAGAGCAAATGAGATCCAAATGACAGGAACAATAGCCCAGGCTGTTTCACAAGGGCAGGGCACAAACAGGGCAGCTGGTGAGCTCTGCTACCTCATTTAATCTCCATAACCCTGAGGAAGTTTGTATTTTTATTCTCCTTTTACAGATGAGGAAATTGAGACCCAGAGCAGTGAGGAGACTTGTTCAAAGTCATGCAGCCACTCAGTAGCACAGCCAGCATTAGAGCCCCAGGTCCTGATGCCTTTCCCACTACACCACACAGCTTCCCACCCCTTCATTCACTTAGCGAATGTTTATTGATGCTTCCAAACACTGGGGATACAAAAATGAATAAGACAAAGTGCCTAACATTGAGTCCAGAGTCCGTAGAGGAGGAGTCCAATTATATGCTATAATAGAGAAACTGACAAAGTGCTATATGAGCCCCCAAAACAGTAATGACCTCTGCCCACAATGCAGCTGAGTAAAGGCTTCCTTGAAGAGGTGATATTTGGCCTGCCCCAAACTTATATTCACCTGCTTTAAACATGTGGTCTCTTTACTTCTCAGTTTGTCCAATCCATATGATTAGCTCCAAGCCTGAAAAGGTTTCACTGAAAGCTGACCCAAAGATCAGATCACCAGAGTCTTTCATTATCTTTAATCAGGCTGCAACAGCCTCCTCATAATCTCCCTGCCTTGCTTCTTCCAGTTCATACTCTACAAAGTTAGAGTGATGGCTCTAAATAAAAAAATCTGGGCATGTCACTCCCTTGCAGAAACTGCACGGTAATCCCGTTTGCCCTCAGGATAAGGTTTCAGTCTCTTAGCCTGGCATTCAAGGCTTTGATGGTCTAACCCTTGCCTCCCTCTCCAGTCTTTTCTCACACATTTCTTCCTGTCACTCCTAAGAACTAGCTATACTGAAGTACTACATTTCTCAGAAAATTTCTCCTCCACACAATGCCCTCCACTAGAAACTTGCAAACTCCCACTTATGTGCATCCGATTTCGAAGATTGTGCTCACTCAACCCCCTGCACTGGCCTCTGTACAGCGCTTAGCACACCGTGTTCAAAGTGTCTGTTTCCAGGTCTAACTGTCCCCTCCTGCTCTTGGAGCTCTTCATGGGTGGAAAGCACGTCCTCAGACCATCAGTGCTCAGCATCAGGCCTGGTGCACAGTGGGTAGTCGATGAATATTCTTTGAGTGAATAAACAAAAGTCACAAGAAGAAATGAAACTCTCCAAGAAAGTTCTGGGGCAGTCTAAGTTCAGGTTACCCTGATAATCCTTTCTGTAGTTCCTCAGCTGATTCCCATTTATTTAAAAGGACAAAAAGAAAATTTTTTAACTGTACAGTTTTTGGTTACAGACGTGCGAGGGGCACACAATGACATTTCTCTCCTGCTGGGTGCCTCTCGGGTCTTCACCACAGACACTCAGTTCCACTACCCTTTTATTTTATCAGCTGTGAATTGTTAGCAAAATTCCAAGCAGCTTGTAGAAAATTCAGAAAAACTCAGCAGTGAGAAGAGAAGCTGGTTTCATTTTCCAGGCCAGCTCATTTCTGAAATGTAACACCATATAGGGCTTTAAAGTACGCTCACTTCCTGTGGTCATTATTTCAATAGTTTGGAACAATTTGTAGTTCATGCCCCCTTTCTGGAATGTACAATAATCTCCCTGTAATTCCAGGGTCTCAAATCTAAAAACTGTCTTATATGTTTCATTGTAGAGGGCAAAATCAGTCCAGTTCCCATATTGGACAATTTTGGTTAAAAAAAAAAAACTAATAGCATTTTTCATTGTTTCTATGAATAATAAAATCACAAACATCCTTTAGAAATATTCTATAAAATCTATGCATTAAAAGAAAAGGCGGGACTTCCCTGGTGGTCCAGTGGTTAAGACTCCACGCTTCCACTACAGGGGGCACAGGTTCGATCCCTGGTGGGGGAACTAAGATCCCGCAGGGTGCAGGGAAGGCGGGAAGGAGGGAAGGAAGGAAGGAAGGGAGGGAGGGAGGGAGGGCGAGCCTCTTGCAGCCTCCCCAGACACCTCTGCATGGGCATCCTTGAAATCTGGGAAAATGGTGCAACCTCTAGGGCTTAAAGATCACCATTTGAATAAGAAAAGTACAGGTATGGAATGTAAAAGGCTTGGTCATCTGTGTCTTCAGATCTGAGAATTTGTTTGAAAAAAATGATACACCCACAGTGACTTTTTTTTTAATTCCAGGGTAGAGACTACCTTGTATTCTGCTCATCTTACGCTTCTTGCAAAGGAAACGCTCTGCAAAGATCACTATTATTCCCCAAACTTCATCCAGGATCCTGTTGCTCCCCTCTCAGTACCAATATGTGAAATTCTAAATTATGCAATGTTAGGGCTAAGTAAAGGCACCTAAGGTCCTGATAGTAGAAGTAAAACACCTTAGGTACTCCTAGCATAAGGAACTGGGAGTTCTAAAGCAATATATTTTCATATAGTGAACAAAAAAAATTTAACTGGTCATCACATATATCAAAAATGTAATACGATAATTGCACCTAAAGTAGATTTATTAAATGTTAAAGGTGGAAGGGAAGAACAATCCAAAATGACAAGCTCTTTCAGTTCAACTGAACCCCTTTCACGATCTACAGTTTATGCTGAGTACTCAGTAAGATGCTATTTCTGTCCTTGTTGAGCCCATCATCTAGTAAGGGAGACTCATGTGAACAAGCAATAATAGTTTCACTGACCTTTGTGCTTTGTTTTTTTTTAATTGAAGTATAGTTGATTTACAATGTTTCAGGTGTACTGCAAAGTGATTCAGGTATACATTCTTTTTCAGATTCTTTTCTACCATAGGTTATTACAGGATATTGAGTATAGTCCCCTGTGCTATACAGTAGGTCCTTGTTGTTTACCTATTTTATATACACTAGTGTGTATCTGTTAATCCCAAACTCCCAATTTATCCCTCCCCCACAGTCCTTGTGCTTTTAAACTGTCTAACTCTCTTGAGGCCAAAAGATCAGGGCAAGGCAGCCTCTATTTACCCTCTCCATCTTCTTCTCCAATAGCGCTACTGTTTCTTAGCCTCTTTCTCATCTCCTCGACTGCTATCTTAACGTCACACTCCTCACTGATTCTGTTCTTGCAGCACTGACTTCTGGCTGTGTTCCCTAACCACAGCTCAAATGTGTCCCTTGTCTTCTTTTTCAGGGCAATGGAGGAATCTAGCTCTGTATCCTACCCTGATATAGGGCCTTGTGGTTAGTGTTTCTCCTGAGTTCTCCCAGGACCCTGCAAACAAGAACCAGACAATATTATACCCATGAATTGCTCCTTCTCTGAAATCTCAACTCAAACAGATAACTCTCTCCCACCCTCCTTGACCTTTTTTTTTTTTTTTTTGCCAAGCATAGGCGTTGGAGGAAAATGATTACCATCTCATACCACTGTAGTAAATAGTGGTCCCCAAAAAAGATCTGTCTAAGTCCTAACCCTTCAGAAGCTCTGAATGTGATCTTATTTGGAAAAAGGGTCTTTGCAGTTATAAAGATCTTAAAATGAGATCATCCTGGATTTAGGGTGAGTCCTAGATCCAAAGGCAGGTGTCCATATGGAAAAAGGCAGAGGGGATTTGAGACACAGACAGAGGGGAAGGCAATGTGAAGCAGACGCAGAAACTGGAGTAATGCATGTCCAAGCCAAGGAACACCAAGAATTGCCTACAACCACCAAAAGCTAGGAGAGAGGCATAGAACAGATTCTCCTTCAGAGTCTTTAGAAAGAATCAGTCCTGCCAACAACTTGATTTCAGACGTCTAACCTCCAAAATTGTGAGAGAATAAATTTTTGTTGTTTTAATTCACCCAGTTTGTGGTAGTTCATTATGCTAGCCCTACAAAACTAATACATTGCCTGATAATTTAATAATTAAAGACATTTTAATATCAAGACATAGAAAGAAAGAAAGAAAAAAGATATAGAAAGAATATAACTTCAAACTAAAGGATCATCCTTCCCAAGAAATGACCTTAAGTCACTTTAAATATAGTGTTCAAACTGATGAAACATTGTCATAGACTAGCCCCAGTACTCGGAACCTCAGGCCTAACCCAAGGTGTATCTTTTTAACAATTTTCTCACAATACCTTCAACTTTGTCTCCCGTGTCCTTCCAAAAAAGTCACCCTGCTGAAGCCAAATCCCAGACCAAAACAAGAGTCCTGCTTCTGCTCTTACACTCAGGCAGCTGGGGCTTAGGTAAAGAAAAATCAGGTTTACCAAGTTCGCTCTGGGCTGGTCTCTGGTCATAATTGGGCTTCCTTCCTTCCGACGTTCCAAACCTTCACCACTTATCTCAAATGACTACGTCCCACCCTCAGATCGGTAAATATAACCTGGCCTTTTACTTCACAGAGACCATCAGGCATAACGCCCCCCCTGCTTACATCCCCTCCAGAGCCTATAAACTTCTACCATCCTTGCTTCCTTGCCTCCCTCTGAGGCAGCACGTCTTTCCTCCAACTGAAAGCTGATCACCCATTCTGATCTCTGGTAGCACCCTCATCAACCTCCTAAAGCATCCCTTCTCCTGTCTACCCAAATGCCTACTGGATAGCCCCAAAACACCTCAAAATCATCATATCTAAGCTGGTTCCTTTTCTAGTTGGGTGACAGGGCCGTATGGGAATATAGGCCCACAAGGAAAAGAGCATGTGCAGATGCCCAGAGGAGAGCATGTGTCTCTTGGGGACACTGGAAATAGTGCCATAAAGGATGTAGAGGATGGTGAGGGATGAAGCTGCAGGGCGAAGAGCCTTGTAAACCAAGATAAGGAATGCATTCTTTTTTCCTTTTTTGGCCACACCACTCGGCTTGCAGGATCTTAGTTTCCCGACCAGGGATTGAACCTGGGCCCTCAGCAGTGAAAGCGCAGAGTGCTAGCCACTGGACTGCCGGGGAATTCCCAGGAATGCATTCTTTATGCTCAGAGCAATGAGGGCAGATCTGTATTTGAGAATCATTACAGATTGCAGAGTGAACTGAAGGGACAAACTGAAGACCATTTGAAGACAAAACATTGTTAAAACAATGTAGGCAAAAGATGGAGAGCCCTGGGTAGATTTGAGAAATGTTTAAGAGGTAGGAAAGGCAACAATTGGTGGTATTAGGTAACCAGCACATCCCCAACCTAAAAAATGGCTCACTGCAAAATGAGATTACAACTTTTCTGGTTGAGAATCTTTCTCTTTATTGGTAGTATTTTCCTCCTCTGCTTTTCTAGGTGATACACTCACTTCTGGGACCTCACTGGGTGGATTAACCAGCCCCGAGAATACTGTTTATGGGTTAAGGCTTGAGGGTGTGAGTGGATTGATGACCCAGACTGGTTGGTCAGTTGTCCCATTGTAGTAGACACCTTTTAATACCTCTGGCCAGTTCACCATGACATTTCTCTTCTCAGTTTGTACATGACCTTGCTGCTGGCCATAGTTGATGGGACACAGACTGAGTTAAATTTTCTGTCACAAATATTTGCAAACAGTAGCCAACACAAGAACTGGTCTCTCCAGGGGTTTGGACGTGTAGCATGGAATCTCTGGAGCTGGCCAGTGTTCAGAAAGCCAAAGAAGGATGAAGAAAATGCTCTGAAAGGAGCAGGGATGAAGAATAGAAAGGACCTAAGCAGTAGTCAACTTTTTTTTTTTTGGCCGCTCAGCACGGTATACAGGATCTTAGTTCCCTGACCAGGGATCGAACTTGTGCCCCCTGCAGTGGAAGCACAGAGTCTTAACCACTGAACTGACAGGAAAGTCCCCCAGTAGTCAATTTCTTCAGTCTATAGCCTCCTAATGCCCAGCTTTGTCCCTGTTCTAAGGTCAGGCCCACCTCCAACATTTGCAGAGCCCAGGATGATAATATAAATAGAAGCACACATACCATATGTCAAAATACTTAAAAGTTATAAATCAAAGGAACAACCATTAAGTAAAGTATATTCAATCCTCCTATCTTGCTAAATATACCTTCATGTAAACCTGGAAGACTAGGTTCAAATTTAGAATTCATGGATTCTTAGAGTTCTGACTCCCATCTCTTTTCACCCCTGGCTTCATCCTGCACTGTGAAGGGGACCCTTGTGCACATGTCCAAGCCCCTTCCATCCATTCTGCTATAAATAGCTGTCGCTTGACCACCCCTTGGGTCTAAAGGTACTGACATTGACAATGCTGTCTGTCCTTAGGAGAACAGATCCAGGGAAAAGGCCCAGTGCAGTCCTGGAAACAGGCTTGGGGTCATTTGGGTGAAGAACTCCAAAAGCATGGTCTAGAAGAAGGAACCGAAGCCTCTGGGTGGGTAAGTTCCCTTGGCTCTACTGATTTTTCATCCTATGAGGAGAGGTGGGCTCAGGACCCTCTAGACCCTGTCCTGGGCCCCTCTTTCTCAGATCTAATAGGGGCTGCTTATATGAGTTCTTTGTTTATTTAAGTAGGCTCCAACTAGATTCTTTTATTTGCAACCCAAGAATCCTAAATAAGACTGATGTCTTTACCCTCTCAACCACCGTCCAATTTTCTCTCTCTGTTCCCCATGGGACCTCTAGTAGTGCCTGGGGGAGGGTTTCCTCATGAACCCTAATGCCTACCAAGTGGGCCAGAATAAAGGAGGGTTCCCCCATCAGTGGTAAGTTATTTTGGTCAAGCACTGTGACTGTCCTCTCCCACTCTCAGGCTATATGTTATACCTCCAATTAGCTATTTTGAGCTTAATGGGCAGCCCCAAATCCTAAAATAGCACTTTATTTCATTCTTGCATCTTTTGGCACCATACTCAACATCATATCAGAGTTTATGGACCCCGCCTCCCACCTGATTTGGGAGTCCTCCAGAACGGAAGGGCGTTCAGATGCCAGATGGCCAAAAATGTCAAATGTTTGGTACTATGCTATTAATCAGGTCTTGAAGCCATCTCTATTGGAGGATGCTCTGGTCCTATTCCTTGGGAAGTTTTGAGTATTTTCTTTGGAGAGAACCCACACACACACTCGGCTTGGGTCCTGCCTATCATTCCTCTCTCCAACTCTACACTCACATTGAGGATAGTAATGGTCTGCCCTGGACCACACAGTCAAATGCCACTGTGATCACGGTGTCCAAGTCCTGTGTCAAAGCCTGATTCTCAGTGGCCCGTGAGTATAGACAGTGAAGAAAAACCACCGGCATGCTTACAGATCAATAAGAGTCAGGTACCAGAAGAAACCAACTTAGCACTGGGAAACACATGGGCAAATGAGATGTAGTCTAGCACCTGACACATCTGCTCTCTCTCTCAGAATTTACCTGTGATTTCCCACTTTTGATCCAGAAACTCTATTTTTTTTTTAAGTTTTTAAAATATTTATTTACTTCTCTGGCTAGCCGGGTCTTAGTTGTGGCATGTGGGATCTAGTTCCCTGACCAGGGATTGAACCCGGACCCCCTGCATCAGGAGCACAGAGTCTTAGCCACTGGACCGTCAGGGAAGTCCCCAGAAACTCTATTTTTTAAGTAGTGTTGCACCTCACTATCAGACAGACTTGATAACAAAAACTATAAACCTTCTCTCTTCTTCATTTTTTCAACATAATACTTACTTAAATGCCCTCAAAACTGACATCAGCGTGGGTCAGCAATTGCTAGGACAATCCTGAGCTAAGGAGCTCAGCAAACTTACCAAGGCCTTGAACTCTCACAAGGGAGTGAAGGATTTGACTTCCTTCTGGATTTTAAGCTGACTTATGAATTGGTGAGCTGGGTCTGTACTGATAATGCCACGTTAGAATACAAGTGAATTCTGCAATCTTGGAAGAACTTTTCATAAACATTATGAATATTTCTAGTTTTTCATAGTTGATGGGGCAGAACTAGTTGTTAATAGAGATCTTTTCGTGGCCTGTTCTTACCCCCGTGTGACATTGCATGTCATCCTCTTTTACTGAGATCAAGCAAAATTACTTGAGTTGTAAAGTCTCCCAAGCGGTCTAGTATCACTATTGTATTAGTGTGACTTTTTCGGATGTAAGTGACAGAAAACTAGCTTAAGCCAAATAAACATACCTAAGCAGAGGTGCTCAAATAATGCTAGCAGGAACTAGATTCATTCTCAGTTCTCCTTCCCTCTGATGTTCCCCCAAATGGTGACAAGGAAAGCTTCCAGCAGCCCCAGGCCTACATTCCACATACTTAGCAACTCCATCTAACAAAGTGCAAGTTTCTCCATACAGTTACAGAAAAATTCTGAGGGTTGAGTCTCATTGGCCTACCTTGGATCACATGCTCACCCCTGAACCAATCACTGAGCCTAGTTAGATGGAATGTTCTAATTGGACAGTTCTAGGTCATGTGGCACTCCTGGAAGCAGAGTATGGGGTCAGCTGCACCCACCGTAGAATTGGGGATTGAGAATTGGGGAGGGCAGTTTCTCAAAGAAAATCTGGGCAAACAAACAAAAAAAAATGTTTACTACTCTTTTTTTTTTTTCCTGGCTGTGTTGGGTCTTATTTGCGGCACACGGGATCTTTGTTGTGGCATGCAGAATCTTTCATTGAGGCGCGCGGGCTTCTCTCTAGCTGTGGTGCTCGGGCTCTAGAGTGCCCGAGCTCGGTAGTTGTGGCACGCGGGCCCAGTTGCCCTGCAGCATGTGAGATCCTAGTTCCCTGACCAGGGGTCAAACCTGCATCTCCTGCATTGGAAGGTGGACTCCCAACCACTGGACCACCAGGGAAGTCCCCATGTTCACTACTCTTGAAGAGCCATTCTTCATGCTTTTCCAAGGTTTCGGAGAACATGAATATATGTGTATATATATAAATAATGAATATATAAATATTACATATAAATGAATAAATAAACACTTCCAGATAAATTCAAATGACCAATCACTTTCTCCAGTAACCTCGGAACAGTAACGGGGTTTCCTGAAACCCCAATTCCTTCATATTGGTAGACCTACACAAGACAGATAAAATCTACCCTGTTAACGTCCTCTGTAGTCATAGGGATTTTATAATACTTGCTCTGACATCCAATTCTGGAAACAACTGACTCCATAGTAAGTGGCTAAGCCATCCTGTATAAGGAACACAGTATGCTGGACTATTTTAGACTGTCTATTCAGAGCCAGGAAATCCACACAAACCCAGAATTTACTTGATCTTTTTCTCTTCACTATCACAAAAGGGAATCTGTGGGATATGGAATCCAGAGATGATGCAGTTAATCAGTAGGTCTTTAAGGTGATCTAAAAGATCATCCCTTTCAGACAATATAGACTTCCTGCACTATTTTCTAAAGAGTCTGGGTTTCCAACTTCAAGCTTATGCTACTTCCCCTAAGCCCAGTCACAGTCCCTTCTTAAAGAGAGAAAACTATTCTTGGTTTGGGCCTTCCATGACACCTTCTATTTCCACCTTTTGAATTTTAGGAATCCCCCAAATTAAAGCTTAACATAGAGGACCCAGAATGGAAAAAGGGAGGATGGGAATTTGGGCCTCTTCCTTGCCTTGATTTTCCTGTGGCTTCCATTCCTGCATGAGGGTTGAACACCACTGCATGCTTTCAGTAGACACTTTAAAGGGTCTGGACTTGATCCCTATAAAGTACCTACTTTTCTTGAGCACTTCCAGGGTCCAACATATAACCACAGATTTTTCACTCCTTCCATCATCTCCACAAGTCCTGTAGGAAACTCAAGCTTCACAATCAGTACTAAAACAAAACCACATCTGACCCATTCTTTTTTTTTTTTTAATAGATTTTAATGAGTTATTTTATTTATATTATATTTTTGGCTGCGTTGGGTCTTCATTGCTGCATTCAGGCTTTCTCTAGTTGCAGTGAGTGCACAGGCTTCTCATTGTGGTGGCTTCTGTTGTTGCGGAGCACAGGCTCTAAGCACGTGGGCTCAGTCGTTGTGGCACACAGGCTCAGTAGTTGTGGCGCATGGGCTTAGTTGCTCTGCGGCATGTGGGATCTTCCCGGACCAGGGGTCGAACCCGTGTCCCCTGCATTGGCAGGCAGATTCTTAACCACTGTGCAACCAGGGAAGCCCAGACCCATTCTATTTTCATCAAGGGGAATGGCTTGCGTGCTTGCTACTTGTGAATTCACCATCAAGCCGTGCTTAGTACTTGGTGCTTTTCTTGGCTGCTCCTCTTCCTAGTATTTTTCCCTCCACAAGACAAAGATGGGCTCTTCACCTGGCAGGGGATCCTCTTGTGAGGGTTGAAGAGAGCTCAAACTCCAGGCCCATCTCCACTCCCTTTCCCTGATGCTCTTCAACCTTAGGAATGCTATAGCTGGGATTTCTTCTTGACCTGGAGCCTCCTCACCCCTCCAGTGTTCTGCCTTTTAGGGGCTCTGAACTGTCCACACTCATAACTCTTTCCCCAAACCTAGAAGGCCATCATTAGGGCTCTCATCTGTACTGTGAAGTCCTTCTGTATAGTAGTCATTGGAGTCCTTGCTGCATATCTACAATCACCTCAATTGATGGAGTTTCCTTCATTCCATGACTTGAGCTGCCTCCCTTCCTCCTTTTCCTGTGTTAATTTCAATAATTGGAAGAACCTAAAAGACTACTCTGGGTCTGGCAGCTGAAATTTTCCCCAAAGGCTTAATTTAGGATAGCCCTAGTCCTTGCCTGTTACACAGGGGACTTGATTCACACTGTTTAGAACTTTGGCTCCTGTTTCCTCTGCCTCCTATAAGTGTGTCTCCAGCCCCAATTCAAAAGTAGACATCTTTTCAACATCACTAATTATTAGAGAAATGCAAATCAAAACTACAATGAGGTATCACCTCACACGGGTCAGAATGGCCATCATCAAAAAAATCTACAAACAGGGACTTCCCTGGTGGTGTAGTGGTCAAGAATCCGCCTGCCAGTGCAGGGGACACAGGTTCGATCCCTGGTCTGGGAAGATCCCACATGCCACGGAGCAACTAAGCCCGTGTGCCACAACTACTGAAGCCTGCGCACCTAGAGCCCGTGCTCCGTAACAAAAGAAGCCACTTCAATGAGAAGCCTGCGCACTGCAGCGAAGAGTATCCCCTGCTCACCGCAACTAGAGAAAGACCCAGTGCAGCCCAAAAAAAAAAAAAAAAAAAAAATCTACAAACACTAAATGCTGGAAAGGATATGGAGAAAAGGGAACCCTCCTACACTGTTGGTGAGAATGTAAATTGGTACAGCCACTATGGAGAACAGTATGGAGGTTCCTCAAAAAACTAAAAATAGAAATACCATATGACCCAGCAATCCCACTCCTGGGCATATACCCAGAGAAAACCATAACTCAAAAAGATACATGCACCCCAATGTTCATTGTAGCATGATTTATAACCAGGACATGGAAGCAACCTAAATGTCCATCGACAGAGAAATGGATAAAGAAGATGTGGTACATATATACAATGGAATATTATTCAGCCATAAAAAGGAACAAAATAGTGCCATTTGCAGAGACATGGATAGACCTAGAGACTGTCATACAGAGTGAAGTAAGTCAGAAAGAGAAAAACAGATATTGTATAACATTGCTTGTATATAGAATCTAGAAAAATAGTACAGATGAATTTATTTGCAAAGCAGAAAAAGAGACACAGATGTAGAGAACAAACTTATAGATACCAAGGGGGGTAGGGGGATGAGATTAATTGGGAGATTGGGATTGACATATATACACTATTATGTATAAAATAGATAACTAATGAAAACCTACTGTAGAGCACAGGGAACTCTACTCAGTGCTCTGTGGTGACCTAAATGGGGAGGAAATCTAAAAAAGAGGGGATCTATTTATATGTATAACTGATTCACTTTGCTGTACAGCAGAAACTAACACAACATTGTAAAGCAACTATACTCCAATACAAATTTAAAACAAACAAACAAAAAGTAGGCATCTTTAAAAAATAAAGTAAGCATCTTTTCTCACAGCCTCCAATAGAGCAGAGAAAAATATCTGAACAACCCTATGGTTATAAACCCTACCAACTGCTAAAGTGGTCAGAGTATTTGGCACTCAGGCAACTGACACTGAGACCTTGATAGCCTTGAAAACTCCCTTTGCCAGACTCAGAGGTTCTGCTCTCACTTCTCCACTACTGGTATCCACTTGTAGTATCTCAGTAGAATGCCCAACCAAAAGCACACTTTCCTCATACCAGGGGTGGCCTTCCCCTCAAATACTCTCAACTTTGGATCTCATAAATCTCTAACTGGAAGGCCTTTCCTTCCCCCTGTCCCCAGTAACTAGGCCAATGATTCTGGTGGCAGTTGGAACTATCTATTTTCATGTAGGAGAACTTCTAACCATATCCAACACTGAAACTCTGTTCCCTGGTATCTCCCTGGGACTTCAGACTAGTTAACATCTTTAGAAACTTGAGTAAGGCTGTGTTCTCTCCCCTCCTGAAGACCTTGCTGGGCCCAGGGACCTAACAGAAGTTTGCACACCTGTTCAATTTCAGGTTTTCCATAGTTCTTTTGAATCCCACAAGTCATAGAGATTTCTGGAAGTCTACATCTACCACTATGCACAAATTTTCTAATGTTTTCTTGGCCATTATCCTAAACATTTATTGGCTTTATTTCTAGAATTAGTGGTGAGTTCATGGTACGGATATAAACTTTTGGTACAGATATAGACTTCAATAAGATTCATAAAAATTCCAGGTGGAACCCCCTCCAAAATATAACCCACATATCCTCAGCCTCATTTGCCTCCAACTACCAAATGAGATTATATTATTTAATAACCTTTTATACCTAAGTTATTCTAGCATGAACACACACTTCCCTATTTGTAGGAATTAACCCCATGTCAGCTATTTCGGAGACTCTCTCCAGGGCCTCTTGAGTCCTCAAGAATAAATTCTTCAATGGCTGGTCATCTTGCCACCATACTGCTCTTTCAGCTTGTGTCAGATGACTCCCAGGAGCTTTAATTGGGCTATGGGATTTGCCCAAAACCACAGATGTTTCAGTGTTCTTTCAGCACCTTCACACTATCTGAATTGTCAACTCTGTCACCCTCCAACTTTCATCCAAGATTTTCACCAAAACATTAGCTTTGGGTTTTAAATATTTCACAATTCTGAATGTGTTCAACATGACAGAACACTCATTAGACACATAACTGTTTAAAAAGAATTCACCTTTAGGAATTTTATTTAAAATGTGAGATTGAACAGTGTGATGTTAGCAAAAAGGTAGACACATAGATCAATGGAACAGAACAGAGAGCCCAGAAATAGTCCCACACATATATCCTAAGCTGACTTTTGACAAAAGTGCAAAGGCAGTTCAACGGAGAAAGGATAGTCTTTTCAACAAATAGTGCTGAAACAATTAGATACCCACATGCAAAAAAAGAAAAAAAAACAACAACACAACATACCTCACATCTTATACAAAAATTAATTCAAAATGGATCATAGATCTAAATGTAGAACCTAAAACTATAAAACTTCTAAAAGAAAACACAGGAAAAAATCTTTGTGACCTTGGGTTAGGCAAAGATTTCTTAGATATGACATAACAGAGCAATCCATAAAAGAAAAAAATTGATAAACTGGACTTCCTCAAAATTAAAAACATCTGCTTGCAAAAGATCCTGTTAAGAGAATAAAAGAAAGGTACAGACTGAGAGAAAATATTTGCAAATCACATATCCAACAAAGGACTTGTATCCAGAATATACAAAGAACTTAGTTACAAAGAACTTAGTAACAAATCACCTAATAAAAAATGGGCAAGAGATATGAACACTTCACCAACAAAGATATACAGGTAGCACATTAAAATGTGCTTAACACCACTAATCAGTAGGGAAATGCAAATTAAAACCACAATGAAATACCACTACGCACCTATTAGAATGGCTTAAAGAAACATACCCCGACAATACCAAGTGCTGGTGAGAATGTGGAACAAATGGAACGCTCATACATGGCTGGTGGGAATTTAAAATCATACGGCCACTTTGGAAAACAATTTGGCAGTTTACTATAAAATTAAACATACAATTACCATATGGTCCCTAAATTCCACTCCTAGGTATTTACCTAATAAAATTGAAGGTTTTGGGGCTTCCCTGGTGGCGCAGTGGTTGAGAATCTGCCTGCCAATGCAGGGGACACGGGTTCGAGCCCTGGTCTGGGAGGATCCCACATGCCGCGGAGCGGCTGGGCCCGTGAATCACAATTACTGAGCCTGCGCGTCTGGAGAGGCCGCGATAGTGAGAGGCCCCGCGCACCGCGTTGAAGAATGGCCCCCGCTTGCCGCAGCTAGAGAAAGCCCTCGCACAGAAACGAAGACCCAACACAGCCATAAATAAATAAAATAGTGTTTAAATAAATAAAAATTAAAAAAAAATAAAAAATAAAAAAAGCCAGCTTGTACATCACCTGCTCTTTAAAAAAAAAAAAAAAAAATTGAAGGTTTTTTTAAAAGTATTTATTTATTTTACTTTGGCTGCGCTGGGTCTTAGTTGTGGCACACGGGATCTTTTTTTTTTTTAATATTTATTTATTTGTTTATTTTGGCCATGCTGGGTCTTAGTTGTGGCACATGGAATCTTCGTTGTGGCATGCATTATCTTTAGTTGCGGCATCGGACTTCTTAGTTGCGGCATGTGTGCGGGATCTAGTTCCTCGACCAGGGATCGAACCCAGGCCCCCTGTATTGGGAGCCCGGAGTCTTACCCACTGGACCACCGGGGAAGTCCCAGAAAAATGAAGATTTACATTCAGACAAAAACCTGCACACAAATGTTCAAAGCAATTTCATCCATAATCACAAAAAACGGGAAACAACACAAATATCTTTTAACTGGTGAACGGATAAACTACGATATGTCCATAAAATTGAATATTACTCAGCAATAAAAAGGAATGAATTACTGATACACTCAACAACATGAATGAATCTCAAATGCATTATGCTAAGCAAAAGAAGTCAAACTCATGCCTTATGATTCTATTTATGTATTATTCTGGAAAAGACAAAATTATAGAAACAGAAAACAGTGACTGCCAGGGATTGGGATGGAGGGGGGTGTTGACTACAGAGGTGCAGTATGAGGGACTTTTTTAGGATAATAGGACTATTCTGTCTCTTGATGGTTGTGGTAGTGAACTGACTGTATGCATTTGTCTAAACCAGTGGTGCTCAACAGGAGGCGATTCTGCTCCCTAGAGGATATTAGACAATGTCTGGAGACATTTTTGGTTGTCACAACGCAGAGGAGGGGGTGCCATTGGCATCTACTGGGTAGAGACCAAGGATGCTGCTAAACACTTTACAATGCAGCAGGACAGCCTCCACAGCAAAGAATTATCTGCCCTGAAATGTCAATATTGCCAAGGTTGAGAAATCCTGGTCTGAATCACAGGTCAGAAAACTACAGCCCAAGGGCCAAATTCAGCTCATCACCTATCTTTGTATTGCCCACAAGCTAAGAATGTTTTTTAGATTTTTTTCATGATTGCAGAAAAACATCAAAAGAAAAAGAGTATTTCATGAAAATTATATAAATCAAATTTCAGTGTTCATAAATAAAGTCATGCTCATTCATTTATGTATTATCTGTAGATGTACTGGTGCTCCAAAGGCAGAGTTGAGTATTTATGACAGACTGTATGCCCACAAAGCCTAAAATATTTCCTATGCAGCTCTTTACAGTTAAGTCTAAACCCATAGAAATGTACACAAAAAATAGTATATTTTACTTACATAAAAATTTTAAGGTGAATTTTATTTTATTTTATTTTGGCCGCCCCTCAAGGCATGCAGGATCTTTGTTCCCCCACCAAGGATCGAACCCATGTCCCCTGCAGTGGAAGCACAGAGTCTTAACCACTGAACCACCAGGGAAGCCCCTAAGGTGAATTTTAAAATGCGAAATTATAGATGTCTACACTGAATTACTACAAGCTGTGCTGAAACACACTCATTTCTGTAAATGTGCTTGTCTTTTCTGGTTTTCCTTATAGAAAATAAATAGTAAATAATAGGAATTCATCACTGGCTGGGCTCTGATGTGAAAGTTTCCTATTTAAAAAATCATATGCGACATCTCTGACCGCGAAGAATTTCATTCAGTCTCCTGGACACAGAGACAGTTCTCCAGAGCAGTCATCTGTGGTGAAGCAGCTAATATCCCGTGCACTTGTCATCAGATCAGTAACAGGGTCTGACTGGGTTTCTCTGACTGTGACTGCCCCTGGACTGAATGGGGCATTTAGCACACTGTCTTGGAAAAACCAGCTGACCATCACTCGCATGGGCCCAAGAGCCTGTCAATTAGCTCCTGTCCATTAGTCCCTGTCCAAACACTCAAATGTCCTGGCCCTATTACTGCAGTCACGTTATCAGTCCCCTCCAGACCCTGAAAGCGTGATCAGGCATGAGCTCCCTGTCTCCTACCATCCCTCATTTCTACTTGGACAAACTGTCAGTTAATTAGCTAATGTGGGTAAAAATGCTTGAAGCTTAAAAATGCTCAGCTGGGCTGTTATGATAATCATCTGCTGGGCCCCCTCCCTCCACTCCAAAGTCAGCCCACAGGACTCCTTGCTGCCCATCAGTGGGAAAGCTCCACAGGAGGTGGCTGAGTGGTCATTCATGTTCAAGGACAGAGCCTCCCCAATCTCCTAATATTGATGCTATGGATTCAGCCAACTAGTATCGTAAATCCTGAAGCTCAGGGACTGCATTGGCTTTCTTCTTTTAGAGGAACTGGCAGCATGGCAGATCTGGGTTCCCCCAAATTATCAAATTTTAGTTATCTTTGATTTCTTTCTTCAGCTAGATAGACCATTTAGAAAGTCAAAACAGCCTTTGAAAAGATTATGTGGGAATCACAGCATTATTTGCTCCAAGATTACAGAGCTTTATACCTGACATTTCCAGGGCCAAAACTCAATTCTCCATCTCTCAGTTCAAGCCGCTCTGGGAGCCAGGAGAAATCCCTGTTCAGAAAGTTGATCCCTGCAGGACAGAGTAATGGCTAGAGTACCCTAACCTGCTGAAGTTTCGTGCAGTTTTCAAATGCCAAAACAGGAAGGTTCCCAGGGCAGACACATGTTACTCCTGTCCATCTCCCTTTCCTGAAAGGTATTTCCGTGGAGTGGGACTGAAAATAGTTGACCTCAATCTCCCAAAGCACAATTTCAGAAGAGTTGAGAGCACAGTTTCATTGTAGTCATATCTGGGCAATTCCTATATGTTCCCTGATGATCCTAAGAGAGGAGTTAGAGCATCTTGTTTCACCCTGAATTTCTATCATCCTTCCTCTCCATCTCCATTCCAAAGGCCTCATCGGTACTCATCAGGGCAGTTGTTACAGCCTCCTCGTTTGGTATTCCCATCACCCTCTTTGTCCCTGCTGACCCTCAGCTCTCCTCCTCTGCAGCCAGACAGAGCATTCAAAAACACAATTGTGACTATATCATTCCCTAAAAGTATTTGATGGGTCTCTACAATTTACAGAGTAAGTCCAAAACCCGCAACTTGACAATCAAGTCCCTTCAAAATCTTGTCCCCACTTCCAACACATTAGGCTTGTCCCATATCAGGCAATTTCCCCTTCCCCACCTGAGACTTGAGCATGCCAGTCTCTTTGCCCATGCTCACACCTTTTTTTTTTTCCTCCTGGAATGGCCTCTCCACCTCATCTCCATTCGTGAAAAGCCTTTCCTCAAAATCAGCCTAAATGCTCCCTCTCCAGGAAGCTTTCCATGAGCTTACCTTTGAACTCCCAGAGCACTTTGCTAGTTATTCTCTTGGGCCTGCTTTTTATGATGGCTGTTAATGTACAGATGCACTCTCTGTACATTATGTATTATCTGTAGATGTTCTGGTGCTCCAAAGGCAGAGTTGAGTATTTATGACAGACTGTATGTCCACAAAGCCTAAAATATTTCCTATCCAGCTCTTTATAGCTAAGTCTAAACCCATAGAAATGTACACAAAAAATAGTATATTTTACTTACATAAAAATTTTAAGGTGAATTTTATTTTATTTTATTTTGGCCGCCCCTCAAGGCATGCAGGATCTTAGTTCCCCCACCAAGGATCGAACCCGAGTTCGATCCCTCATGGGATAGTAGGCATCTTAAGAAAATCCTATAACTAAGTGTGCAGCATATAGTAGGTGCTGTTAATTATTAGTGACTGATGAACCAACTGCAGCAGAAAGATGATAGACTAATGAGAGCATGAATCAGAGGAAGAGAACTGGGATGGCGGGAGAACCACAAATCATTATCAAAAAAGAATGGTCAACAAGGTCAAAGACTTAGCTGTCATCTTAGTGACAAAAGCTTACAAGGCCTGGGCCTTGTGCTAAGCGTTATCACGTTTACTCATCATATCTACTCTGTGATATAGGTACTATTATCATCTGTATTATTAATTTTATTTATTTTTAAAATTTATTTATTTATTTATTTTTGGCTGCTTTGGGTCTTTTGCTGCGCGCAGGCTTTCTCTAGTTGGGGCGAGCTGGGGCTACTCTTCATTGTGGTGCGCGGGCTTCTCATTGCGGTGGCTTCTCTTGTTGCGGAGCACAGGCTCTAGGTGCGAGGGCTTCAGTAGTTGTGGCACATGGACTTAGTTGCTCCGCAGCACGTGGGATCTCCCCAGACCAGGGCTCAAACCCGTGTCCCTTGCATTGGCAGGCAGATTCTTAACCACTGTGCCACCAGGGAAGCCCTATATTATTTAGATGGGAAATTGAGGCTCGGAGAGGGCAGATTCATTGTTTCAGCCACCGGCCTCCTTGTTGGTCTATAAACACATCTCACATACTCCCACCTCAGAGCCTTCACACTTGCTCTTCCCTCACCTGAAACATTCTTCCCCCAAGTATAGGCAGGGTTTGTTGCCTCTCTTCTTGTAGGTCTCTGATCAAATATCACATTATCAATTAGGCCTCCTCTGTCCACCTTATAAAAGGTGGCAAATAACTAACCCCCTGGCATTTCATCTCCCTCTCACTTGCTTTATCTCCATACCACTTATCTCTATCCATCATACTACGTTTTATTTTATTTTTTTTTGGCTGTACCACATGGCATGTGGGATCTTAGTTCCCCAACCAGGGATCGAACCTATGCGCCCTGTAGTGGAAGCGTGGAGTCTTAACCACTAGACCACCAGGGAAGTCCCTACATATTTTATTTATTTGTTTATTTTCAATTTCTTCCCACTAGATTATAAATTTCACAGTCACACAGCTGGTCAGGGGCAAAGCCCAAATTCAAACCCAGTTCTGACTCCAAAGCCAGATGACAAAGTTACAGTCTGGTGGGGCAAAGGAAGTAGCCTTGTTCTTCATGGCTCCCAAAGGCAAATGCCTTTGATCATGGGGGAAGCATTAAGGAGGTTGATTTCATCTTAATATGAGTACAATAGAGTTGTTAGCTGGTGTTCTCTCTGCCTCTTAAGAACCAGATAAGGGAATTCCCTGGTGGTCCAGTGGTTAGGACTGCTGAGGGCCTGGGTTTGATCCCTGGTCAGGGAACTAAGATCCCACAAGCCACACAGTGCAGCCAAAACGGAACAAAACAAAACAAAAAACAGATAATATTGGTCAAACCCCCATTCCCAAAAATTCCCAGAAACATTCCCAAAGATTATTGAAAATCCCCAGGGCAATTACACACACATTGTCATAATAACCTCTGTCTCTGCCTCCCTGCTTCCACTATCTGAATTTAGCTTATGGACTGCCTCACATCCCCTGTGTGTTATCCCTGTCCTGTACCTGGTCCTCAATCCTTTGTCATCAAAAACGGTCGCTCACCCAGAAGCTTTGTTACCAAACTTGGGACAGAGAGAACTTATTATAACCACGGAAAACCTCCGAAATTTAGTATTAGACATTACTGTTCTTCAAAGCCTTTCTGCTACTATGCCATATTATTTGACTTTCCTTTCTCTTCTTCTTTCTCTCCAGCCCTCGCTTCCTGGCCCCCTAATTCTCAAAAGCAAAAACAAACAAACAAAACACCCATTATCTTATTCAAACCATTTAACCTCTTTCCTGCCCAAACTCAGCTCTCTTTAACCTCTTCCTTTCTAAAGCCAAGGATTTGGCCAAAATACTTGGGTCATCAGATTAGATCCTACCCATCTTTTGTCTTCGTTTCAGTCATGGGGAGTAATTTAGTTCTTCCAGTTCATGAGAAAAAAAAACTTCCCTTCGATGTTGACTTTCCAATGATGGTGACCTTGGGTGGCCTCGACCTGCAGGCTTGATGCAGGATCTCAGTTCCCCAGCCAGAGATTGAAGTCAGGCCACGGCAGTGATAGCACTGAATCCTAGCCACTAGACCACAAGGGCCAGTGGCCAGTGACAAGACCCCGGCTTGTCTGCTTTGTAGAAATAAATTTCAACAAAGAGACGAAAAGTAGTGAAACAAGTAAAGGGTGTATTGGGAGGAAAAAAGTACGTGTGAATAGACACACACGGGTGGGTTCAGAGAGAGAGTCGTGCCTTCGTGGTAGTTTAAATCACTTATATGGGGCATTTCTTCTGGGTTTCCTCTGGCCAGTCATCTTGCTTACCTGGCTCTGAGTCTGTATTTGGTATAATTCAAGGTGCTCCCCTGTGTGCGCGTGCATCTCTTAGCCAAGATGGATTCTAGCACAGAGGCCTATGGAAAGGTTGACATCACCTGCTATGGGGTGGTGCCCCCTCCCTTTTTGGCCCCTGAGGAGTCTTTCTGCGCATACATGTGTAGTCAGGAAGGTTTCCTTGACCTTGAGAATGAGAAATATGTGGTCTCTTTATCTTTTATCTGGGCAGGGCTCAGCTCCTCCCTGCTCCTGCCATTATCTTATCTTGGAGTATCTGCCCACGGGGGTGGTGGGGGGACAGACGTCAGCTGCTCAGCCTGGGGCCCATCTATCTCCTGACTCAATGGGACAGATTACCTTTGAAGGTAGTGAGTACTCCATCCTTGGAATTATGCAAGCAAAGGCTGGACTAATACCTGACTAAAACACTTGGAGATTTGCATATAGAACATGAATGAAGAACACAGTGAAGATCCTTCAACCTTCAGAACCTATGATTCTGTAACAATTTAGGCACCTTTGCCTTTTCTGAACACCATGCAAAAACCATAGAACTTTTTCAATTGCATATAACAGAAACCTAGTTCAAACTACCTTTAAGGGGGAGGGGGGGTTGTGTTTGTTGCCTCATGTAAATGAAAAGCCAGACAGCTGAATCCAGGGGCTCAGACAAAGTCTCCAGGTATATCTTCTCCATTTCTGGGCACCACTTATCTAGTATTAGCTTCTGTCTTAGGCGGGCTCTCCCCTTGAGTGGCAAAGTCAGCCACCAGCCAGTTCCAGGCCTGCATTCTTTTTACATATATATATATTTGTATTTGGTCAGTTTCAATTATGTATACACACATACATCCATTGCTTCAGGAACTTATAAAATTGCTTTGTTAAAAATTATAATATTCCATTTGCTAAAAGAGGAATAGTGACATTAGGAGAGTTGGAGGAAAGAACGAAGGAAATGAATCATTTGAATATATAAATTATCTGGAAATGCAGGACTGCATTCTTTAGCTTCACTTTCTCTATCCCCAATCCCCTAATAGGAGAGATGGCCTCTATCCCCCAGGTGTTCCAGCAAAAGGCCATCATTGCCCCACTTGCGTGAAATGTCCATTACTAAACCAATCACTGTGATGACTGGCCAGGCCAGGGTCTCAATGCCCATCCCTGGAATTCGGGGGGTGAAGAAGGCCCACTTGAATCACAGGGACCAAAATGGAGGAGGAAATTTCCCAAAGGAAAACTGGGAGACTGTAACCACAAGGAGAAGAGAACTCCAGGCAGGTAAAAACAATAGATACCCACAACAATGGCCAACCCCCACCAACTTAGTGAAGGAGACAGTCTGACCTGTAGAAGAATTTACCGGTGAGACTGGACCAAATCTTTGACCTAATAGACCCCTGCCACTCTGGCCTCCAAGAAACTATTCAGCAACAACAACAACAAAAATGAGATTCCAGTTTTTACTTATCAAATTAGAAGAATTTTTTTATGGTAATACTCAGTGTTATACCATAAGACAGGTACATTTATATCAGGGTGATGGGGTGTAACTGGCACAACCTTTCTGGAAAGCATTTTGGCAATTCATATCAAGATCCTTAGTATAGCACAGGGAACTATCCTGTAATATATATCCTGTAATAAACCATAATGGAAAAGAACATGAAAAAGAATACGTATATACATATGTATAACTGAATCACTTTGCTGTACACCAGAAACTAACACAACATTGTAAATCAACTATACTTCAATTTTAAAAAGATCCTTAAAAATATTTTGACCCTCTGACCCAGTAATTCCACTTCCAGAAAAAAATTATAAGAAAATAACCCAAAATATGGACAAAGATATATGTACAAAGATTTTCATCACAGCATTTTTATAATAGAAAGAAAAAAAGAAAGAAGTAAAGGAAGGAAGGAAGGAAGAAAGAGGGAAAGAAAGAAAGGGCCTATACGTCTAAGGATGGGGGGAGTGGTAAAATGAAATATGGTAACTCCATATACTAGAAGATTATGTAGTCATTAAAACATTTTTTTAACAGTTTTAAATCATATGAGATAGTTCTTATAATTTTGTTGAATAAGAAAGCAAGACACAGGATTTCCCCGGTGGTGCGGTTGTGAAAAATCCGCCTGCCAATGCAGGGGACACGGGTTCAAGCCCTGGTCCGGGAAGATCCCACAGGCCACGGAGCAACTAAGCCCGTGCACCACACACCTAGAGCCTGTGCTTTGCAACAAGAGAAGCCACCACAATGAGAAGCCCAAGCACCGCAGCAAAGAGTAGCCCCTGCTGGCTGCAACTAGAGGAAGCCTGCGCACAGCAATGAAGACCCAACGCGGGCATAAATAAATAAATAAAAGAAAGCAAGACACAAAATTATCTATGCAGTATATTAACCATGTAAAAGAAAACCAGAAATGCCCAGAAATGAAAAAAAAGGAAATACTTTAAAATGTTAGCAGTATTTCTCTCTTAATGGATGCTTTATTTTTTTATTTTCTTTTTACTTGTATTTTCTACAATGATCAAATATTACTTAAACATTGTTTGGGAAAGTTACCCCTTCTCAGCTCCTAAAATGCAGCCACCCCCTCACCATGGCAGTTATTTGGACACCTAGAAAAAAACACTTAATGAGTGACAGATGAAGGTTAGCAATGTTTTTTTGTATCTTAAAACTTTTCCCCAATCATCCACAGAAAAATCAGTTTTTCTTGTAATTGTCAGTCCTCCCTTAGAAATAACCCATCACTTCATCACACGATTTTTTTTTTTAAATAAAACAAAGCCTGGGAACAGAACAGAAACCTGTGCTGAACCCTGATATGAAAATGAATAGGCACTGGGATTCCAGCTGCCAGTGAAGTGCCTGTGCAGAAGGGATGCTCAGGTTGACGGATGCCAGAGACCGAGGTAGAAGTGCCTCCATTTCAGGCCTGAAATGCCTGCAGGAATTGCAGCCTGCCACTTTCTGGGCTCTGTGGACACATTCTACCTAGAGGTCCCTCAGATGACAAGGTCTCCCTCACGGCAGGCAACGGCTGATTGTCAATGATTGCTGGCTGGGAAGACAGAAAACAAGATTGCGCTTCTATGATCTCACAAATTGCACCACCTCCAGGAAGCTTTTCCTGCCTCCTCCCCCAATCCCCCTTACCCTCTCTAGATTGCATTTCTCCCCCAAGGAGCCATGGCTCTGGTGCTTTCCCTGCCCCTCTTAGAACAAATGTCACCATTGATGATGCGGCAGCTGGAACTGTGAGAAGACAGCACACAGACCTTTGTTCACTTCCAGTGACCTTTGTTCTGCCACTCAATTTCTGAGCCTCAGTTTCCTGAGCTATAAAATTGACACAGTAATCTCCACAGCACAGAGCACTGGCACCCTCCAGGGACTCTCTTTGGGAACGATCAGACAACTCAGTCCTTGAGCTCCTATAACATGACTGTGCCCAAAGAAACTGCCTAGCAATCCAGAACCACAAAGGAACACTCGCCAGACCCAGCCCAGTGGTAGCAGCACCCCCAGCCCAGCCTCCCCACGCAGACCTCCAGCCAGCCGCAGCCAGGGAACAGCCAGCCAGCAGTGCTAATGATACCCCTCCCATCTTATGGACAGAGGAATTGCCAGGTGGGACGACAGGACCCCAGTTATTGAGGGTCTGTCCAGGGGTGTGGTCAAAGGCATGTCCAACACTGAACTCAGCTTCCCCTCAAATGTTTTACTCTTCCCAATCCCTGTCTCAGAGAATAGCAGCACCCTGGGAACCCTAGTTAGAAATCAAGATATGCCTCTTATTCATTCTATCACCAAGTCCTGTCGCTCCTGCCTCTCCCAAATCCATCCACTTCTTTCCACCCCAGGGCTGCCGCAGAGTTCGTGCCATTATCCTCCTCCTCACAGGTCTCTTTGTGCACACACTGCCCCAGTGGGAGCCTATCTCCTCCTGCCTCCGATGAAAACTCAACAGCTCTCAGAAGGGAAACCGGCCTCCGTAACTTTGAGCCCCACCTTGCCCCAGTCTGGCCCCAGCTCACCTTTCTAATCTCATCTCTTTCCACTGCCTGCCTCATGCCTCCCCGTTTCCCGCAAATTCACTGTCCTGTTTCTCCCTGCCTGTTTTTACTCATGCTGTCCCCTCTGTCATTAACATTCTTCTCTTCTCCCTCTTCCACTGACAAGCTGCTACTCATATTCTAAGACTCAGCTCCGATTTCCACTCTTCCAGAAGCCTTTTTGTTCCCCATCCCCACCCTCACCTCCAAACTAGGCTAAGTAGCTTTCATTGCTACCACTTGCTGAACACTGTTCTAAGCACCTTTGCTGTCCTAACTCATTTAATCCTCAAACATATCCACAAACCCTGGGCCTAGGTTCTCCTATTATTATTTTACAGATAAGAAAAGGTTTGCAGAAGTTAAAGCAAATTTTCCAAGGCCAAACAGTAAGTGGCTTAGCAGGGCTGAAAACTAGGTCTATTTACTTTTTTTTTTTTTTTAAATAAAAAGAGCTGTCGTGTCCTTTTCTGGTTATAAAAGTAACAAGAAAAAAGCGAAGACGCACTCCTCTTTTTGTCAATTTGTTGAATATCCTTGGTGTGGCATGCAGTATGCACTCAATAGATGCCATCTCCCTATGCCTATACATACATGCTGATTTGGCTAGCGTTTCCTTATAAACTGCTCACACCATTCCTGCAGGTCTGCTTCCTGAAGCTGGAGCCCCAGCACCCAGCAAGCCTACTCCCGCCTGTCCTCTCCTCCACCCTCCTCCCAGTAGTGTCAAGGCTCTCAGGCCTCCGAGGTGTTAACTCCAGCTTCGGCTTCCCTGCCAGGCTTGGGGCGGCCCCTCACAGGCCCGGGTATTCGCCCTCGTCTTCCACCCCACGATCTCCAGCGCTATACACGCTCCCCAGCCCTAAACCTTCATATCTCTCCACCAAAAACCTCAGGCCCGGACCTGAGTTCAGCCTGCCCAAGCTGCTCCCCATCCCCTACACTCCTAGTTAGGTTCTTGCTGGTCTTCCAGACCACCGCTTCCGGCTCCACACCCGGCGTTCCGGCGGGTTAATTACAGCCCCGCCCCCAGGCCGGAGCCGCCGCGGCCCAGCACCCATACTCCCAACACCACCCCTATCCCCGGGCTAGCGGGGAAGGCACCCCCGCCCAGTTCTAGGCCGTGGCGCCCTTGGGTCACGGCCGGGGGAGGCACGTCCAGCCAAGCTCTGGCGCCGGGCGCGTCCAGCTTTACGGAAGAACGTCCGGGAATAAATCCGGAGCGGATTTGCATCACAGCAGCACTGGGAGGGCTCGAAGCAGCCAAAGCCCTAAAGCCGAGGACGTCCCTCTCCCGTCCACCACCCCGCCCGCAGTGGCGGGATCGGGAAGCTGCTGAAGGGAGGAGGTGTGCGCATTGGCCGGCAAACCTGGGGCGGGAAGGCAGCTACTGGGGTGTAATCTTCTCCCCTTAGCTGGGCCCGACCTCACGCTGGGCCTGGGTCCTGTCGAGGGAGGTCAGGGCAGAGCCTACATAGATCAATGGAACAGGATAGAAAGCCCAGAGATAAACCCACGCACATATGGTCACCTTATCTTTGATAAAGGAGGCAAGCATATACAGTGGAGAAAAGACAGCCTCTTCAATAAGTGGTGCTGGGAAAACTGGACAGGTACATGTAAAAGTATGAAATTAGAACACTCCCTAACACCATACACAAAAATAAACTCAAAATGGATTAAAGACCTAAATGTAAGGCCAGACACTATCAAACTCTTAGAGGAAAACATAGGCAGAACACTCTATGACATAAATCACAGCAAGATCCTTTTTGACCCAGCTCCTAGAGAAATGGAAATAAAAACAAAAATAAACAAATGGGACCTAATGAAACTTAAAAGCTTTTGCACAGCAAAGGAAACCGTAAACAAGACCAAAAGACAACCCTCAGAATGGGAGAAAATATTTGCAAATGAAGCAACTGACAAAGGATTAATCTCCAAAATTTACAAGCAGCTCATGCAGCTCAATAACAAAAAAACAAACAACCCAATCCAAAAATGGGCAGAAGATCTAAATAGACATTTCTCCAAAGAAGATATACAGATTGCCAACAAACACATGAAAGAATGCTCAACGTCACTAATCATTAGAGAAATGCAAATCAAAATTACAATGAGATATCATCTCACACCGGTCAGAACGGCCATCATCAAAAAATCTAGAAACAATAAATGCTGGAGAGGGTGTGGAGAAAAGGGAACACTCTTGCACTGTTGGTGGGAATGTAAATTGATACAGCCACTATGGAGAACAGTATGGAGTTTCCTTAAAAAACTAAAAATAGAATTACCATATGACCCAGCAATCCCACTACTGGGCATATACCCTGAGAAAACCATAGTTCAAAAAGAGTCATGTACCAAAATGTTCATTGCAGCTCTATTTACAATAGCCAGGACATGGAAGTAACCTAAGTGTCCATCATTGGATGAATGGATAAAGAAGATGTGGCACATATATACAATGGAATATTACTCAGCCATAAAAGGAAACGAAATGGAGGTATTTGTAGTGAGGTGGATGGAGTTAGAGTCTGTCATACAGAGTGAAGTAAGTCAGAAAGAAAAACAAATACAGTATGCTAACACATACATATGGAATCTAAGGGAAAAAAAAAAAAGGTCATGAAGAACCTAGTGGCAAGATGGGAATAAAGACACAGACCTACTAGAGAATGGACTTGAGGATATGGGGAGGGGGAAGGGTAAGATGTGACAGGGTGAGAGAGTGTCATGGACATATATACACTACCAAATGTAAAATAGATAGCTAGTGGGAAGCAGCCGCATAGCACAGGGAGATCAGCTCGGTGCTTTGTGACCACCTAGAGGGGTGGGATAGGGAGGGTGGGAGGGAGGGAGACGCAAGAGGGAAGAGATATGGGAACATATGTATATGTATAAGTGATTCACTTTGTTATAAAGCAGAAACTAACACACCATTGTAAAGCAATTATACTCCAATAAAGATGTTAAAAAAAAAAAAAGATTGGAGGAAACAGACTGGGCCCTGGGGTGGTAGTCCAGCAGACCCCACCCCTGCTGCTAAGACTCTCCCAGCCCTGGTCTTCCTCAGACTGCCGTACCAACCGCCTCGGGGCCCTGGATCCCTGCGGCCTCCACCTCTGTGACTTCTCACAGAGCACAGACAGTCCTGACCTCAAGTCCTAACCCTGGCTTATACTACTGCCCATCAGACTTCTATTCCAACCACATGGGCTAGCCTTGTAGGGCAATTTATTCATCCCACATAGCCAATCAGTGCCCCCTCTGGGCCGTTGTTCATGGTGTTTCTCAGCCAGGAAGTCTTTTATCCCTTTGCATCAGCTAAAAAGTTGTCCTTTCTTTAAGTCCAGCTTTAAAACCACATATACATTTTTGCTGAAGCCTTTAGGGGTCTGTGCCCCTGCCTCTCTAAGCTCCCAGTATACAAAGTCTGAACCTCTCTTTTAGCCCTGACATCTCTCTTGGTGTGTCTACCAAGCAATCTTTGGCAAGTCCTGTTCTCTTTCTGGACCTCAAACTCTTTCCTCACCCTTACAGTGAAGGATCTGGAAGAGATGACTGCCCTCCCCCGCCCCCCGCCGGGGTGCCTCCAGTCCTGACCCTGTGAGACAGTGACTTCCTGATTTCCCAGCCCCCTGTGATGACCCAACCTTGGACAGGGCAGGGGTTACCTAACCCCATCTGAAATCCTTCCACTTCCTTTGAGCCAGTTAACAGAGGCAGCTGTGCAAGGTTGCTGAGTCTTAGGGATCCAGAAGGTGCTGGGACCCTCAAGGCAGTGAGACTAGTGCCAACACACCATGCTATCCCAGCTGGAAAGTCCCCTGCTCCAGGCCCCAAAGGCCCGTCGAACAGCTCCAGCTTCAGGTGGCAGAGGCTAGCCCATCCCAGAAAGGGAAGAAGCCCACGTTCACAGACCCTCCCCAACATGCACACACTATCTCCAGGAACAGTGACAGCAGCCTCTCAACACCCTAAAGATCAGACCAGGACCACCCCACTCTCCAACCCAACCTCCTCACACTCAACCCAGCCCAGCTATCTCCAGTCTGAGCTGAGGATACCCAGGGGTTCCCAAGAGAAGGAGCCTCAGTTCACCTTTTTTCACAGCATGAGCTGTCAGTCCTTACTGCAAACTTTTCTTCTTTTTTTTTAATAAATTTATTTATTTATTTATTTTTGCCAGTGTTGGGTCTTCGTTGCTGCGTGCAGGCTTTCGTGGCGAGCGGGGGCTACTCTTCGTTGCGGTGTGCGGGCTTCTCATTGCGGTGGCTTCTCTTGTTGTGGAGCACGGGCTCTAGGCGCGTGGGCTCAGTAGTTGTGGCTCGCGGGCTCTAGAGCGCAGGCTCAGTAGTTGTGGCGCATGGGCTTAGTTGCTCCGCGGCACGTGGGATCTTCCTGGACCAGGGCTCAAACCCGTGTCCCCTGCAGTGGCAGGCGGATTCTTAACCACCGCACCACCAGGGAAGCCCTGCAAACTTTTCTAAGTGCAACTCATCACCTTTCAGATCCAGCCAGAGAGACCAGTTCTCCCTAAACTCCCATCCATGGGCTTTCCTTTTACCTATGGAAGCCGCATGAAATAATGCTAATCTGAAACCACAGCACTCAGAATTAAGACAGACCTGGTTGAGATTCCGCTTCTGTTGCTCCCTACTGAATGATTTGAGGCATGTTATTTACCCTCCCTGAACCTCAGTTCCTTCATCTATAAAATGGGAGAAATGATTTATATACACAGGGTGGTTGTGGGCATTGTATAAGATTTATAAAAACAATCATCATGGACACTGACACATATAGCATGTCAAATGTGAGCATTATTTCTATTCCCTATTCCCTGCATTCTCCCCTGACGCTGCCAGACACTTTCTCTGGAAGCTGAGAATGGAGATATCTGAAGTTGAAACTGATCTGGACAAAAGCGGGACTATAAAGGACTAAAAGCTTCACTTAGGACCCAATTATAGACTTCAAAAAAGAGCAAAGGAGGTTTGGGGCCTAGAGAGGGGACAGCATTTGCCAAAGGTCACACAGCAGGTATAGGTAGGTAGAACAGAAGGCAGGCAGGGAGAGGGAGGCAAATGGGGGTGTGGGTAGAGGTCGAGGCTGAGGTTTTGAACCGAATCCAAGGACAGGCAGCCGAGCAAGAGGATCTCCAGCTGACATTGCCCCATTTCCCATGCGCAGCAGGTCCTGGCATTTGCCTTTCTCTGGAGCTGCTCCTTCTGGGCTCCTGAGTTTTCACTAGTTTCCCAGAAATGCTAAGTAAATATCCCTGTTGTTTACTGAGTAACCAACCCCATAATCAGACAAGGGTCCCCATACAAAGTGCTGCCTCGAACTTGGCTCCTTCCATAGAGATGCCCGCCCCCAACAGACACCACCCCAGACAGATGCCCTCCACAAGGCCGCCTACCAGGGCCTTGCTGGGGGCTCTGAACCCCACCCCACAAGCTGGCTTTGGTGCACACCATGTTGCTCCAGGTTCAGCACCCCTTTGGAGAGAGGCTGCTCCTGCCAGCAGCCCCAAGAAAAGTGTAGTATATAGATTTGTTTCTGTTTGGTACCTTTCTGACCAAACACAAAAGCCAGGCATGGGTCACCATTCTAATGTGATAAAGAGTCTTACTAACCTACTAACCTTTGAAAATGTCCTGGGCTGATGTTAACCCCAATCCTGTGGAAGTTGGATGCATTAAGGCCGGAGTATTGTGCTACTTGATGATTTTTTTCTTCAGGTTACATTTTCTTTGTTTATAGAGTTCCCTTCTCTCTCCTCACTGCCACCCCACTCCCCTCATCCTCAGGAACCAGGAATGTGTCCTTATGAAACAGGTCTGTCTTCTGTCTGGTTTACTGCAGTTGTGTTACCTCACCCTAACTAAGCTCATGTGTCCCAGGCTCTGCCTCCTCCTTCGTGTTCATGTGAGAACTCCTGTGCGCATCCCCAGTGGGGAATCCCCTGGTTTAGACATCCACCCTTTACTAATTGACTTCTCAAGACTTCCATCTCAAGGATATGCTAATCTTGTCATCTGGGACTCAGTGATGCCAGAATTCTGTATTTCTAAGATTCTGTAACTCAGATTGCACCATGCTAGAATTCTGTGATGCTAAGATTCTGCGACTATGGATTCTATGCATCCAGAATTTTATGATTTTTGTGTTTCATGAATTTGTCATTGACATGGTGACAACAGTCAGGATTCACTTGGCCTGGATTTCTGTGTTTGTTCTCCAGAGGATGCAAGTCTCAGCTCTAGGCTCTTTTCTCTGAATTCGCTGAAGGCAGAGGAAGAAGATGGCTGGATAGGTGAAGGGTAGCACTGCTACCTCCCCTGGGCCTGCCCGGGGCGGGATATGCCCAGGGCAGCCCAGTCTTAGGCCCGTGCATTCAGTCCACCTGCCTCCCCCAAGCCCCTTATTTAGGCTCCACTATCTGAGGGTAGCAGGAAAAGCAGCCTCCTTTACAGCCCTCCCACCCAGCTTCCTTTCCTCCCTGGACTGCCTGCGGGTCCAGGAAAAGAAAGTTGACTGGGAGACTGGCCTGGCCAAATGGGCAGAGGGGGAGGGTTAAGCACAGGGCAGGGAGCCAGTGGAGGAGATATGGGAGATTCCCTAGGGAGCCCTGCAGCTTTCCCTGAAGGTGAGGAAGGAACAGAGGCCGGAAGTGGGGGTGGGGGTGAGGGCACTGGTAAGGGTGGGGTGACCGGTATTGCATTGTGGGGCTGGAGCTGGGCTTCCGGCCATTGATCCATTGGTGACAAGGGACCTCCAGCCTGGCGCCCTAGAGGCTGTCTGGTCAGCCCCTACCCACTGGCTTTGTGTTCCTGTGCCTAAGTCAGACTCCCAGGAAAACACGGAGGGCAGGAGTTGGGGGTGGGGAAACTGATCCTCCAGAGCTCCTTTCCGGAAGGGCCCACTGAGGCCAAGAAAGGGGGCAGGACTTTCTAAGGATCACACCGGGGTCTGGGGCAAAACAATGACTGAAACTCTGGGCTCCTCACTTCAGCCCAGAGCTATTTTCCACATACTCCAAAGGGCCCCAGTGTTATAAAATGCTCCCGCGATGAGACCATTTGGCCATACTCCATGCTAGAGGATGGGCCCACCTCCAGGCCACCTCCCAGGTGTGGTCTGGACCACTCCTCCAGTCCTGCGGGTTAGCTGAAGCTGCCAAACCCGATTTTCCAGCAGTTGCCCTGGCTGGGTAGAGCAGGAAGCCCTCCTCCAGGCACGAGCCCCTCAGGCTGCAGTCCTCCCCTCTCCCACCTCCTGACCTCATCCCTGCTCCTTCTACACCAGTGCCACCACCACTTCCTCCTCCACCTGCCTGCCGTCTCGCCTGGGCTGCTCCCTGGGCATTGAGGAATGTGGTCCAGCACTACCCCTCTCTGGTCCTCAGTTTTCTCATCTATAGATGGGAAACACTGGACTGCTTCCTGGGGATCGACTGTAGGGAAGCTCCAAAGAAAAGAGAGACACAAATAGTGGTGGGCCACCACTTGGATGGTGGGCTGGTGCAGTGCTGGGAGCAGAGAGTGGGGTGTGAGAAGGAAGCAGTACTCTGTGGGATTCTGGAGGTGTGGTTGTTGGGGTGCGAGGTGCAAGGTAAAGGGAGTGCCCCTCTGGTTCCCTCAGGTCACCTCTGTGAGAGACAGAGACCATCATCCCAGACTAAATCCCCTCGTTACCAATTTTCAGAGCCCTCGCTGCGGTCCAGTGCGGTGCCTGTGTGCTCTGTTTCATGTCTGTCTCCCACCGAGCCATAACTCCAGCCAGGAAGAACGCCCACTGTCATGCTCACTGCTCTGTCCCCAGAACTTGGCATCCTCCCTGGCACACAGCAGGCACTACTGACCAAGACACAGTTTCAGATTGAAAAGCAGAAGGAGAGGCGCCCTAGGGGCTGGAGATCAGCCAGGTCAGCTCACCTAACCCAGGCCCCTTCTCTGGGCTGCCAGACTGCCCAAGCCTCCTCCTCTGGCCTGGGAGCCCGGTGTTCTCAGCTTCCAGGGAGCTAGGGCTGGGGTGAGAGGGAATGAACTGTATTCGGTCATCCAGGGGGTCACCTAGACTGGGATGGTGGGTGCCCACTGGCTGCGGCTGCCTCTGGGAGCCTGAAGGGGGAGGAGAGATGGGAACCTGGGAGGGGGAGGGGCAGTGAAGCAGCCATCATTGCAGAGGGAGCTAAAAATAGCCAGAAGAGCTGATGTCATCGGGTTCCCACAGCTCAGCACCCCGCTCACTCACACACACACACACACAAATGCACACACACTCTCACAGACCCAGATACACACAGACACAAGTGTGGGCATGCATGCATGCATGCGCTTGCACACAAACACACACAGACACTCATATAGGGGAGGGAGTCTTTTCTGGGTCCCAGGGCCGCAGGGGCAGGGAAGTCTGGTGAGTGTGTTTGCATGTATGTGTGTGTGTACCTGGGTTTTCATGAGTGTGATTGCAAGTGTCTGTCTATATGCTTGTGTGCTGTGTCTAGGAGCATGCATGTTTGTGTGTGTGTGTCCTCATTTGTAGGCATGTGTATGTGTTGTTACATGTGTCATGTGGAGAGGTTTATATGCATTTGCGTCAGTGCATATATCTGTTTATAGGCATCTACTTGTATGCATGTGTGAATCTGTTGCATTGTGTATCTGTGAATCCAGTTGTATTTACATGTCTGCATGTGTTCCTGTCATGTGTCTTTATATGTGTGGGCCCCCCTGTGGGCCTTGGGCACTAGCCTAGCTAGCTTCCAGCTCTGACTGGGGTTCAGCACCTTCCCCCTAAACCCTGAGAAGCCTCATCCTCCGCCAGTGCCGTCTGGGCATGATGTGTCAGTGAATTCTCTGCTCCCCTCCTCCTCTCAGGGTCCCAGTCTCTGGCAAGCCTTGGAGTGGATGAAAGCAGACAGAATTCATTTTCTCCTCACAGGCTTCCCAGGGGCCCAGGCCAAAGGTCTCAGTGTTCACTCCCACCCCCAACCCTCAAGGAAGGGAGCCCTGGAACTGGAGCCAGACCTCAGGACATTGGGACACACACTAACTTGTGCATAAAGTGACACCTTAGAGACACAGTCCCTCACAATGTTTCCTGCCACTGAGACACAACTCCATGGAGACACACCTCACGTAAACCCAGTTACACCCGATGACACATGGGCGCACATGCGGAAATCCAAGTGGAAAATCCCCAGGCCTGAGAGCTTAGCACCCTCCCACTTTCTGGCCTCTAACTCAGTCTCACCCCACCCCCAAACACCCCAGCTAAGCTGTTAGTCCTGGAAAATACCAACCTCAGAGAATGGCTGGGGGGCTGAAGATGGTACACCCCCGTCAGAAGCTGACGCTCTCCTCCTTCCGGCCGCCCGCACCCGCCTCCTGACCTTCATTCATTCCTCTTCGTGGAGATGATGTCTCTCTCTCTGACCCACTCATACGCTCACAAACACACCTTGACACACACAGCTGGCAACATTGGCACATTCTTTGCAAAGGTACGTTCAGCCACATGTCTGCTTAGATCCCCATTCTCTTGGTCTCACAAACACTGACCATAACAGGCACACAGAGCCACATACACCTCTCACTCAGTCACTCATGGTTTACACTGGAGCAGTGAAATCTGTCTTTCATGCTATCCTTTTCTGATCTGTGCCTCTACCTCCCTCTCCAAGGATCTGGCTTCTTATACCTTCCAAGATGTTTCCGGAGATCTTTTTCCCTGTGCAGATGGGAGTGCAAGGCAGGAACTTCCCCTACCTCGTAGGGCAGATCAAAAGCTGAGGCCAAAGACGGTGTGTGTTGCTGATCTTGTTCTGTCCTTCCACTGTCTTACTGTGAGGGCTGCTGCTGTCGCTGAAGCCTATCCCTGGGAGCATTCAGTCCCAACCCTGCCCTCATACCCTACATAGTCAGCTGGAAACACCTTGGAGTGGAGTAAAGCAGTTGGAGCAGAAAGGATTGTTATTTGTCTGCTGTTTACCACCCGTGGCCCTTAGGAGATGCAGGTCCGGAGCCAGCCAAGCTTCTGGACTAGTTTCTGGGCATTTCTAGAGGATCAGAAAGCTGCCAGGTTGACAAAGGTGCCTGAGTACTGAGGAGAGGAAGGAGAGGGAAGAGTGTGAGGAAAGCAGAAGTTCTGGAAGCTCCACTGCTCTTAGATTCTCCCGTTTCCCCAGGCCCTCCACTTCCAGCCAATACATCCTCCGTTAAGGCTCTCAGCCTTTGGGATGCCTGCCATCAAGACCCCACCATACCTTTGGGGTGATAATTCACAGAAGGTGTGTCCCCTACAGTGCCTGCACAAGGCTAATGTGGGGAAAACTTGAGTGGCCCTGTTTTTCCCACCCCCCACCCTGGCTCAGGGCCCTCGGCTAAACTTGCGGTGCAAGGATCCACACCCTGGTGGTGGCAGCGTGGGTGTCGTTGATATCCGTGGCCATGGTGGCAAGATTGGTGGCTGCAGTGGTGGCAGCTGGGCCTTGGGATTTCTGCCGGTACCTTCTGTGGCTACACTTGAACATCCTGGGAAACCGGAGCCGAGGCCAGCCTATACCTGGCCTCCGGTAGGGGGAAATTAAGCCCCGTGGCCAGGCTTCCCTGATGGCGCAGTGGTTGGGAGTCCGCCTGCCAATGCAGGGGACACGGGTTCAAGCCCTGGTCGGGGAGGATCCCACATGCCACGGAACAGCTGGGCCCGTGCGCCACAACTACTGAAGCCCGCGTGCCTAGAGCCTGTGAGCCACAACTACTGAGCCCACGTGCCACAGCTGCTGGAGCCCGTGCGCCTAGAGCCCAAGGCCCGCAGCAGGAGAGGCCACCGCAGTGAGAGGCCCACTCACCGCAACGGGGAGTGGCCCCCGCTCGCCACAACTAGAGAAAGCGCATGCGCAGAAACAAAGACCCAACGCAGCCAAAAATAAATAATAAATAAATAACAAGCCCCCGGGGCCGAGGGGCACAGACAAGCTGAGAAGGCCCCTTGGGCGCAGGGAACTTCTGTCACGTGCCTGATGGTGCTACTGGCCAGCGCAGCTGAGGCCTCTATGACATACAGAGTCTGTGTAAGAGTGATGCTCTTTATTACAGGTCCTGATCCCCAGCCCCTCCCTTAGGGGTCAGGCTCCCTCACAGTTCTCTCCATGGGTCCAGCCGAAGAGCCAGAAAACCTCAGCTTGGCCCCTTGGAAAAAGGAACTCTGAGTAAAAAAATCACTCCCTGATTTTCTCACTCATCCACGTTAACAACATTAACAATGTTTATTGAGTACTTACTATGTGCCAAACACAGTGCCAAGTCCTTTGCAAACATAATCTCATCTAATCCCACAACAGCCCTACAAGGAGATTCTGTCATTATTCCTATTTCATATACAGTCGATTCTTGTTATTCGTGGTAGTTAGCCCTAATAAAGTCACCACAAACACTGTATTAGCAAATATTGAGCCAATGCTCCCAGGAGAAATACAGGATTAGATTCATACTAACCTCTGGTCACAGCATTTTGTCAACTGAACAATAACCTAGTTTATTTGTGTTTCTGTTAAAGCCACTTCATTTAAAATATATTGATGTCAATAACATTGAACTCACGGCCAACAAATGGCCAACGTTTGCCTGAATGAAGTTTATCTAACACGTGTATTTTCTTCATAAGGCACATCACAGCCTTCTTGCACTTAGGAACACTAGAGAGCACTTCAGCACTACGCTGGAGGGAGTCTTTAATAGCAAAGTCACCAACAAAAAGCACAAAAATGCAAAAAACATGACGGACACTAAATAGGCCGCAAAAAGAACACTTGTTTACATTGTGAGAGCTGAAACAAGAAGGCAGAGCATCCCCTTGTTCAACCTCAGCTGAGAACAAGCATGGTAGACAACTCAAATTTTTTGCAGCTCTGCACATGTCCATGAATGACCACAAAAGTGCTGTGAGTATTGGTTTGGAGTTATAAATCATTTTTAGTGAGTGGGTAAATTCACTCAGTTAGGCTCACACAATTAGAGGCAGGCAGGGATTCAAATCTGGGATGGCCAAGGTCCAAAGCCCAGACGTTTAACTCCTGCTATTCTTCAAGCATTCATTCATTCAGAAATGTGCACTTAACCTTCTGTGCCTCTCTTTCCCCATATTTAAAAAGCAGACGAAAAGAGAATCTTGTATCTTAAGATTGTTGTGAAAGGGGAAAAAAGACTTACTATATAAGTTATGCATTTAAAGCATGATACGTACAAATGTTAGTGTTAACAGCCTTCCTCTCTCTCCTGTCTCTTCAACTGCCTCCTCCCATTATAAAAACAAAACAAATTTAAAAATCTTCCATCCCACACCCCCTCTGGCTGTGACTCTCCTTATTCTGAACTTTTCACTCTGTGGTCATTCCCTTATGTCCCAGAATGGGAAGAAAAATCTCATTTTAAATCTCACTTGAAAACCCCATAACTATTCTGTTATACAGACCAGGAAACAGAGGCTTAAACCCAAGTCTAAGAAATGCCCCTAGGGTCACACAGCTAATAAGCAACAGAACCAGGATTCGAGCACTTGGTTTGAGTGACTTAAAAGCCAGAACTTTCCCAGCACCTCGACATCAGGACCAGCAGCCCCGGAAGGACTGACGATGATGGGGATTACCGAGCTGTAGAACTTGGTGGGGAGGGGTCGGGGGAGGAAGGGGGGCAGTGCTTTTGTGGGACCATGGTGCCCCCTGCTGGCAGGAATGGAAGGGGTGTATGCAGAGTGCTGAGAGAGGACTGAGGAGAGAAAAAGGGTGGGAAGGGAGAAGAGTGAGGAGGAAAGACTCAGGGAGGAGAAAGATGGGTTGAAGGTTTGTTTTTTTTTAAAACATTTTTATTGGAGTATAATTGCTTTACAATGGTGTGGGGTTGAAGTTTGTGGAGAGAAAAAGACTAGAAGATTAGGAGTCGTTTGCCACTGAGAGGAGGGGGCAGAAAACTCCAAGCCTTGGCCGTTTCCTTGAAAGCACGTGTGGGCATGCCTGCGTGAGAGAGTGTGTGTGTGTGTGTGTGTGTGTGTGTGTGTGCGCGAGAGAGTGTTTCAGTACGTACCTCAGATGTTGCTCTATTGATTGTTGCTGGGAGTCAGTCCACACAGTTCAGAGTGTGTGTGTGCGTGTGTGAGTGCGCATTTGAAAGCACTAGGAGGTGTTTGTGTGTGTGTGTGTGTGAATATACAGCTTGGGCAGATGTGCGTGCCTTGAGCATGCAGGGTGTGTACGACAGTAGCAGCAGGTGCAGGGTAGGAAGCGTCTGTGCACTGCTGTGGTGGAGGGCACACAGCTCTGGGGGGCCACTTGCCCCACCCCCAGACCTCTCTCTTCTTCAGGTCAGGAGGGGTGTTGCCCGTGGCTGACGTTGCCAGGAGGAGCCCCGAGGAGGCTGGGGCTGTGAGGACGGAGCGCCAGGCAGCAGGGGGACAGCAGGGGCAGGAGGAGCCAGACTGGCTGTGGGTGGGGTAGATGGGCGGGCAGAAGGAGGCCTTTAAAGCACCTGCCCTGCCCACAGGTGAGTAGTGCTGTGTGAGAGCCAAGCTCCCTCTCCCCGCCTGCCCACTCAGTGGCAGTTCCCCGGAGCTGCAGTCCCCTCTGGAGCCTCAGCAGATCCCTCTTTCAGAACTCACTACCAAGAACCCTGAACAGGTGATGGCATAGGATAGAGACTATCCCGTGAAGTGAAATCAATCTGGAAACAGGTTTGGGGAGCTGGAAGGGCCATGGGGAGGGTCTTGGAAGAGTCTAGGATTGGTTCAGGGGGAGTGGAAAGCCCAGGATACACAGGTGCCAGGGAAGGGCATGGAGTGACCCTGTAGCGTGGGAGTCAGGCTTGGGGTGCCAGTGGAGGAACCTGGGATGTTAGGATTTCAGAGTGCCAGGTGTTGGTAGAGGCCCTGGGCAGTACAGAGGGATAGGGGCATCAGGATGGGAATTGGGAAAAGTCCTGAGGTGTCAGAGTCCAGATGCAGGAGAAGCTTGGTGATTATATGAGTCCAGGATGCTGGAGTCGGTATGTCAGCCCAGGTTGGGGGTGGGGGCAGGGAGCGAGGTCCTAACACACACATCTGCCTCCCAGGAGCCACCATGCAGTGCTTCAGCTTCATTAAGACCATGATGATCCTCTTCAATATGCTCATCTTTGTAAGTGTGGGGGTTATGGGCTCCTTGGGGTTCCCTATAGGAGTGGGTCTTAACCTGAGCAGAGCCCGAACTGGGGAAGAGGAGATTGCTATGCCCAGACTCTTCCTGCAAGTTGAGGAGGTGCAGAAGTCTCCCCAAATGCTGAGTCCTGGTCCCAGTAGCAGCCTGGCTGCCACATAGTTGGGGTGGAGAAGGTTAGGGGCATCCTCTCCTTTCCAGGAAGCTTCAGCTCAGGCAGGCTTACAGCAGGGCAGGGTAGGCTAACAGGCTGGGGCCCCAGTGAGGGGAAGGGGTTTGCCCAAGGTCACCTAGTGTGGAAGGAAATTCAGTGGCCTCTGTACGATGGGGAACCAAAAGCACAGAAGGCCCAGAGACATCAGAGCAGAGTGTCAGCTGCAAGCGGCCCTTATTCATTCAACCAACACACTGCCTAAGACTCTGTGCTGAGTGCTGGCGTGACAGGTGAGCAAGCCCTTTCTCTGCCCTTGGGGATCTCAGGTCCAACAGGCCAGATAGGCAGACAGTTTCGACATAGTATACATGGTCTTAGCACAGGGGCCCATAGGAGGGGCTTGAACCCTGCTTGGTCAGAGAAGACTTCTAGGAGGAAATAGCTGAGGCTAGGAATTTGCACTGAGTGAGGGGGTTGGTAAAGCATGCAGAAAGGCCCAAAGGCAATGAAATCAGATATTGTTCAGAAACCCAGGAACAGATTATATAGGGCATGTTTGAGGAAGCTGAGCAATGAGGCATGAACCCTAGAGATGGGGAGAAATGGACAAAGTGGACAAAGGACAAAGCCCTTGGATGGTGGCTGAGGGATGGAAGAAGGGGCAAGGGAGACATCATCTTGGAGATGATGACCACGTCTCTGGCAAGAACAACCTAGGGGATATCTCACAGGCAGCTGTGTACCCAGTGGGGTTGCAGCTCATGATCTTTGAAAGTCATGTGCCCATAGGTGGTCGTTGAAGCCATGGGAGGGGTGAGAGCACTCAGGGAGAGTGAACTCCAGGAAACTCAGCTTACAAGGGATAAACAGACAAATGGCCACCAGGAAGCAAATGAAGAAAAAGCAGCAGGAAGCAAACCAGGAGAGCGAGGTATCAGGGAGGTCAAGGAGGATATGCCCATGACTAAGCACAGGATGTCACCAGAGACCTTGGAGCCACATGAGAGTGGGTTAGAGTGAGTAAATGGGGAGGAAATGGAGACATGAAGTATAGATGAATTTAGAGGAATTGGGCTGGGGGTGAGTAAACTGACTCCGATGTGGTCTGTGCCTTGGGCTTCCTCTGGTTTCAGGAAACTAGACTTTATCCATGTATCTGAAAAAGGCAACAGGACTGCAGGGATTTGGAGAGCAGGGGCTCTGGCCCGAGGGGGTTAAAGGCAAATCTGGTTTGGTTTCTGCCTCTGTTGCCCTTGCCTTGCCAGACTGGGCAGGGCAGGCCTCAAACTCCTTGAAATTTGACCCTGTAGGCTAAAAGCCCAGCTTTCTGTCCTTGGGTAAACATGCCTGGGATCCATCCACAATCTGCCACCTCACTCCTGGTTTCCATAGCCAGAAAGCGGGGACTGGACACCTAGGCAGTGTCAGGCTGATTTATCCACTGAAGCTCTGGATCAGCAAGGCTTTGCTCTAAGAGCTGTGGGAACTGGGCAGTGCCCTCCTCCCCAGTCTAGGCTTCAGGATTCCCTCTGAGCTGGGGGTTGAGCCAGAGAGCCTCTAAGAGCTCTGGCTGTACTCCCTCTCTGGTGCCTCAGTTTCCACTTGGGTGGCAAGGAGAGGTCTAGGCTGGTTCTGGAGGGGAGCCAAATGGGGCCTTGGGGTGGGTATCCCTTCTCACCACCGCCCTCTCCAATGTTGGTAGCAGGTGTAAACCTCAGCCATGCCTCTGTTGCTATGGTGACTGTGGAGACTGCTCAAGGCTCCCACCCCCCTGTTTCCACCTATCAGAGGCCATAGTTGTTCCAGGCACCTGGAGGGGGGAATGGTGGGGGGGCGGGGGGGTGCGGAAGCTGCTGGGGGGGGATGTTCACCTGCTTTTTTTCACCCCTAGCTATGTGGCATGACCCTGGTAGCAGTGAGGGAAAGCCTTGCCCCTCCCCCCACCCTTCAGCTATTTCTGGAATCCCTGATCCCATTTATATCTGCCTAGGTGTTCAGCCTGGTGCTGGCTATGGATGTTCCAGCTCCCGCCTTTCTGGCTCTAAAGGATGTTTTCCACCCTACAGGATGAGTTTTTAGACTCCATAGTCAATAAAGGGGGAAGTTTCTCATCTCCCATCTCCCTAACTCAATTGTGTGGTAGGGAGCTGCTTGATAGCACTGTTTCAAGGTCTGCCTCTCTGTCTCCAGCTGTGTGGTGTGGCCCTGTTGGCAGTGGGCATCTGGGTGTCAGTCGACGGACCATCCTTCATGAAGATCTTCGGGCCACTATCATCCACTGCCATGCAGATTGTCAACGTGGGCTACTTCCTCATCGCAGCTGGCGCTGTGCTCTTCGCTCTTGGTTTCCTGGGCTGCTATGGTGCCCAGACTGAGAACAAGTGTGCCCTCATGATGGTGTGTCAAACCCAGCTCCACAGGCCCGTAACCAAGGCCCAGGGTCCCTCACCCTTGACACCAGGCCCTGGGGATCCCCAAGCCCTGCTCTGGACTCCAGGGGCCTCAGCCAGTGGGGCCCCTGACTTGTTTTCATGTGGGGGTGGGTTAGGGCAAGGAATGCATGAGGGACTGTCTCTCCCTAAAACTCAAGATCCCTGTTCTCCACTCAGTTCTTCTTCATCCTCCTCGTCATCTTCATTGCTGAGGTTGCAGCTGCTGTGGTTGCCTTGATGTACACCACAACGGTGAGGAGCGGGGATGGGGCAAGGGGGGGACAACTGGGCAAAGCACTGCGAATGGCCACCCTCCCTACCAGGCCCTAAACACTGACCTTCCCCACCCAGGCTGAGAACTTCCTGACGTCGATGGTAGTGCCCACCATCAAGAAAGAGTACGGTTCCCAAAAAGACTACACCCAAGTGTGGAACTCCACCATGGAAGGGGTAAGGTGGGCTGGGGGAGATTTTGGGGTGAGGAGAAATAAGCAAGGCCCCACTGACCACCTCTTCTCCTCATCTTCAGCTCAAGTGCTGTGGCTTCAACAACTACACAGATTTTGAGGACTCTCCCTATGTAAAAGAGAACCACGTCTTTCCCCAATACTGTTGCTTTGACCATGACAATGGCACATTAGTGGAACCCTGCACTAGTGTCGAGGCCCAGAACCAGAAAGTAGAGGTATAGGTTGGCCTGGGAGGTTGGGCTGCTTTAATGGCCTCGGAGTGCTGAATGTGCGTGGGGGCAGCTGCTGACTACAGATGCTCTCTCCCCTCCAAGGGTTGCTTCAATCAGCTTCTGTATGACATCAAAACCAATGCAGTTACCGTGGGTGGTGTGGCAGCCGGAATTGCGGGCTTGGAGGTAAGGAGGGGAGGAGGTTGGGGCAGGATATTCCCATGGGCTCAGGGCTGCTTGACCCATGTCTGAGGCCTTTCTGGAAGAGACAGACTTCTAACAAAGCTTTATGTCGAATGTCTAGTGGGCAGGGGACTAGAGCTTAAGGACCCTGATCATGTTTCTTCCTCTCTGCCTGTTCCTTTCTCACCAGCTGGCTGCCATGATTGTGTCCATGTATCTGTACTGCAATCTGAAATAAGTCGGCTTCTGCCTCCGCCACTGCTGCTGCCATATAGGAACTGGGAAGAGGCACCCCGGCACCGCCAAGAGGCAGTGATCAGCGTGGGGACAGGATCTAACAGTGTCACTTGGGCCGGAGTGGGCCTGGGGCCAAATAGGCACCACCCCCTTCAACCTGTGCCAGACTTGTCCTTCCACTGGTGGGGTTGGGGTCCACCTATTTCAGAGCCTCTAAGGTGGCCAATCCTCTTGCCCATTCCTCCAGTCTGCTTCTTAAACCCTTGATACCCTCTCAGGCCAGGGGGTGGGGTGCTCTTGGTGATCCCAGTACTCCACAGGGGGGATTAAAGGCACTGCACCGATAGCATGAGCATATGCAAAATCAGCAGTCACCAGGCAGATGTGTAGAAAGCACTTCAGAACTCAAAAACCCATTAAAATGTTTCCATTTGGACTCTTTTTGTGTATCCTTCAGGAGAGGGACCCACCATGCCTAAACTGGCCTCAAATTCCTGTGGGGCTATTGACTCAGAAGGCTCCTAGAAATGTAGCAGAATGGAAGTAGCACGGAGGTGGGTGGCTATTTCTCACCTTCATTTGGATGCCAGGCCTGGGAGGGAGCCTAACAAGGATGGCCAAGAGGACACTGAGGGAGGAAGCAGGGGCCAGGCCAGTCTGCAGTCCTATAATGTGGCAGGACTTTGGCCTGAAACTGCCGTCTCCTGGGTAGGAGCACTGGGCTGGAAAGCTATGAAAATAAAAAGCTTGTGCCCAAGTGGGGGCAGGGAGACCAGAAATACTGCCAGGGCGATGGAAGAGGGTCATTCCTTAGGCTCTGGGAAGCCCTCCAGAAGTCCCCATCAGGGGACCCAAGCTGCCTACCCTTCTCATGCAGGCACAGCCCCCCACCTGTCCCTGCTTTGGGGATTTCAGAAAGAATTTCATTTACTCTCGGTCTTGGTTGCCCAGTGCTCTACAGATTTGACCTCTTATTTAGTCTTAACCACCCCCATGTTCCAGAAACTGGGCCTAGAAAGGCCAAGTGACTTGTTCCAGGCCCACAACCTCCCATGAAGAGCTGAGCCTGGATTTGGGTCCATGACATCTGACTCCAGAGCCAGGTGGGATCCTGGCTGACATGGGAACATGATTTACTTTTAGGCCAGAATGTCCCAGACATGGATCTGATTGCTGCTGCAGGAGATATAGCACTAAGGTGGGAGGCTGTGGCCAGAGGATATGGTGTCTACTACCAAGCAAAGCCCAGCCTGGCAAACCAGTCCTCCTTGCTTGCCTCTGAGCCCTGGATTCCTCTTCCCAGGTTTTACTAGGGCAACCCAGAACCATCACCCCTCGTGAATCCAAAAAGGAACTGCGACCTAGCCAGTGCAACGCAGTGCCTGAGAGCTGGTCTGTGAGGCCCAGATCAGCAGCCTGCTGGGGGGATGGGCAGGTAGAGCACTTAGCCCCCCTCCCACCTTCACCACCTTTCTATGCCTCTCACACTACCCCACCCCCAGGTGCCTATATAGAGGCTACAAGGGATTTGTCTGCCCTGGGTGGGCCTCCTCCACCTCATTATGAGCTAATTGTTCCTCAACCTGACTGTTGTGGCACCTCAAGCGCTATCTCTACCTCCAGCAAACACTGAAGCCACACACCACCCGTGCCATCGCCGAGCAGGGCTCCAGGCACTGCTTGGAGAGGTAGGGGCAGAGAGCTGGTGACAGGGCAGAGTTCCAGCCAGCTCCTGCCTCCCTGGCCAAGGCTCTATTTAAGGAGCTCATGAGGCTCACTTTGCAAGGGCTCTGCAGGCAGACCCCTTCTCCAAGTGTCCTACACTTACTCTCTTGAACCTAAGTCCTTCACAGATTCCTTAAATGTCATGCCCTCTGCTTTGGGCTATCTCAACCACTTCCTCTGGACAATCTCATCCATTTTCTGGTGCTAGCATGACTAACTTAGTATCTTCCTGACTTCTTTGGATCACTGGTTGGGTGGTCTGATGAAAATGATGGCTTTTCTCCAGAAAAATGCCCAGATATGGAATGTGCATACAAAGTACCCTAAGGGCCATAGACATCCTTGTTCCTGTGTCTCCACCTGCAGCCCAGTCCTCACTTCCTGATGATGCCCATTCAGCTCTGTCTCATCCACTTCCTTCCCACCTCCACTATACTCACCTGCTCTCTATCACCCCCTCATCCCCAGGTATCCCTTTTTGCTCTCTCTTGCTCCATTTTTGGGGACAGGTGCCCTGGCCCAGACACAAGCTAGGCAGGAAACAGCCTGATGGTTAATTAAACAGTGGGAATGGGGTATAGAGTGGCCGCTCTGAGCTCAGCCCCAAGTAGGGTGGGGCAAAGGTCAGACTCTGTTGTTCTAGGGTAAAAATCTTGGAGTTTGAGACTTGGGAGTCCCCTGCTGGCCAAATGGCCCCAAATGGAAGATAAACCTGTGGAGGACAGTAAAGAAAACTCATCATCCATCATGACCATCCTCTCTCCCACCCATCTCTCTCTCTTTCTCTGTCTCTCTCTGTCTCTGTGTGTCTCTCTCTCTCTCTCTCTCTCTCTCTCTCTCTCTCTCTCACACACACACACACACACACAGAGTCACAAGACAATCCCCAGAGCTTTTCTCCTTTTTTAATCAATGACCACCTCATCCAGCTTTGGAAATCTGGACAAAGAGGAGGCTGAGAAGAGGCCTGGTTCAGTGTCTGAGGGTCTCTGAGTGAGTCTGCATCAGCAGGTGGGCCCCTGCTGGGCCTGTCCATGGGTTGGGCACAGCAGTTTCCTGAGTAAGAGCCTGCCCCACCCTCAGGGCAGCACCCCAGTCCAAAAAAAAAATCAAGGCCCTCCAGGCTTCCGCCTGTTTCCAAGGCCCTCAGGACAGTCAATAAATAGGTTAGATTCTGAGCCAGGCCTGGGAGGAGGGAGTATACAAAGGGCAGGATCAGCTGCCCAGGGATCCCAAAGATTCCCAGGTACTATCCTGCCCTCTCCCGACAAGGAAGTAAATAAATAAACCTCCAACTCAGGAACAGGGATGTTGGAGCAGGGGAACCCTCCCCTGGGAGTTAGTAATTAAGTCTCATGTTAAAAACAAACCAGCCCCAGCCCCTGAGAGTGTCTACAAAATCCTACAGGATTGGGTGAAGGGCTAGCCTGCCTGGGGGTACACAGTACCCAGCCCTGCAGGGTCCTGGAGGAGGTCTCATGTCTGTTCTACAGCTCCTGGGGCTCCCTCCTCCTTTGGGGGTGGCTCCAAGAAAATTGGGGTGATTGATGGTGGCTTCTTCATTCTGGGAAGATAACAGGAAAACGAATAGGGAGGAGGTCATTAGCTACGTCCCCTAACCCCACTAGTCTTCCATTTCCAAGGACAGAATAGAGTCACTCACGAGTAGGGGGAGGCTGGGACCCCCACCACCAGGAAGTGGTTCCTCTTCCGAAACAATCTCCACAGGCCCCGGTGGTTGCCACGTACATCCAGGTCCCAGATATGGAGGCACTGGTGGGGGTGGGGTGGGGCAAAGGCAAGGGTTGGAGAGCTGTGGGGTGGGTCCTTAGCCTCCCTCTCCTCAGCAGCCTCCTCAGTTTGCAAGAGGTAGCATCCTCAAGAACATGGATTTGTAAAGGGGCTTAGAAGAGAGGCTCTGAGAGTATGAAGAGAAGGTTCTGAGGTGGAAGATTCCAGAAAGGCTCCCTGTATCTTGGGGAGGGGTATTGCTGGGGTAGATGTGGTATTGAGGCACCTTGGCAAGCTGGGTCCAGGTGGTGAAGTCATCATCCTTCTCCATTCGGATAAAGGCCACATAGGTGTGGCCCTCTGTGTCCGGCAGGAAAGAGTCTTCACAAGGGTTTTTGCTGTGGTCCAGAACCTCAGCTTCACTGTAGCAGGGAGTGGGGGAGAAAGGCCAAGACAGGGCCCACCTCATGAGTGTGTCACACAAGCAGTGTGCTTTTAATGCTCTACTGCTGCCATCTTGGAATTCTTAACATTTGTTGTTTTTTGGCGTTTTTTGGCCGCGGCACATGAGATCTTAGTTCCCCAACCAGGGATCAAACCCGTGCCCCCTGCATTGGAAGTGTGGAGTCTTAACCACTGGACCGCCAGGGAAGTCCCACTTAATAATGTTTGAACAAGGGACCCTGGTTTTCATTTTGCAGTCGGCCGCACAAATTATGGGGCCAAGACTCCCAGTATTTGACTTCTCCTTACCCCCTGCCTCATACCCCACACTGCCCTAGGCCATACCTGAGCAGTCTGTGAACTTCCACTTCATACGCTTCTTTCTTCAGACTAAAGGAGAGGGAGAAATGGGTCAGGGGAGGGAGTAGCCCCTCAAGGGATGACATGGAGATTGGGGGGCAGTAGGGCTGGGGTAAACACACAGACCACAGGGCTAGTAGGGCCTGTCAGGCACTGGTTATCAAGGCCCCTAAGTATCCTCCCCTTGGCCGTCCCCAGCCCCCACCTGTCCACGTTCCTCAGCTGGACACCTGGAACCGTGTTGAACTTGTGCTTCTTGAAGTAGGCCTCCTGGAATGGATGTGAAGGTGAAAATCAGGGCGTTACACTGTCTGGCCCACACCTGCCCGCTGACCCACCACATATCCACGAGGCCCACAAATGAAGTCCTAGACCTATAAAGGTCCCTCTGATTTCCTCCCGTCTTCCCCATCCTCTTGGCAGCAGGCTTGGCAGACTCTTCTTAGCTTTAATCTGGCTCCACCATTGCCAGAGAGCTCATGCTCATACTGGCATCTCATGCTACTGACCCCTGAGCTAGTCCTTGTCCCCAGTGGCTCTCCCTGGGCCTGCTGTTCTAGGGCCACAGAAGCCAGGAACGGCCCCTGCAAAGGGACAGGCTTGACTGGGAGGGAGAAAACTGCTATGACTAAGGTCCTAAGGGTGAGGGACATGAGGTCACTCCCCGTCCCTCTCGGAGATGAGTGGGGGTCTTGTAGTAATCAGCCTCTGAAGGCCCTTCTGGCTTCTAGGAGGTTCCAAGCTGGAAACTCTCCATTCTTTAAACTGGGTTGTCTCAAGGCCTCCCTGGCTATAACTGGGGAGTGGCCCTTTGGACACAGCGATGAAGGGGTGGGGACCTGGGGCCCTCTCTGTTCACTTCAGGCTGAGGCTTAGGCCTCAGCACTTGCAAGGACAGGAGAGGGCAGTTTGCTGGGCTGGATGAGTGCGTGGCAGCAGAAATATCCTCCCCACACCCACAGTCTAGTGCTAAGAATAGTAATGATAAAAATAATACCAGCTAATCCTTATATAATGTTTACAGTCCAAAGCATATTATACATATTAACTCATTTAAACCTCATAACTTCACAACCCTATGAGATAGGAGTATTTTTATCCTCATTTCACAAATAAAGAAACTGAGGCAAAAGAAGGTAAGTAATTTCCCTAAGGCTACATGGCTAGTGAGTGGCAGAGCTGCGGTTGCTCGAGTCCATGTTCTTGCCCCATCTACCACACTGTGCCCTATGCCCCAACACCCCTGCCTTCCACTCACATGGAAGTAGCCATTCATGTTGAGGCCAACGATGCCAAAGTGGTAGGATCGGGAAATGTCAGGGATGATGCACTCTCGGCCTCGGCGTTGTTCCGGCATCCGCATCCACATATCCCAGTCCCAGAGCTGGGGGCATGGAAGACTCTGAGAGTTATGAGGTTTCGAGCTGGTAGGGGACTTCAGTCCACTCACCCTACCCTGCCAGGGTACCTTTTCCGGTGTGGGCCACTTGGGCTCAAGCTCCTCCTTGTACAAGGACTTCCTGAGCACCCATCCCAGCCCAGGCATGGTCTCCACACGGTACAGCAGTGCTGGGTCCTCAGCCGTGTGTTCATACCCCTGGGGACAGGGGGCCATAATGGGAGGTATTAGCTCGGGGCCTCTACCAACTCCACAGCTGATCCTAGGCCACTCAGCCTACCTGGTCATTCCAGGCAGAGATACAGTACAGGCTGTCGTCCTCCTCCAGCAGGTGGATGGATTGGCTCAGGAAACTGAGAGGCAGGGTCCAGGGGTTCAGGGAGGGGCAAGGACAAACCCAGTCACACAGTGATGCTGGAAGAGCTGGAGATGGGACTCAGGAGTCATGCCTCCTTCCCTCAAAGCCCCACTGTCGCCATTCATCCTTTCTACTCTCTACTCCAGCCCCAACCCCCGCCAGCCTACCTTTGCTCAGGCATTTTCCCCACCTTGGAGCTTGCTTCCTCCGGAAACCTTTCCAAGACCCCTCATTGCCTTCCTCCCTGGAGACCCAGTCAAGCAAAGAGGCCCTACGCAGCTTGGAGCTGTATGGAGGGACACTTCCCTCACCTGAAAAAATCCACAGCGATGTCCAGATCCTCTTCCAGAACCACAGCAAACTTGGCTTCCTGTAGTGGGTGGGGGACAACATGATCCCAAGGGCGACTTTCTCATCCCCTGTCTCTTCCACCTCCATCCCACTTCTCAGGCAGCACTACCTCCATTTGCCACATCAGGAGGATGAGACCCAGAGAGAGGAAGAGCTTGCTATATAATAAGACCAGACTAATGCCCATGTTTCCCCTCTCTAGGTCCAAGAGTTTTGTCTTTACTACTCACCGGAAACAGGTTGAAAGTGGCAGTGAGGCTGGCCTTGTAGTGCTGGGTGGGGAGTAGGAATAGGGCACATGAGCTTTGGGGTGGACAGTGGGGCCAGGTGTCCACCCCTTCCATCCTTGCCTAGGCAGTACCTGAGACACACGGGCGTTCTTGATGCTGATGGGAGTGTGCTGGATGCCCCTCAGACCAAACAGCGCCACCACATCCATCGGCTCCTAAGGGGCATGGCCGCTGGTCATCATGTGAGCCACCCACCCCCTGCCCACCTCTGCAGGCTCTGACACGCCAAGCCCTGCACATTTCACGGCCCTTGCCCAGGCTGTCTCCCTTGCCAGTCCTCTGTGATCATTGCTACTCAGCACCAGCAACCCTGCACTCTGCTCCGCCCAAAGCCCCCAAGCCCCACTCACCTCATAGTAGCCATCGATGAAAACTGTTATCATCTGGGGAGACACCCCCTGGGCTGAGAGTAGAGAGCGCAGCATCCTGGGGAGCCCAGGGTTGGATTAGGCCTTTTTGTCCCCCCAAATCAGGACTCCCCTGTGCTTACAGATGGGCCCAGATTCCCCATGTTCACCCCCAAAGGTGAATGGACCTAGAATCTGTTGCTGTTCCGCCCACCTCAAGAGTTCCCCCTGCAGGTACATGAGCCTCGGGTTCCCACCACTGAGCACCTCCTGTTCAGAGATGGATGCAGCCCCCTCCCAGGCTCACCGGTACAGGTAATTGGGCCGGTTCCCCGCAATGACAGCTACAGGCACATTGAAGACCTTGTTGTCTGGGAGCTGAGGGAGAAATAGTGTTCAGCTCTTGCCTCACTCTCTTCAAACTGGGATCCCCACATGGGGAAGAGTCTTGAGGGAGAGGGAGACTCAAGGGAAAAGGCAGAGGGTCTTCCCTGTCCTGGCCCCTCCACACACTCAGTCCAACTCCAACTCTAGGCCTTTGCTCACATGGCCTGCTCCTTCCCCACAACCAAGACGCCCCGTCTTTCAGAGCTCAGTATAAATCCTCAGCTCCTGGTTCCCTCCCAGGCTGGGGTAGGCAAAGCCCAACCTGGACCTTTCCTGGGGCCCCTTGCCAAGCTGGGAAGGAGTCCGGGCCTCGCTGCCCAAGGCCCCACTCACTGGGTCAGGGCTGAACTCGATGGGTGTGGGGTCCTTGCAGCTGCACACACTCCCATAGCCCTCGACTTTGCTGCAGAAGCGGTGGCGGCGACGGTTCAGCTCTGTGTCTGCCCAGTGGCACTCTGCTTCTGAGGGAGGGATGAGGTCAACAGGATGAGGGCATGAGGTCAGTGTGGTCTGGAGAACACCAGGCACCCAGTCAAGAATAGAGCCCTGTAAAGAGAACCCAAATGCCTATCCCCAGCCCAGGCACTGCCCTGGAGCCCAGCGCCTGCTAACCCCACCTTCAGCTGAGCTCAGCGGCACATCTGTCTTCAGTAGGACTGGATCGCCCCAGGAGGAGAGGGCAGGTGACTTAGAATGTTTCTCCCCGAGGACAGGACCTGGCAGGGGGCAGAAATGAGGGGCAATGGGGGCCCAGGCTGCAGTTCTGGAGCTTCTTCCCATCTCCCTGCCCACTTTCATCCAGCCTACCACCACCGACTCCTATCTGCCCCCCAGCCCACCCCATCTCCTGCAGTTCTGCTCCTCCCAGCCCCTTAATACTACAGGGTGGATGGCCTATGGTGCTGGCACCTCCTTTTCGTCCCACGAAGGCCCAGGTGTCCCTCCAGCCCAGGGCAGGGCCGGCCTGGCTGCCTAGGCTCCTCAGCAGAGCCTTGGCTGTGTCCTTGAGGTGGAAGGAGCCCTCATCCTGGGAGACCAGAAAAGGTGGTCAGCCTGACTGGCACAGCTCCAGCAGACCTAGCCTCAGGGAACACTAACTACATGTCAAGCACCATGTAAAACCTTTTACTTAAATTAGCTCATTAAACTATCACAACAACCCTTTGTGGTTACTATCATTTCACAGATAACTAAAGCTTAGACAGATTCTGAGAATCACCCAAGGTCACTAGGCTAATTAGTCCTTAACATGATCCCACACAGTCTGCACCTCTGTCCCCTGCTACCTCCCTGCCCTCTTCCCACCACCCTTCTCCTCCCCTCCCTTATTCTGCTCCAGCTCCACTGGCAGCCCGGCTGTTCCTCAAGCACACCAAGCACCTTCCCAATTCAGGGCCTTTGCACTTGCCATTCTTTCTATCTAGAATGCTCTTCCTCCAGATATTCACATGGCTCACTCACTTCCTCCAGCTTTCTGTGCACAGGTCATGTCCTTACAGAGGCCTCCCCTTTCTAAAATGCACCCCCCATCACCCTGTCTCCCTTGCTTAATTTTCTTCTTCATACAAGTTATCTTTTCCTGACATTGTAGATTTATTTGGCTGCTTTTTGTTGATCTTGCCCTATTGGTGTAAACTCCATAATGGTAGGGACTCTGTCTTGCTTTCCATTGACAAGGATAGGATTGGAACCTGGTCACCTTCCTTCAGAGGCTCTTGCCACTATGCCATATTAAGGGCACAGAACCCAGGGCCATGAGCAGGGCTGGAGCTAGGGGTGTTGGGAACAGGGCCAAGGCAGAGTCACTGACCTTGACAGTGCAGATGAGCACTCGGCCAGGTGCCACCATGTTGAGGAACAGCACCATGGCCTCATCCTCATGAGGCGAGTACGTGTCAAACACCCGCTTTGCCATCACATGGCCCTGGCAGGAGACACACCTCTCATGAGTTAGTGTCACCAGCAAGGAGGGCTCAGCTTTGGCCCTCTAGGTCCCCTACCCCTAGAACCTCACCGTGGCCTGGTTGAGGACGATGACATGGATGCCCCGGCCCTGCTCCCGGGCCTCATCCTCCAGCACCTACAGGGTAGCAGAGACAAGGTCAAACTCTTCACTCTGGCATTTGAGGTCTGTCTTATGGGCACTTAAAAAAAACAGCTGCATGAAACAAAACCTCCCCTCCTTCCTCTGCTTCTGTTCACACAGTTCTCTTCCAACCCAGCCTGAAGGCCATCTCTTCCAGGAAGCCTCCATAGCACCCCCATCAAAAGAGATCCCATCTTTCTACAACACCCCGACCCCCTGCCAGCTTTCATGACTCTTAGAGCCCTTGACTATCTCTGCCTCATGCTGGAGGTATCACCGTCTAACAGATGGAGCCCCTCAAAGTAGGGCCAGGGCTGACTACCTCCAGGTTCCCAGTGTCCAGGACAAGGACAAGGCCGAGGCCAAAGAAGGGACCAGGAAATAAATAAATAAATGGGACCACGAAATAAATAGATCACTGAATTAACTGCCTACTAATACTAATGATCACTTTTGATAATATCACACTACATATAATACATTTCACATACCTTACATTTAATCCTGACAAGCAGAAATCATTAGTCCCAGTCTACAGATGAGGAACTGAGGCCTCCAAAGTCACACAGCTAGAAACTGGCAGAGCTGCAGTTCCCACTCAGGCAGTGGACCCAGAGCCAGCGGACCACACCCTAAGTAGAATGGAGTGACCGTACACTAGACACCAGCCCACTCACCGTAGTGCCGTCCACTGCCACGTACACTTTGCTGCGGCTTGAGTATACCTCCACATCCAGGACCCGTCGGGGACCACTGCCTCTGCGCCGTGGGGACTCCAGTCGGCCCAGGGCCTCATCTGTGGGTGTGTGACAGGTCATGGAGGTAGTCCCTCCAGTAGTGTCTCACCCCTTGGGATCTGCCCACCATTTCAGCCACAGGATCCCAGGGGACACCCCCTCCACCACCAATCCCATCCTCAGTCTGGTCCTACCATAGTCTTTTTCTGGCTCCGGGTCTTCATTGGCCTCGCTGATTGCTCTCCGCGTGTCCAGGATCAACTTGATGTTGACAATGACGGTCACCAGTAGGAAAAGCACAGCTCCTGTCTGAGGGGAGGGGTGGGGACAACTAAAGAGGGGCACCCCCTCCAGATCACTGCAGGTCTTCCTGAAAGAGGGCTCTGGCTGAAGCAATGACACAGGGAGAACCTGGGTTTTGCCTCTCTTCCCTCTGTCTGACCAGCTCTACTCCCCCAGACCTGGGTTCAGTTTCACGACCACCTCCTTCAGGGACCCTCCCCTGACCCTTCCCCCTTCATCAGGGTGCTCCCTACCCAGAACTCCTGTATTCTTCCATTTGAGCCTTGATTCCCTTGGTTCCTCCACAATTAGTTCCTAGAGATGGAGCCAGTCCCAGAGAACCATGCTGGGGATCAGAAGACCTGGGTCCTAGCCCTGACTGCCTGACAGGTGTGGGCCCTGGGCAAAGCCTTCCTGATCCAACTTCAGGTTTGTCAGAAGCCTAGGAGGTTGTACTTGGGTTCTGATTCCAGAACTGTGGACCCAACCCACTACCTGGTAGGGACATGAGACAAAGAGGTTTCCCACCCTGCTTGCAGGGTGGGGGCAGCCAAGGTAGGTCCCAGTGCCCATAGTCTAGGCTGCGGTAAAGCTGGGAGGGAGCCCCTGGGAGGTATGGGACACCTCTATACCTGACAGAATCTCCGCAGGGCCCGCTGGTTGGTCAGTTTATACTTCCAGGTAAGATACCAGCTCCGCTTTTTCCGAGCCCCAAAGGGCTTGATGAGGGGGCTGGGCTTCCAATCGTCCATGCCGGATTGGGGGGTCACCACTGTCCTGGCCAACCCATGCCTTCAGGAATCTGAGGAGACCAGAGGGTCACGTGGGGTAAGGTTTTCCTCCCAAAGTCTGATGCTTTCTTGGGGAGATGAGGGAGGACCCCCCAGTAACTCTTCCTTGCAGCATCCATGCTGCGTGACCTGGGAACAGTGGCTCAACTTCTCTGGAAAGGAAACCTTCAGAGGGGTCAGATCACCTGGAAACTCCCCTGGGGCTGGGGAAACTGACAGGACTGCCCATTGTCCCAAGGCTGGAGGCCAAATAATCGGCTCTCAAGGCTCATCAGTCCCTATAAGAACCAAGCCCCAGGCCTTCCTAGTCCTAGGGTGAGCGAAGGGCAGCGACCCCCCCCCCCATTAGCCACCCCCTTCTGCCCTCGCCCCCTCCTATCTGGCCCCGCTCTTCTCCTCCCGGGCCTTGGGCCGTCCCAGCACTCGGGGACACGGCCCGGCCATGCCACCCCTCCCGGAACCCCGCCCAGAGACACTCACGGCTCAGGGGGCCCGGGCCCCGCTCGGGCCCCGCTCGGGCCCGCACTGCTCGGCCGGGCGCGCCGCGGCCTCCGCCTCCTCCATGCCGCTCGCGGCCCCGCCCCGGCCCGGGCAGCCCGCCTCCCCGCTTCCGCCGCCGCCGCCGCCGCCGCCGCCGCCGCGGGGTGAGAGGGTGGCGGGCGGCGCTTAGGGCGGCGGCTGGTGTCTGCCCGCAGCGAGTGCCGCTAGTGCTCGGTCCCTCGGCTGCCTTGCAGCTGGCTGGCCGGGTGGGCGGCTGGGGGAGAACAGGTTCCCCACTCCCAACACTGCGTGGTGGCAAACCCGATTGGGGTCGGAGTCCTAGAGCCTTGGAGTAGACCGCAGGGCACGCCAGGGTCAGAGGGGCTACAGGCCTCGGACCCAGATGCCCCTCCCTTTGCTTGGGCAAGGCTGCACCCAGGTCTAGAGCATGCGAGGCCACTGAAGACTACGGGGGAATTAAAAACCTGGTTTTACCACCCACCTAGACCTTGGGCAAGTCACTTCACGTCTCAGCCTAGGTTCCCTTCTCTGTGAAATGAGGATGACCTCATATGACGCTTACTCTATGGCAGTCACTGTTCTAAGTAAGCATCTTACTATATTAACTCATTTAATTCCACAACAACTCCATGAGGTAGGTACTGTTACTATCCTAATCTTTTAGACAAAGAAAATGAGGCCCAATATCACGAAGTTGGTAAAGCTAGAATTCAAACCCAGGCAGCCTGGCTCCAGATTCCACTCTTAACCCCTCACTATACTGACAATAATAACACTTATAGAGTTTAACACATGCAAAGCACTTAGCTTAACACAGTGGTTCTCAAACTTTAGCTTGCATCAGAATCACTTGGAGGACTTGTTAAAACAGATTGCTGGGCCCCATTCTTAGAGTTTTTGATTCAGGAGTCTGGGGCAGAGCAGAATACTGCATTTCGAAAAAGTTTCTAGGTGATGGTGATGCTTATTTGAAGTGAGTGGGTAGCCGTGGCACAGTTTTAGGCAGGGAAGCAACATAATCCAATTTAAGAGAACATTTACTGTTTTGTGGATAACAGATGAAAGGGAGACAGAAGAAGCCAGAAGATCGGTTAGATTTTTTTTGAGCTCTCCATATTCCATCTGCTTCCTGAAATGGTAGGATGGTATCCCCAAAATGTTAACAGTGCTTGTCTCAGTAGTTGAGGCAATCAGTGATTTCTCCTAATAAGCATGTGTTAGAATAGAAGAAATCCCAACACATTTTAAAAAGGCATTTTAGAAAGGTGTCCCACAGGGTTCCTCCCTGACCCTCTTCTCTCCTCAAACTCACTCTCCACGGAAGATCTCATCCACTCTCATGAGCTCTCCGACCATCTAGATTCCTAAACTCATATCTGCAGACTTAGCCTTTCTTCTGAGCTCCAGGTGGACCTGTGTTCAACTACTGGCTGGACATTCTCATAGGTCCCTCCAATTCAACATAACTCCTGCTAGAATCAACTCTTCTCACTCCCAGTCCTCTTCTTGTGTTCCCTTCCTTCATGAATGGCATCAGATCAAACAGCTGGGAGTCACCCTCGATTCCTTGTCTCTCTCCAGCAACCAGTCCAGGTCTGTTTGCTCACCATTGTATTCTTTGTACCACATACAATGGCTAGAACATAGGAGAGTCTCCATAATATTTTTTGAAATCATTCGTTTTCTGAACAAATATTTATCAAATGCCAGTATAAACAAATGAATGTTACTGGTCACCAAGTCTTGTCAATCTTACCTCCTAAAGAGTCCTCCTCCATTCAGGTCTAATTCTTTTCCAACCTTACCACCAGCCCCTGTCCAGGCCATTTTAGTTTCTTGTCTTCTAGCTGGTCTCCATGACTCCAGATTTTTACCCCTTTAATTCTTTCTCCTTGCAAAATCCAGAGTATTTTTTCAAAAAGGCAAATCTGTTTTGTAAACCTCTGATTTAAAACCCTTCCATGGTTCAAGGCATACTAAGGAACAGTATGTTACTTAAAATTACAAAGGTAACAAGCTAAAAAATAATGATAGAAATGTATAGGGCCAATGGAAGAAGGAAGTACAGAGTGTGAGGTAAATCTTATTTATCATAATAGGAAGTCAGTAGACAATATTTAAAATTAAGACATAGTGGTATAAGTCTATTGTGGAGTTATGAGTATAAACACCAGGAAAAAATAGCTGAAAGTGGTTGCCTCTGGGAGTGGGACTAGAGGTGGGAAAGAATAGGTTGCGGTAACTATCTTTTCATTATAAATCCTTCTGTAACCATGGGCTGGAATTACTTGGATTAAAAACCAAAATCAAGCCAAAGCATAAAATGTTTTTTAGGGATCATCATTGCCCATAGAATAAAATCCCAGCACCTTAGAACCATCTTTTATAACCTTGTTACTCAAAGTGTGGTCCCTGGACCAGCAGCATGGCCATCAGCAGAATCTGTTAGAAATGCAGAATCTCAGGCCCCACTCCAGATTTACAGAATTGTAATCTGCATTTTAACAATTCGCAGATAATTCATGTATGCGGAGTCAAGTTTAAGAAGCATCAGTTTACAAGATCAAGCATGATGTAGCCCTCTTCAGCTTCAATACTGGTTGCTCCTTTAGTCTAAATGTAGTGGCTACACTGGATGTGTGTGTGTATCAGTGGCTAGCTAAATTCCAAGCACTGTTTTAGATCCAGCTCCTCTACTCCAGGAAGCCTTCCAAAACCCTCTGTAGTTCTGTTGCCAATGTTCCTTAAAATCCCACATCCCTAACTGAGGATGCTTAACCTCATTCAGCAAACATTCACTGGGCGCCTGCTGAGTGCCTGGCTGGACTCAGTGCCAGAGTCAGGAGAAGGCACTGAGCTCTTTCAGGTGCATATCCAGCATCGCCCAGCCTCACCCATTCCGGAGCCAGAGTCAGGAGAAGGCGCTGAGCTCTTTCAGGTGCATATCCAGCATCGCCCAGCCTCACCCATTCCGGAGCCAGAGGTTGTGCGCAGCACTCGAATGTACACACACACCCTCTGCGCGGCTTTTCTGAGTGTTACGGCGCCCTCCTCCTGCCCCCACACAGCGCGGGCGGGGACCCACCGGTTCCGCTCTGCACTAGCTGCTGTGAAAGCAGGACCCCCAGGAGCGGGATCCCGGCGTCCGGTCGCCCAACCCTGTTCAGGCTTAGGCCCGCATGGAGGGGACTGCGGAGTCCCAGACGCCTGACCTGCGAGACGTGGAGGGCAAGGTGGGCAGGAAGACCCCTGAAGGGCTGCTCCGCGGGCTGCGAGGCGAGTGGGAGACGGGAACCTCTGGCGCCCTGCTGCTCCCGGGGGCGCCTAGCACGGGCCACAGCCTGGGGGACAAGATCATGGCGCTGAGGATGGAGCTGGTGAGTGTGGGCTACACGGGCCAGGGGCACGGAGTCTCCAGCATGGGGCCGGAAGGGATGGACTCGCGTCCCCAGAATTGGGCTGGAGAGGAGGGAGTTAAAATCCCCCGCCTAAGTCCTCAGGATTCCGATCAGATCTATCTTTAAGCCCTGGGGTCCATTAATTGCATTCCCCACGAAGGGTGAGTGGAGTATTGATGGGCCCTGAGCACTCGGGGTGGGAGGCTCAGGGTTTTTTCAGTTGGTGTTTTTTTGTTTTTTTTTTTTTTTGGCCAAATAATTGGGAGGGGAGAGGTGAGGATTAGGAAGCACTGAGAACCTAGCACAGCACAAATCTTCCCCCTCTCCCCTCACTTTGGGGCTACCTCTGCCCCCAGCCACCATTATAGGGCAACCAGTTTTTTCTCCTCTTGCAAACTGGGCCCAGGGTTTGTTCCTCAGAGGCTCCAGTATCCACCACAAGACTCAGCACAGAAGAGATTTGGGTGAAAACTGCCTGGGCTAGGGCCACTAAAAACATCCTCTTTCCCCAACATTCCCCCACACCCACTTAAAATATTTGAAAGTTCCTAGAACCTTAGCAGACACAGAGTAGCAGCACCTGCAGTGTTGGTCCCATCACTGCAGACTCAGTCTCCTTCCTACCAACCCCCAAGTACACTGGATATTTGCATCGCATCTGCACTTCCTTGGGGAGAAGAGGAGAAAGCAGGCACCCAACCCCTTCCCTGTTGCTGCTGGTCTAGATTCAGAGCCAAAAGGGCAGTTGGAGCCTCCCAGGCTCCCTAGCGCCCTGGTTCTGTTGAAGGGGGTGATTTACACCTGCCACCACTTTGCGGCCAATTCTAGGGAACTGAGGAATTGCCAGCCACTTTCTGGCCCACAACCAGGAGCCCACAGTGAGTGTGTCAACTAACAGGTCTTCCTGGAGCCCCACTGTGCCCAGCTCTGTGCCAGGCTGAGCTGTGTGTGTGTGTGTGTGTATGGAGGGGGTGCCTTTGGGAGGGAGGTCATGGGCGCTACCTGACAGCCTGAGAGGCTGGGAGGAGAGATTTGTGGGCAAAGCAATCAGGAAAGGCTCCCTGGGGGAAGGATTTGAATGCCATATGTGCACTTGGCCTTGAAGTTTGGAAGCTATTGCCAAATTCTCCAGAGTAGGGCTGTAACTGTGCCCACCTAAGGGAGGGGTCTGGCTTTGCCTCAGTGTACAAACTTTAGCTCAGGGCCCAGAAAGAGCTAACTTAGAATGTCTTGCTTTGGAAACTAACTTTCACCAAGTGCATGTGCCAGGTATCATGCTGAACATTTTACAAGATATTCTTTTAGTCCTCACAGAGATTTATTAGGTAGGTGATATTTTACAGATGAAGAAACTGAGGCACAGAGAGGCTAAGTAACTGCCCAAGTCATACAGAAAGTAAAAAGCAGAGCCAGGCTTTGAACCCAGGTGATTTGCCTACACTTTACATCTTCACCATTGAGACCAGCTTTGTGCCAGATGCATTAAATGCCTTTCATGTCATTGGAGTGAGAAAAGCAGTCATTATTTTCCCATTTCACAGAGCAAACATGCTTGCAGGTGTTAAGGGCCTTGCCTGAGCTAATACTGGGAGGAGCCATGCCTAGTCTCTCTGGCTCTCTTTTCTGTCTTTGGTGGAGATTACCTGTTCATAAACTTTAAGGGGTACGTTTTACTTTTGATTGGGTCTCTCTGCATTCCTGACCTAGCCTGGCTTGGGGCCCAAGGCTGCCCACACAGAACTCAAGGGAGGGAGCCTTCTGGGGTCCAGCACAGGGAGAGGCTCCCTATGTGCCCCAAGGATTCCTACTCCATTTCTTTCTCCCTCCTCGGCAGAGGTATCTTAGGTTTCTTTATGCACTCTGCCCTACCCACTGGGTGGCACCCAGGGGGACAAGGGTGGGGCAGGGGGGTTTCCCCTGGAGCCGCTTGTGGCAGAACTAGTCCAAGCCCTCTAAGTACTGTCCTTCAACTGTCCCTCACTCAGCTTTCCTGCAGGGAGGGGGCAGGCCTGCCCTTGAGGCCAAGGTCATCAGTGCCTCTAGGCCTCTCCCTCCCCTACTCAAAAGTTGACTGAACCAGACAGACTCCGGGATTTGTGGGAAGGGGAAACAATGGCAACTTCCCCTACTTAATCCTCCCACCCAGAGAACTGTTGCTATGACAACCCACCCCCACAGAGCACTTTGAGAAAAAGCTTTAGGCAAGGAGAGAGAAGGCATGGGTTCAAGTCCTGACTCTGCTCCTGAATGATTTTGTGATCTTGAGCAGAGCCCTGACTCTCTTGGCCTCAGTTTTTCTACCTCCTGGGGGAGGGGGCGAGGGGAAAGAGGGGTAACAATAGTCTGGGAATCTCATTCTAAAACCAGGGAGCTAGGACTGAGATCTGTAGGCTTTTATCCCAGGGCTTGATTTAGATTGAGCCATGAGTGAGCCATACTTGTGATCTTAGGGCTGGTCAGAGGGTTTGATGTGTACATGTTAAGGGGAAGAATGGGGAACCTGAATCCCCCTGGGGAGAGAATTGGGTTGGAGTGGCCTCTGAGGCTGCATCTCTCCTGAGCTGTTTATCCCCTTTCTGTTTCCAAAGAGATGGTGTGAAATGACTGTTTCTTTTTCTGGCAAGAAAGCCTTGCTTTCTTCTATTCTGGGCAGTGATGCTGTCACAGTCAGGGAATCCCACTGTCACAGGCCTATAGAATCTGGTCCTCAGATTCATTTGCCACCAACATGATAAAACCCAGCCCCCTGAACCCTAGGACCAGCAGAGGGACCAAGGATAGTAAAGGCAAGAGAATCATAGAACTGAATCTGACCTACCCAATCCTAGGCTAAGCACCATAAACGAACTGGGCAGGACCTGCTGCTCTCAGGGAGCTCATAGTCTGGGTTAGGGAAGAGAGAGACAGACTAGCCACTCTGGCACAGGTGCTGTTGGAACTCAGGGAGGACTTCCTGGAAGAGTCTTCATTATAGAGTGACATGGTCAGATTTGTGCTCTGGAAAGGCACAACTGAACTGGAGAAGACAAGCTGTTTCTTCTGGTTGGAATGACTCTCCATGGCTTTGTCTGGCTAAGTCCCACTTGACCTTCAAGTCTCAGCTCATGTCCTTTATTCTAGGAAGCATTTCCTTACTCCTCTGGTTATGGTCCTCTAGGTACCCACAGCTCTCTGTGCAGCGTTTGCATCCCCTGGCATTTTCTGCACTGAATTTTAAGTGCTTGTGTCATTGTCTTATTGTCTTACCCACTAGACTGTGAACTCTCTGAGGGCAAGAAAGGTGTCTTTTCTTGCTTTATCTACACAATGCCATGCCTATAAGAAACACTCAATAAATATTGTTCCATGACTGAATGGCTTAATTCCACCTTAAGGAAGTGTAGGGAAGACTTCCTAGAGGAGGTGGCATTTGAGTTGTGCCTTGAATAAAGTCAGTGGGAATTCCAGTTCAAGATGGCACATTAAACACATGTATTTACCTCCATTCCCCCCTGAAACTCCACTAAAAGCCAGGAGAAAGATTATTTTTAAAGCCATGAAGCCATTATGACAAGAACAGGAGAGAATATGATAGGAACAAAATTTTGGATGCTGAAAGCAGAAGGAAGAGTAGTAACTAACTTAGTATACTTGAAAAAAGCTGAATTCCAAGCCAGCAATGAGGAAAGTTGAAAAGAAACCCATTTTGCACCTCAAAGGTCTCAGGAGTTGGTCTCAGATATTTCTAGATCTGAGTGTGCAAATAGAGCTGAATACAAAAGGGTTGATGAATGTCTGTTTAAGAATCATACTCGGGGGCTACCCTGGTGGTGCAGTGGTTGAGAGTCTGCCTGCCAATGCAGGGGACACGGGTTCGAGCCCTGGTCTGGGAAGATCCCACATGCTGCGGAGCAACTAGGCCCGTGAGCCACAATTACTGAGCCTGCACGTCTGGAGCCTGTGCTCCACAACAAGAGAGGCTGCGATAACGAAAGGCCCGCCCACCGCGATGAAGAGTGGCCCCCACTTGCCGCAACTAGAGAAAGCCCTCGCACAGAAACAAAGACCCAACACAGCCATAAATAAATAAATAAACCCAAAGTTTAAAAAAAAAAAAAAAAAGAATCATACTCGGGGGCTTCCCTAGTGGTGCAGTGGTTGGGAATCCGCCTGCCAATGCAGGGGACATGGGTTTGAGCCCTGGTCCAGGAAGGTCCCACGTGCTGCAGAGCAACTAAGCCTGTGTGCCACAACTACTGAGCCTGTGCTCTAGGGCCCGCGAGCCACAACTACTGAGCCCATGCGGCTAGAGCCTGTGCTCCGCAACAAGAGAAGCCACCGCAATGAGAAGCCCACACACCACAACGAAGAGTAGCCCCCACTCACCGAAACCCGAGAAAGCCCGCGTGCAGCAATGAAGACCTAACGCAGCCAAAAATAAATAAATTTAAAAAAAATACTGGTTTTCATTTATATTAGTGATATAAAATTGGGAAAAAAAAAAGAATCCTACTCAGGGGACTTCCCTGGTGGTCCAGTGGTAAAGAATCCACCTTACAATGCAGGGGACGTAGGTTCAATCCCTGCTCAGGGAACTAAGATCCTACATGCCACGGGGCAACTAAGCCCGTGCACCACGACTACTGAGCTCACGCACCTCAACGAGAGAGCCCACGTGCTGCAAACTACAGAGCCCACGCGCTCTGGAGCCCACGCACCACAACTAGAGAGAGAAAACCCACGTGCAACAGCTAGAGAGAAGCCTGCACGCCGCAACGAAGAGCCCACGTGCTGCAACTAAAGACCTGATGCAGGCAAAAATAAATTAAATAAACAAATAAAAAATCTTAAAAAAAAAAAGAAAATATTAAAAAAAAAAAAAAAAGGGACTTCCCTGGTGGCAGAGTGGCTAAAAATCCACCTGCCAATGCAGGGGACACGGGTTTGATCTCTGATCCGGGAAGATCCGACATGCCGCAGAACAGCTAAGGCCGTGCGCCACAGCTATGGAACCTGCGCTCTAGAGCCCGCGAGCCACAACTGCTGAAGCCTACATGCCTAGAGACCATGCTCTGCAACAAGAGAAGCCACCGCAATGAGAACCCTGCGCACTGCAACGAAGAGTAGCCCCCACTAGCCGCAACTAGAGAAAGCCTGTGTGCAGCAACGAAGACCCAACGCAGCCATAAATAAATAAATAAATAAATAAATAAATAAATAAACAAATAAATAAATAAAATTTATTAAAAAAAATAAAAGAATCATACTTGGGACTTCCCTGGTGTTCCAGTGGTTGAGAATCCATCTTGCAATGCAGAGGACGCCAGTTCAATCCCTGATCCGGGAACTAAGATCCCACATGCTGCGGGGCAACTAAGCCCGCGCACCACAACTAGAGAGCCTATGTGCTATGGAGCCTGCGCGCCACAGCTAGAGAGAAACCCACACACTGCAACGAAGAGCCCGCGCCGCAATGAAAGATCCTGGCGTGCCACATCTAACACCCAACGCAGCCAAAAACTAAATAAATAAATTACTAAAAAAAAAAAAGAATCGTACTCTAAGAATCCCTCCCCAACTGGGCAACCAAGTGCCCACAACTCCTTTATCATCGCAGAAGACTGGAAATGTAAGTTTTGGAAAGAATAGAACAGAAGGAAGGGAGGAAGGGGAAGGGAAGAAGACTGGAAGGCAGGAAGGAAGAGAAGGAGGGAAGGAAGGAGGAAAGAGGAAAGGAAGGGGGGAGAAAACAAAGCAGGAGAAGCATTTTTAGTATGAAAAGTTTTGTTTAATACATTTAGTTTGGTCATGGACTACATGGTTTCATTGTTAATAAATTTGTCCCCAGCACGAAATAATTGAAGATAATCTCTTTTATCCTGTGTCATTAATAGTCTGTGCAGTCTGTGGTACTTGAGTTATTTATGTCCACATCTCCTTACTGAAACTGTAAGCTTCTGTTAAGCAGGGAGAGTTTCTCCATTATCTTTGTAATTATTAGAAAATCCAGGTACCCAATAATCATTTGTTTAATTGAATTCAACAAATATTCTTCCAAACGTTGTGATGTTCTTCCAAAAACACAAATAATTTCAGGTAGAAAATTTTCTGTGCTTATGCCATAGTAGATAAGTTAACCATAGTAATATGTAAAGCCAAATAGCTACCATTTATTGATTAGTGAATACTTGTCAGGCAGTATGCTATGCCTGTTAATGATCCTTCTATTTCTGAAAATAAACCTTTAATTAGATAGTATCCTCTTTTTACAATGAAGAAATGATGGTTTAAAGGGAAAAAAATATTCCAATTTCATATGACTCATTAATGGCAAAACTGGAACTTGAATCCAGGTCTGTTTAATTCCAGTGCCTATATTTTTCTCAGTGTACAAATACTTAGTCTGATTTCTGGCTTATCATTGTAGGTGTGACTAAAGCAGTTATTTCCTGAATAATTCAATAAACATTTATCAAGTAATATATATTTAAAAAATAATAGAACCAAAGGTCTCCAGGTTGGGAGACACCAAGCAGAGTTTGAGAGCAAGAGGGATTAAATTAAAATATACTAAATGCGGGCTTCCCTGGTGGTGCAGTGGTTGAGAATCCGCCTGCCAATGCAGGGGACACGGGTTCGAGCCCTGATCCGGGAAGATCCCACATGCCGTGAAGCAACTAAGCCCGTGCAACACAACTACTGAGCCTGCGCGTCTGGAGCCTGTGCTCCGCAACAAGAGAGGCCACGATAGTGAGAGGCCCGCGCACCGCGATGAAGAGTGGCCCCTGCTCGCGGCAACTAGAGAAAGCCCTCGCACAGAAACGAAGACCCAACACAGCTAAAAATAAATAAATAAATAAATAAATTTATTTATTTAAAAAAAAAAATACTAAATGCTATTTAATACCCCTCCCAGCCTTTGCCTTACTTGGCTCCCATAACATTGGCAGCTTTGCTTACATTATACTCTCTAGATGGGTATAATATAATGAATGTGATGAACCCAAGAAAAAAAAAACACACATGCAAGGTACTACCTACAGGCCTTACCCAATCAAACATCCTAGCAAAATAACCCTTAGTGAGGTTCAGAGCTGGCAAGCCTCAGGCACAGAGAGTTTCCAATCAGCTTTTTAGAGACCACGCTGAAGTATGAGCAGCAGCTAAAGATTATAAAACATCTGATGAAGCCCTTTAACTATATAGACCTATACAAACAGAAAAAAGCAACTTGAATAAAATGGAGATAATTCAGGAAGATAAGAACTTAAACAATCATTAATTATATCCTTAAAGAGATGAGATAATATTGCAGCCATGAACAAAAACAGGAAGTTATTAAAAAACATTCAGAGAACTAGAAACAACTCTTGGAAATAAAAACATGATAGGAAAAAAATGAAAAACTCAGTAGAAGGGTTGATAATGTTGAAATATTTCACAAACTAGAATACATATAGGGAGAGATGAAAGAGAAAAAAAATAGAGGATACTTTCAGGGTGCCCTCTATCTAAATAATGGTATTTCCAGAAAGAACAAAAAAACATATATTGGAGAAGAAATAATCATCAATGAAATAATTGAAGAAAATCTCCAGAACTGAAGCTCTGAGTTTACAGATTAAAAGAGCCCAACAAGTGATGAATTCAGTGGATGAAAACAGAATCACACCATGGCAAATTACTGTGATAATTTAGAAAACTGGGCACCAAGAGAAGATCCTAAGAACTTCTAGAAAGAGTGGCAAGGTGGTCACATACAAAAAGTCAGAAATCAGAATGGCATCAGACTTTTTAAGTGTAACACTGAAAATTAGAAGACAATGGAACAATGGTCTAAATTCTGAAGAAAAATTATTTTCAACCTAGATTTCTATACTCAGCTAAACAGTCAACAGTGTGAGGAGCAAATAACATTTTAAAGGCATGTGAAGCTTCAACAAATATACCTCCTATGCAGGTATAGTCTATGCAGACTTTCTCAGGAAGCTACTGGAGGAAAAGCACCACACACATGAAGGAGTAATCAATAAAGAAGATCTGGGATCCAGGAAACAGGGATCCAGCTCAGGAGAGAGGCAAAGTTGAATCCCCAAGGTGATAGTGAAGGGAGATCTCTGGAGGACAGTTGTGCAGCAGGGACAGATTGGAGCAGATCAGAAGGCTCCTAAAGAGCTGCCTGTAAGAAGATGGAATAGATAGAACATATGTTGTGTTTAAAAGCCTTGAGATGGAAATTCAGACAACAGGGAGAGAGTTTAGGGAAGACTTACTGATAATGATATACCAAACTAAGCAAAATAGTAGCAGTAGTAATAATTATTATTATCTAAAAAGGAAAGCTTAAAGTTGTAAGAAAGGAAAAGTAACCATAGTAAACCGTATGGCTTAGCTGTGAATAGCATTTCCAAATCCTAATGAGGTAAATGCTGAATAATTAATTTTATTGCATATATTGGGCATATGGGGAGATGGGAAGGGTATGAGTATGGCAGAGGAGTAGGGAGTAGGATGAAAGAGTTAAATCCTTAAACTTCTATTGTGTGTGAAGTCAATAGAAAATACCTAAAACTTAAAAATCAATAAGTAGTTATTTGGAAATTAGAAGGTAAGTACCAAAATAAACAGCTAAAAAAGCGATAGTAGCTGTCTTTGGAAAGTGGGATTTAGGACTAGGATGGGGGAACTGTTACTTTTCATAATAAATCTTTGAGAAGTGTTTGCTTCTTTAATCTATGTACATCTATCACTTTTATTAAAAGTAAAGCTAGGGAATTCCCTGGTGTCGCAATGGATAGGCCTCTGCACTCCCAATGCAGGGGGCCCAGGTTCGATCCCTGGTCAGGGAACTAGATCCCACATGCATGGTGCAACTAAGAGTTCACATGCCACAACTAAGGAGCCTGCATGCTGCAGCTAAGGAGCTGGCAAGCCTCAACTAAGGGGCTGGCAAGCCACGACTAAGGAGCCCGTGAGCCACAACTAAGGAGCCTGCCTGCTGCAACTAAGACCTGGTGCAACCAAATAAATAAATAAATATTTAAAAAAAAAAAGTAAACCTAGGACTTCCCTGGCGGTCCAGTGGTTGACACTCCATGCTTCCACTACGGAGGCTGCAGGTTTGGTCTCTGGTCGGGGAGCTGGGATCCCACATGCTGCACAGTGCAGCCAAAAAAAAAAAAGTAAAGCTAAATAAAATGAAATTTTAAAAGTTGTGTGTGGCAGGACCTGGGGTTCCCACAGAAATATGCTAGAGGTGAAGTTAGAGGGATGGGCAAGAGCTGTATTACGACAGGCTTTTGAATACCTGCTGCTAAAGTGCTTAGATTTTATTCTCTAAGAGCAGTGCAAAGCCCGAAAAGGTTCTTGAGCAAGGGAGGGACAAGTTCACACTTGTGCTTGGGGAAGACAACTCAGTGCATCTGAGCTAGAAGGGACCCTAGAGATTACCCAGTAAGTCAAACTTACTCCCAGTGCAGACAAGGAGACTGGTGTATAGTGGAGGGAAGCCCCGAATCCCCAGCCAGTGAGATTCTGACCCTTTGAAGCTCTAGCCAACCCTTCCCTCCCACAGCAGCTGCTACCAACAGCCTGAAGAAGGACCAGGTTAGCGCCTTCTTTACCCCCCCAGCTCCTGCCTCATTTTGGCCCAGTCTACTTCCCAATTAACACTTGGCCGCCTATCAGGCTACTCTTTGGATGACTGCTTCTAAGTCTTACTGGTGAATCTGGACTGGTTCAATAGTTAATACCCTATCTGTGAAGTTCAAATCTCAGTAGGATTGGATTTTAATACTTAACACTTACCGAGATTTTACTCTGTACCAGGCACAGTGCTCAGTGCCTAAAAGACAACATCACAAAATTCTCTCAGCCACCCTGTGCAGTGAGTGACCTAACCCTATTTCACAAACAAGGAAACCCAGGCTCAAAGAAGGTAAGAAAGTTGCCCACAGTCATATAGCTAATCAGTTGTAGAGCTGAGATTTTAAACAGCAGTCTCTCTGCTTCTAAAGCCTATACTCCAAACCATTCTATTTCCATGCTTCTTGAAAGTGAAGCATAGTTGGTTAGATCACAAGGTAGAGGCCTCTAGAAACATTGGGGAAACCTGTGGCCCAGAACCTGGAACTGATTCCTTCTCCCACTCCCCTAGGCTTACCTGCGAGCCATCGACGTGAAGATCCTACAGCAGCTGGTGACCTTGAACGAGGGCATTGAGGCAGTGCGCTGGCTGTTGGAGGAGCGGGGGACGTTGACCAGCCACTGCAGCAGCCTCACCAGCAGCCAATATAGCCTGACAGGCGGGAGCCCAGGCCGTTCAAGGCGAGGCAGCTGGGACAGCCTGCCAGACACCAGCTCCACTGACCGGCTGGACAGTGTCTCCATTGGCAGCTTCCTGGACACAGTGGCCCCCAGCGAGCTGGATGAACAGGGCCCCCCCGGGGCTCCCCGTCCCGAGATGGACTGGGCAAAGGCTATACCCGGTGGGGAGAGGGCCAGGACTGAGGTGGACCTGACAGCCACCAGGCTAGGAAGCTTGAGGGCTGTGTGGAAGCCCCCAGGGGAGGGGCTCCAAGGTGGACCTTCTGAGCCACCAGAGGATGAGAGTACCAAGCTGGGCTTTGAGACCCACTGGTACTGGGGCCAGTGCCAGGATGATGTGACCTTCCTGTAACAACTCTTCCACCCTTTTGTTCTCCTATGGCTCTTTCATCGCTAGGCCCTGGTCTCCCTCAAATTTATTCTCCCTCAATCTGGGATTAGGAAGAGGCTGCATTGAGATCAGTTACCATGGAAACCTGGCCTCACCATCTCTCTGGTCCCTGGGGAGGCTCTGCCTTTATCCTTCAATTATTGGGTCCCTAGAGCTATTTTCATGGATACATTGACTCTAGAGGCTTGACCTGTGGCTCCAGGTGTGATGGTATCTCTTCCCCTTTCCTCCCAACTGGGATTTGATGGTTTAGCATCCCTGCGAGATCACTGATGAAGAGATGGGGGTATAATTGCCTCACCCAACATCTAGGAGCCTTGGCTCCCCTCTTGGCCAGGATGGAGGATTGTGGAGGGACATGGACATTCAAGGCCAACCCTCTATGGATTGGCCCTCCCAGAAGCCTTTGGGGTTGGTAGAGCCACCCCTTCCTGCCTGGTGAGTGATGTCATTTCCTGCCAGGATGGATTAGCCTTTCCTCTGTACCAGTCTTTTAGTGATGATAGGTCAGTATAGGGGTGTCTGAGCCCCTGCTGCTAAGTGAGACCATATCACTTATTCTCCCTACCATTACTTCTTGTGAATGGGAACATACCACCCTCCTCGCAGGAAAGTTTCTCAGTCAGATGTTTGTACTTCTTCTCAGAGAGGTTCTTAGTATTTAAACAGGGAGTTCTCATTTTATCCTAGGGATTCTCACTTCCTCTCTGACCACACGCCTGTCTGCTGCCAGCATTCCTATATCTGTGCTTTTAGGGAGGAAACTGGCAGGAGCCTCCAACTACAGCTCTCAAAAGTCTGTTTGGCCTGCCCTGCCACAGTCCCCTGTCTTACTCTGTCCCTGGGTTGCCCCCATTCTTGTATTCTGGCTCCAAATCTGTCTGTCAGGAGGTTCAGCCTTTGTGTTTCCACACCTTCTCGGTTTCCACTTTGGGCCTCATACCTTTTATATGCAGATGAGTCCCTCAGCCTTCTCTCTCCAAGGCTGATGGGAGCCAGAGGGAGGAGAAGCTTGGGGTGTACCAGAATCTCCGAAAGGGGGAGGTATCTTCTCAGATCCTGTGATTCCCCTGCCCCCATCCTGCCCCAGACCTTCCACCATTGGTTACTAGGATGCCTGCCTGAGGCCAGGACACAACGAATCCCCTTGTCTGGGTTACAATGGGGGGTGTGGCAGAGAAAGACAGAGGCTCTTTGGTCCTAGGGCCCACATCCTGGGAGGGGGGAGAGTAGGAGGGAAAGGCTGCTTTCCTTCCTCCCTTAGAGCAAGCTTTAGACTCCCGGGACCTGCAGAGGGAGCAGGGCACTGGCTCTGGGCCTGGGTCCCAGGGCCCTAGTGAATTACACCAAAGGAGGGACTCAGGGAACCTGCCAACCTGGGGCTCAGGGAGGAGACAGGCCCAGAGAGAGGGTGGGGACAAAGGCTGTGGCTGATGTCAGAGTATGAATTATTGGAGATTAACTCTTTGAACCCCAGGTAACTGCCCCTATGTTGGTCCCTGTCTTTCCTGGGCCCTGAAACTAGATTATTGGAAGGCAAAAAGGAGAAAAAAGGATGTCAGGTAATCCTTGCCTATTTGCTGTGCCCTCGTGAGTTGGAGGAGTCTTCCTCAAATCCTGGAATAACTCCTGCAGTTTCTCTACTTTTCATTCTATGCTGAGGAAGGGACGGAAGCCAAGTTGATTATCTCCAGTTCCCCTAAACTCCTCAAGTCTGGTTCTGCAACCCCCCACCCCAATCCTTTTGGGGCAATACATTTCCTCCTCTCCTCTCAAAGTGATTGAAATCTCTAAAGAATATCCGTTAAGTCTCTTCTTTGCTGCCCACCAGCCCTCTCCTTACCCCTCTGGGTCTTGGGGCTCCTGAGCTCCCCTCAGGCTGGGAATTCAAATATCCTTTCCCAATACCCTGACTCTGTTGCCATTTTGTGGTGACTTATGGGTAACTACCTTTCCACGTGGAACCCTTGTATTCCTTTTCGAAGCTTTCTTATTCATTTAATCTACAAACTTCTGAGCTGAAGAGGTTGTCCGCCCTCTTGTGACCATTATGCACCATTGCTGGAATAGCTGGGTGAAACCTTCAGGCTCAAATATAACCTTAAAGAAGACCAGCCCTCTCATTGCACAGACAGGTTAGAGAGACAGGCCTACAGAAGGCAGAGACTTGACCAGTGTCACCCATGGTAAATCTGTGACAACGCTCAGGTTAAAGAACCCAGATCGCCTGCCTGCCAGCCTGTCCACCCACAATTCCATCACTTGACCAGACTGTTTCCCCACCCCACCCTGTCACCACCCAAGCCCAAAGGATCTGAAAGCAATTTTCTCCCTGTTTTAATAGGTTCTTACCCCACCCTAGAGAGGCAGCTCGGTATTTAGAGAAAGAGCCACAGGCTCTGAGGAAAGAGACCCTGGACCAGGACTGGGTAAAGGGTGCATTAATATGGACCACAGATATAAGGAAGATCAATCTTGGACCAACTATTTTTCTGGGAAGGTAGGGCGAGTAGGCCCAGACATCATGGGGGCAGAACTCAACATTCCAGACCTGGACGTGAGAAGCAGGGGATAGCGGTGGGAGATGAGAGAGAAATCCAGTTGGGTCTTGTGGAGTCGGGGAGCTCCAAAGTCAGGGGATTACAGCTCAGCTGGACTGGCATCTGAGGGTATTGAGGGGTTGCAGAGGTGGGTGAGTGGGGCTGCCTGGGAACTCCAGGTAGCCTAGACATCCCGTCTCAATACCTTAAACTCCATTTCACTACTAGAGAAGCCCAGGAACCCTGGTAAGCACACATTCTTGGTCCCTCCTACCTGCCTCTGGACTGACTTTAAGGCTTAGCTCTCCTGTTAGTTTAGACCTTTCCGGGTTATGAGGAGGACCTGTTTAGGAGCTCAAAGAAGAAAAGGGTGAAAAGGGAGAGAGATGCAGAGAGACAAAAGAGAATGGGATGAAAACGGAGGCTTGAAGATATGATCAGAGGGAGCATATTATCCTCCAAGTGGGCTGGGGACTTGTCAGGGCTCGGGGTAAAGGCAGAGATGACAGAGCTCTTGGCAGCTGCAGAAACAGTGCCTGGGAGTATAAGGGGTGGTGCTGGCTGGGACTAGTCCACCAAGGAGACGAGACCATGTGAATGGGCAAGTGTAAGAGCCTGCATTTAGGATGGGGTGGTGAACTTGAGCACTGGACTGACTGGAAGCTCAGTGGCAGCTTAGGTGAGAAATGCTTGGATCTTGCATTGGATGCAGGCTCACTCTGTGCATGGTGCCAGGCACATACTGGATGTTCAGTGACACCTGTTGAATGGAGGAATGAATGTAAACCCACGAAGAGATGTGACTTATAGTTTAAAAAGTGGTTAATTAGGTAGTAATAGGTAATTTAAAGTATTATTCCATTTAATTCTTAGCAACACTGTAAACAATGCATTATTAACAGATCATAAGTGAACTACGGTAGGAACCTACGTCAGTCTGACTGCAGGGGCTTCCAGGAAGTCTTCTCTGATTCCCCACTCCCCTCTCTCACAGACCTTACGCTTCTAGGAGAACAGGTTATGCTGCCCAGCAGCAGGGCCACTGTACATGTTTCCTATTGCTGCTGTGACAAACTACCACAAACTTAACAGCTTAAAACAACACAAATGTGTTATCTTACAGTTCTGGAGGTCACAAGTCCGAAATCAATTTCATTGGGTTAAGTTAAAAGTTAAGGTGTTGGCAGGCCTCTTCTGGAGAGTCTCTCCTGGAGACTCTAGGGGGCAATCCATTTATTTGCCTTTTCTAGCTTCTGGAGGCTGTTTGCA